>NC_047120.1:27159935-27492435 GCF_902500255.1 Thalassophryne amazonica | reverse complement strand
GATTGGTTCAAGGTTCAAAGCAAAGCCGCGCTGCAGAAAAGTTGATAATGTAGAGAAATTATCATTTTCCTGACAAATACCCCCCAAGTGCGCAACTGCAAAAAAGCCTATCGGACATGCCTCATGACAAATCTGCCTGACTTTGTTGCAGTCACTAGTAATCAGTGGTGTTTCTGGGTGAAAACACAACTGTTTTCGTGTGTGTGTGTTTTGTGACGAGTAACGGCATGGCGCATAGAAAATGTATCGGAGTAGAAGTATGCAATTAAGGTCAGAAATGTAGTGAAGTGAAAGTAAGCTGAATTTAAAAAAAACTCAAGTAAAGTACAAAGTCTCCCAAAACGTACTTAAGTACAGTAGTGAAGTATTTTTACTTCGTTACTATACAACACTGGAAATATATATGTGTGTGTGTGTGTGTGTGTGTGTGTGTGTGTGCATATTGCGAACAGAAGAGCGTGCTTGTTGATGTTTAATGCTTATCTTGATGAAGTGGAGCCATTCCTTTGCACCAACCAGAAAATCATAAGACCGGTTTTTCCACTAGATTCTAAAGTAGAGTTTGAGGTGTGTATACAAAGGTTAACAGGTGAACATTACTCTGTTACTCATTATTTGCAGAATGATGTCAGAAAACACAATGATTGGTTGGATTCCATTGCCCATCCCTGGCTTTGTCATGTTCATGTCTCTGGTGTTCGATTTTCTGGTTCTCTGCAGGGGTGTGATTCTTCTGGGCATTGACACCTATGGGCTTGAGCCAGTGCCAGAAACCAACAACCACATTTTGTACCTGATGAAGGACGTTCAGTCAGAGCCATCCACCTGTGGAGTTGTAGACGAAGCCACATCAACGCACAACCATTCACACTTTGAGCCTGTCCTGTCAATGACATCACTGCTGCGGGTTAGCTTCACTTTATTCCACTCAGCAGGCATAGTAGTCCACACAAAAATGCCAAATGTCTGCACGATTTTTCAACTGTAAAACCTTTTCGATATTCTCCCCCCTTGTCAGAAAAAACGCAGTTTAGCTGAAACAAGTTATGTGGAGTTGGTGCTGGTTGCCGATAAGCTCCGGGTGAGTGTCTATTTATAAGTTTGTTGTAATTTTTACTTAAACAGCAGACACATTTCGAGAGAGTACTGTATGTCAAACTGGAGGAATGTTCCATTGTTCTTTGACTCACCTGCACTGCAGTAATGTTTGGAGGGTTTTTTTTTTTTTTTTTTTTTGGTCCACGCACTGTTTGTTCTGTGTTTTGAAAGACGGCACTAAAAATTGAGAATGTAATTAATTCTAAGTGATACTTTTTCTCATGTTCTCTTGTTTACAGTATAATTTTAAGAACCAAAATGAAACTGCGGTACGAGAGGAGATGATTCAGTTGGCCAATCTACTGGATGGAGTGAGTTTTTTTTGTGTGTGTGTGTGTGTAGCATCTTCTTTGAATACTGTAAGTCCCTCTTCACATGCCTGAATGAAACTTTCTTGTAGATGCGGTTTTTGATGCGGGCGAAGTGGGCAGTTGCCCGGGGCGCATTTTTTCATGATGCACAAACACTTAAGAAAAATGCATAATAATCGTCTGCGCCGCAAAGCGGTGATCATATCACTGTGTGGGGAATTAGCAAATTGGCGCCCCCAGTGTAAAAGGTTCGGCGGTGCTTCTCTGCGGTTGTCCCCCGGGACAGGCGCTCGGCTCCGCTTTGATGGATGGAGCGTCCTGCAGTGCTCCTGTTTCTCCGCTGTTCCACTCATACTGCTGCTGGTGGCAAAGTCCACTTAGGGCGCATTACAGAACCAGAACTCTGCACCCAGAACACGTGTTTGAAAGCGAACAGATGGCGTGTAAGCTAGGGCGTAGCTGGTCTGTATGATCTTCTGATCTCGGTCTGCTGGTTGCTCCAAAAACAAAGTATTAAACCCTGACTGTAGGTCCTAAACTTTGAAACTCTCTCCTGTGGGGTTTAGGATTGTGGAAACTTTTTAAAATGAGCTCAAAATTGACTTTTGTTAATCTTTGTGCAATATATTTTATGGAATTTTTATTTAGTATCTTCTCTGTGGCATTGCTGTTTTTTGAAAGGTACCACATTAATAAATTATTTGCTCCGCGAGGAGGTTATCACTCAGGAACAGTATAGTTTGAGGTGGTGCAGGACTAGTGCTGCTCTCAAACCTGACCTTGAAGATGGGCAGTGCCAGTGGGGTTTAATACTATTTAATGCTCTTGTAACATCGGCTATGCAGGTTTTTGTGAATTCTGAAAATGCTGGGTCTAGTCTGGAATAGATGACATTAAATTTATATTTGAATCTGTGTATCTGGGTGTATTTTTAGTGTCACACGAGGGGTTTTGATCTTGTCTGAGTGTGGATGAGTTATTTTCTGTGTGTTGCCAGTATTACAAGCCGCTGAATATACGTGTGGTGCTCGTGGGTGTGGAGATTTTTAAAACGGAGAACCCCTTTGACGTGGAAGGATCTGCTGGAGATGTTTTGGGCAGATTTGTGCAGTGGAGAAAGAGCACACTGTTACCAAAGATCAGGAATGACAACGCTCAGCTGGTTGTGTAGGTATTATCTGTTAACATCTGTTTGAATACCTGGACAACATCATGTTGTGCTGTTTAAAGTTTGTCTTTTTGGTTTTACTTGTTTCTAAGTGGTCGGTCTGGGCCTTATGGTGGCGGCGTGTTGGGCATGGCGTTTGTGGGCACCATCTGCTCTGCGGCCACTTCCGGGGGAATAAACGTGGTGAGTTCAAATCACTTTTAGCACCAGCCGACTGACACCTGTGGTGCCTTTTATCTGATACCATTTGGATTATTCATGATGTTCTACGTGTTGCTCATACTAACGGGTTGTAACAGCCGTAGAAGTCAAACAATATAATCAGGAAGAACACAGAACTCAAACAGAACATCGACTTTATAAAACTCCTTTTTTTTTAATCAGATGGGGAATTCCAAAATAATATTTGGCACTTCTCAATGCCCTGTGCTATTCTTAAAGTCACACCAGGGAGGAACGAAGGAAGGAAGAATGTAATCATACTTGTATAACTGAAGCTTGTTTTAGTATGTTTTGCTCCCTTCTTTAAACCTGACATACAGTAACTTTAATGGAAATACCAGAGAGCTCCATCATGTGACAGAGTGTAAACATTCTGATTAAATGCTTTGGATTTTATCTATCTAGCTATCTATCGTAGTGTTCAGAATAATAGTCGTGCTATGTGACTAAAACGATTAATCCAGGTTTTGAGTATATTTCTTATTGTTACATGGGAAACAAGGTACCAGTAGATTCTCACCAATCCAACAAGACCAAGCATTCATGATATGCATACTCTTAAGGCTATGAAATTGGGCTATTAGAAAAAAAAAAGTAGAAAAGGGGGTGTTCACAATAATAGCAGTGTGGCATTCAGTCAGTGAGTTCGTCAATTTTGTGGAACAAACAGGTGTGAATCAGGTGTCCCCTATTTAAGGATGAAGCCAGCACCTGTTGAACATGCTTTTCTCTTTGAAAGCCTGAGGAAAATGGGACGTTCAAAGACATTGTCCAGAAGAACAGCATAGTTTGATTAAAAAGTTGATTGGAGAGGGGAAAACTTATACGCAGGTGCAAAAAATTATAGGCTGTTCATCTACAATGATCTCCAATACTTTAAAATGGACAAAAAAAAAAGACGCGTGGAAGAAAACTGAAAACAACCATCAAAATGGATAGAAGAATAACCAGAATGGCAAAGGCTCACCCATTTTACCTCTTCTGTCCATGTCAACAAACTTCAGTGTTCATCATAAGTGTGATAATTATCAAGCCCACCTTCTCCATCTTCGTCTACAGGCTATTTTTGTGCTTGTTGAGGGTTTTGAATGTTTTGGCACACCTCAACTAATTGGTGTGCCTCATTGAATGACTCAAACATGGAAAGGTTATCAGGCTTTACAAATGGCTTTGCTTTACTGTAGCTCATGATACAGAGACTCTGTGGGTATGTGTGCATTACGCCTGTGATTCACAATTCAGTCAGAGCCAGTTTTTCTCTGCAACAAAGTAGCTGCAAGTTGAATCAATAGTGTCACAACAGAGTAGACAAACATTTGTCATGTGACGTCCATCCGTTTGCAGCCTCACACGCAAACAGGATCTCTGGCTGCTTTCTCTCAGCTTTATTATAAAGGAAGATGCTTCAGCTTCTCCCTTGGTTTTTCACTCTGGTTCATCAAGGCAGATCTGAGGTGGCTCTGTATGTTGATTTGGTCAAAGTTTTATGCCGGATGCCCTTCCTGACGCAACTCCACGTTGCATGGAGAATGGATATGGGTGGTCTTTAACAGAGATCTTTCAACACTGGAAACAAGCACACTTACTCACCTGGTCACCACCCCTGCCTCCCAGCTTTATTTTTACGGAGGTGCAACATTTGAGACAGGTTTTTGGAGAAATATTGCACAGTTTTTGAAAGGACAGTCATACTCATTACAAATATAAGGATTAAATGCCTATATGTAGGCTCTGGATTACACTGGTCAACAACAACAAACAAAAAAATTCCTGCCTAAACTCGGAGAACTGATTTAGGGTAATTTTGGGGTGCTGAATCCAAATCTGACCTCATATTTCCTCTTATCACATCACTTTTTTTTTTTTTTTTTTTTTTTTTTTTTTTCCCATCTGTATGTTTCGTATTGATGAGGGGGTGGTGGCCAAGTGGTTAATGCGTTTGGTTTCAGTTCAGAAGGCTCCGGGTTCAAATCCCACCCCTGCCACATTTCTCCATGTAATGTGGAGTTGCGTCAGGAAGGGCATCCGGCGTAAAACCTGTGCCAATTCAACATGCAGATCCACCTTGGATTTGCTGTGGCGACCCCGAGTGCAAACAAGGGAACAGAGTCGTAATATTGTTTATTGCCCCGAAGACGTGTGCAAGACTGTAGATTTTGCTTCAGTGCTTGATATATGTGCGAGAAATATGTTTTTCATATCTCTAAAATGTGTCAGGCAAAAAAAATACAAACCAAATTTAGATTCAGCACCCCCAAATTACCCAAAATCCATTGGAAAAACTCCATGCAAGAAAATTGTGTTGGCCAATGTTATATGTTGTCCAAAATCTAATGCAAGGCAGTTATAATCTTTAATGGTTCAATATTGATGCTTGTCCAGTTGTTCAGGACAAATGGAAAAGCTGTTTGAACAGAAAAGGTACTACATTACATTGTTAAACTTGATCAAGCCAAATCTGTAACTCGAAGTTTTGTGTGTGTGGTGTTGTGTGTGTGTGTTTTTTTGTTTTTTTTTTTAAATACTTTGTATCATCCTACCTCTGCAGAGTCCTACTTATCATCAAGGAGTCCACACACCCTGCACCCCACATATTAAACCTCCTCCCATCAGGCAGGAGATACAGGACTGCGAAAAACAGACTTCCATATTCAAAAACGGCTTCTTCCCTACAGCCATTAAACCTGCATATAAAATAAATCTTCTCTAAGTGCAAAATAATTCCATGTGCAATATCCAAAGTGTGCAGTATACATGACAAATGTTATCATTCTCAACACAATGTTAACCATTTTAAACCTGTTTTCTGGACTGTTTTTACATACCTTTAAGTGAATGAGTGTTTTTTGTTTTGAAGCACAAGTAGAGCAGCACTCCTACTTTTGTTGTATGCTGTGCCTACAGTCACAATAATGCTTCTGTCTGTCTATTAACATGGCACTCGTTTTCATCTTGCAACAGTGTATTTGTCTTTCCTTGGGAATGTTTGGACACTTCTCCAGTGTACAACAGAGGAAGGACGTATTCATTCATGTACTTCTACATCTACATCTGAAGGACTGTTTGCCCATAGCATCTCCTTAAACAGGGAATTGGGTGTGAATATTTCATTTTAACAAACATCATGCAACAATGAATATTAAGTAGTGATGATGGGTAGAAATCTCAGCCTTCCAGCCAATTACGTCACCAAATGCTACATTGTGGCAACCCATTTAACAGCTTGTTAGACTGTGGACATCTGCTGGTCACATCATGTATAGCATGCAAACTATGATGAGCAGAAATACTTGTTGGTTAGGATGCACAATGCAAAAGATAAAAATAAATGTGGTGACCATATACGTATTAGTCAGACGTGTGTGTGCGCACGTGTCATAAAAATAAAGATGTTTTTAAAAAAACTGAAAAGTGCCACAGTTTGAAATAATGTCCATTCCTTTGTGAACGCAGTTGTTGACATCCCTAATGTTACTTGATTCGTTGTCCTGATTTGATGAGATACAGATTATTAGATACCTGTGAAATTTAACCTTTTCTTACAAATTTCCCCAAGTGCTTTTAGCAAGGTTCAAGGTTCTAGTCACATATTTGTGACTGTCTTAATGAATTGTTTAGGTTCTTGTTATCATATACACACTATTATTATATTATGTTTTATTCTTACTTCTATTTTGCCATTTGATTTTTAAATAGACCACAATGGAAAAAAAACTTTCACTTTCTTGTGTCATCCATGTATTTTTATCATATTTACAATTATGTACCTACATTACATTAAACTTACTAAAAATAAGGGCTTTTAATTTAGATGATTTACTGCCCCCTGCTGGAATGGTGTGTGAGTCCAGATTGTAAATATCAGTGTCCATTGTTCAGTGTTAGCTATTATATGTAGCTTTTCCAAAAATATTAATCCTATCAACGTTTGGTTTTGTGCCGTTCATTCTTGACCCAAAATACATAAACACACCAAACAGCAAATGTCACCTCTCCACAGTTTGTGTGTGATTCACACAGAGCTTTTTGTCTTTTCTGCATTCTGCTGTAAGCAGTTGCTTTTAAGAGACTGTGGCGGAAGACATTAAAGGCAATACACATTTCACTCATGGTATCAACATGACACAAGTAACTCGTGGTAACAGCAACATAACACTTAACAAAGCTAGCTAAACTAGTTGAACCTCAAACACAAATCAGTAACACTAACAGCTGTCAAACTGTTATACTAACATGAACCACAATAACATTTAAAACCTCAGTCCCAAACTCCCCTGGTGCATTGCAGCACAACGTCCAGCGTCATCATTTTGACCTATGGTAGTTTTTGTGAAATAATTTTGTTTTTGTGTGCAAAGTATTATAATATAGTATATATAAAGTATTATAATGTCTGCATCCAAAATAAAATGAAAATGTTTAGAAATGCTGTGTTGGAAATTCCTCACTCTGTTAAAAAACAGTATGTGGGAGTGTTGTGAAGAGCATGTTAAATTTCTTAGGGGGTAATAATTATGTCCTTCTCTGTAAAATGCAGGATTTGTTTATATGTACATTTTCTTTCCTAGAATGTATGGACGTTGTAGCCTAAATTTTTAAGTCGAACATGAATAGATAGTGCAGAATATTAGGGCTCCTTCACACATAGTGCGAAGATTGTATGAAGTGTGCACTTAGTGCACATGATGCAGGAATCGTGTGCAAACCGTGTGAAATCGTCCCTGCCTCTAACACCTTGTACACCTGTTGCTACTACTATTTGCGCACACCAGTGGTTGAAAGACAGTGTGCATTGTGCGAACCCATCGCACCCTCTCACGGCAGGTGCTGGCCAAATTCCAGGTGACACGTATGAACATCTAACACCGCTCATGTGGCACTAGAAAATGCGTGGCCAGTTGCACTTTTCACAGCAGACTGCAGACGGCCACTGTCGTACTGGCAGAGAAACTTGTCTAAGTTCCACACGACTGTGGCTTTGGTATGTGCACTGAGAACTGACAGGTGTGGCTATGACAGATGCGGCTGTGGTGATCTTTCATTCTGGACATCCCAGCTAGACAACACGTACTGTGTTTGGACAAACATGGGCTATCAACTGTCCACTGTGTGTCTGTCTGATTGCTGTACTTGCGTGGATATAAATAAAAACATGCCGTAGCGACAAGCTGCAGTGAGTGTGTGCAGTAACAGCCTGCCAGGTTGAAACGGACCGTCAGATCAGAACACGCACGCTGCCGACTGGACGCACCGGACCAGTAGTTGTGGACATCAGAGCACACTGCTTCTGATTCTTGTCATTTCATGACTGTATGTCTGTGACCATGGGTCATCTACAGAGGAACTGAACGGATCATATTTGTATTGCACGCTTGATAAATGTGGTGCTTTTATATGGTGTGAGTTTTTTTATTTATATATATATATATATATATATTGTAATACTTCCATGTTCTTCCTGATATGAGGCAGATTCCTGCAGCTTTCCAAGGACAGCTCAGTGGAAAAATCTCTGACTGGCAATCAGAGCTTTTGGAAGGCATGAGTTCGCATCCCGTGGGTGTATGTTTTTTTCTTTTTTTATTCCACGAGTGGCACGATGTGGCTGGTTTTTATTTTTTTTTTTTATTCCACATAAGTGGTGCGATCATGTGGTGCACCTTGCACTGTTCCTGCTGGACAGACACCATCGCGTGCACGAACTCGCACTGGGCTCGTGCATGCCTGCCTGTCAGCGCGGTGTTTCGTGGTGCGTAAATTCGAACCGTTTCGCCTTTTTCAACCAAATGTCAACCAAATTTCGCACTATGTGTGAAGGGGCCCTTAACTGTGTAGGTACTGGCTAATTTTTTTTTTTTTTTTCCCCACCCCTTTTCTCTTTCCTTCCCACACAGTTCAGTAACGATGCACTTCCCTATTTCTCCACTGTGATGGCCCATGAGATGGGTCATAACCTGGGTATGAATCACGATGGTGCGAACTGCGCCTGCAAAGCAGAAAGCTGCATCATGTCAGCCACTGCCACGTAAAGCAACTCACACTCTTCTTAAATCTATTTCTATGAATCTTTGTGACACAATGTTTTTCTAGAGTTGTATTCATTATACATTGGGGTAATTTGTACAAGGACACTGGAATGAAAGTCCTTGTTTTTGGCATGTGTATAGGGGGGTGTTGATGTTGTCGAGTGTGTGTGTTTTTTTTTTTTTGTTTTTTTTTTTTTACATCCAAGAATGCCATTTTTGTCCCACCATTGTAGACATAGTATGCAGGGCAGGGTTTGGTGATGTGTTGACACAGTCTGAACATCAAAACTCGTTAATAACACATGATGGCACTTGATACTTACACCATAGGTACCACATGAACTGTTGATATGCTGATCAAATTTTAGAATTGTTTGGTGAATATGTTTAGATGTTATGCTGCGTTTACGCATAACGACAACAAGTCATGAATGCCACAGAGTACACATTCTTGGCCGCTGATCATGAATGTGATTATTTGGGGCAGAGGCGTCAGGTGTCCTCAGGAACTGCTGCAACCTGTTACCACATGTTACAATTAATGGCACGTGTTGCTGCAGAATTATCAGGAACCATTACGCACGGTCAAGAATAGTGTTCCACGTTGCTGCACGTTGTTGCGCGTAACAGCGCATCGTTAAGTTCTGTCACGTTGTGAACGAGGTGAATTGTCTCCACACACACACCCATATTCATCCAACCGAATTCAGATCGCTCCAGTTTTTCAGAAGAACTTTGTGACTGCATGCGTAGTTGGGCTCTGTGCCATGGAGTGGCGCAGAGAGGAGGAGGAGGAGGAGCTTCATGCGGCTCTCGTCTCACGCATTTTCCCAAACATCAGGCACATGCTGCAGGAGCGCGCTGAAGAGCACTGAAATTAGTCTTTTAGCCGACTTGGTGTCAGCATTCAAACTGAATGCGGTGCAGCAGGGTTTAATTGTGCGCGTGCTTCTTCCTCCGCCAGAGTGGAGGAGGTGCAGAGATGTCTGGCTGCACGTGAGTCTCCTCTCACTCGTCTGGTTGCTCAGACTCGTTCTCCCGCTCATCGGTTACAACAGCGGGTGGAACACCTGCAGGAGCATCCTGAGGAGCTTCAGCAGGAACTGTGGAACGACACTTGGAGCCGAGGTTAATTGTGCACACGTGACAGAAAACTGATTTGTCATGGCGCGCAGTGAAATGTGACGCCGCGTTACAAGTCGTGTCAAAACTTGACAATTTCCGTGTCACTTCGTAATAACGCGTGACAGTTTGGGCTACAAGAACCATCATAGGAACCACTACGAACATTGTCACATTCTATTAAGGATCACTACTCATCAAAACGGATCAATACGCTCAGTTGCGACCTCCACGACGTGAGACGAAATGAGGGTGGTGTGTGACATTCGTGGAAGATTTTTTGACAGGCAAAAACATGCTCCACAAATATCACGAACCAACTCGTGCTATTAAGAAACCTATTCAGATGCGTTAAGTCACATTAAGAATGTCAGGAATGTGTCACGAATGACCAAAAAATGACATTCGTAACGCGTCTTGGTTATGTGTAAACGCACCTTTAGAGTCAAAAGTCAGTGATCTTTATTGCCAATTTACTTGCATGTACCAGATATCGTACAAAGGAATCAAACAGATGATTTTCTCTCTCTATCCCACTGTATAAGTTAGAAGTTGGAATAGTGCCAAAGAAAGTTGGTAATAGTAGCAGAACGTTTCTGTTGATATATTGTTGTAGTGCAGAAAGACAGTCATTTTGTAGGTCGGGGGGTTGTGGGAGAGAGTTCCGATTTCTGACAGCCTGGTGGAGCGGGAACAGATTCTCCAAGACAGTCTCCCAGAGGGCAGGAGGCTGAACAGACTGTTTGGGGTAGCTGGCGTCACTCGCAATCACGGTCACCCTGCAGGTGAGGCGGGTGGTGTATGTGTCTTTCAGGGAGGGGAGGGGGTGGCACCAGTGAGCATTCTCGCTGTGTTCATTATGCGCTGGAGGGCTTTCCTGTTGTAGTCTGTGCAGCTCCCGTCCCACACAATGATGCAGCTGGACAGAATGTTCTCCATGGCACCCCGGTAGAATGTGCACATGACGGGTGGAGGAGCTCTCACTCACTTGAGTTTGCAGAGGAAGTAGAGGTGCCACTGTTCTTTCTTCTCCAGTGATGCAGTGTTGGTGGTCCAGGAGAGGTCTTCACTGATGTGCACCCCCAGGAATTTGGTGCTGCTGACTCTGTCCGCAGCAGCTCCATCGATGGTCTGTGTTGGATGTGACCTCTCCGGAATAGTGCAGCAAATAACAGAATATTTGCAGAGGATTCCTTCAAATCCGGTTACAAGCACCAAAATTTGATTGTGCATACTTTTTGGTCCACATTTTAGAATTAAAGTTGCTTAAGTGTTGATAAAAAGTGATGCAAATTCTTGGTTGAGTTAATAGGGTTATAATGTTATCATGTTACGGGGTAACATGTCACATGTCATAGAATCCAATGGATGTCGACCTTGTTTGACCTTTACCTTGAAGTCCAAGCATTCAACAGACAAACTATTAATTTGTTAATCTTATTAGTTCATCCAATAATTTGCATCACTTTTTTCCACAATTGAAGCAACTTTAATTTTGACCCCAATACAAACTTTGTCACCATTCTTAAATTTTTACCCCATAACTCCATAACATTCAGTCATAGATTGTCCAAACTGTACCTTTTTGGAATCTTTGTGATCAGGCACATCATGTGGTATCGCTTTCAATATTATTGGAGCATTTATTAATTTTGACCCCTGTGCAATTCTTCAATTGACCCCTACTTGGCCTATTGAAAATTCAAATGGTTAAGGTTATTTTTCTAAAATATGTACCAAAAGGTATACACAGTCAAATGATGGTGCTTGTAACTGGATTTGAACAATTCCTACAGTTAACTGCTGTACGAGAAGTCAACAACGATTTCCTTGGTCTTGCTGACATTTAGCAGGAGGTTGTTGTTTTTGCACCACATTGTCAGAAGATTTACCTGCTTCCTATAGTGGGTCCCGTCTTTAAAAATTAAGCTTTTAAAGGTTTATTCCACCCAAAAATATTTATTAATAAAAAAACTTGGTGTCATGCATTGGGACAAAGTGTGTAGCAATATAATGTTATAATCAGGTAAATTAATAATGTAATCTTATGGTGTGGTCACTGTGTTCTCTCGGTCTACAACAGGACAGTTTGAAAGTTTTGAACAAGGTGATAAAGACAATGCTGGAGGCAGACATTTAGATTTATTTTTACATTATTAAACCAAAATTAAAGCTTAAAACACAGAGACGCACATACATACATACATACATACACACACTGAAAGCCTTTGAAATAAAAATCAGTTGTGACAACTCTGCATATCTCCTGTTAACTTATATTAAAATATGTTCTGATTTGCATTTTCTAATGTGAGAGCTTTCATCTGTGGTTTATTTTGCAACCCTGCAGTGGCGCAACAAGTTTCAGCAGGTGCAGCGAAAGCTACTTTGAGACCCTGATCCTCCGTGGAGGAGGCCTGTGCCTGAAAAACCAGCCCTCCCTGTCGGATGTGGTCAGTATTCCTAAATGTGGCAATGGGCTCCTGGAGAAAGGAGAAGAGTGCGACTGCGGCGCTCCAGAGGTAAAGTCTTACCTACCAGACAGAGTTTATTTATTAAAGTGGTCTTTTTAAATGGAATGGAACCCAGTGGTTCCCAATGTGGGGGTTGAGACCCTCCCAGTGAGGCACAAGACGGCAGTACAGAGAGTAACTGATTGGACTGGATCCATTTGTCCATTAGTGCAGTAACACTGACTGACCTTGATTTTCGGCGTAGACTCAGGCTTGTCTGGAATTGAAGGTCAGAGTTAGTGTTTTTTTTGTTATATATTTGCTTAATGTTTAGACAAATGTATAGCATACGGAAGTCCAGGTCACTGTCAAGTCAACCTCAGAGGTCAAATATCAAGGGCAACATTAAGGGTTAAGGTACTCTTTAAATAAAAATGGGTTTTGTCTCATACTGTGTAATTTAATGAAGACCTTGTTTCTTTCAAGGTAATTTCAGTTTTTCATGATGGTGTGTTACTGATGGGTTAAATAGCCCCCACCCACCACTGTGACCCTCACTTGGAGTGTGCGGGTATAGAAAATGGATGGATGATAAATGGATGGGGCTGAAACTGACTGAAGACAGTATTGATCAATGATCTAGTCATTTTAGATCCAAAGAATTTGGTCTCCGTCCTGCTTATTTCTAGGTTACATGTTCGGTTTACTTTCTACTTTTTGGAACTTCTTGAATAATTTGACCTTTAAGGCCTAAAACAGTCTGATAATGAGTCACTAATTACTGAAATTCTTGGTTAAATCGGGACTTGCTGAAGTTCCTTGCCATAATTCAAAAGTTGCCAAAATGACACCAAAACAGCTAAAACAGGATTTTTGTTATAAATTGCAGAACACCACATGAAAGAAATGTACTTTATGAAATGCATCTTTTTTTCCTGTTTTTCATACAGGAATGCAAGAATGATTGCTGTGACGCTGCCACCTGTAAGTTGACCAATGGTGCCGCCTGCGCTCATGGAAGCTGCTGCAGCAACTGTCAGGTCAGCTTTGTGCCTGACTTCAGGCATTAATCTTGAGCTTTACCACAGAAAAATGTTCACATGTATTAAAATAAACAATCATATGTTATACAATCCCAATTCCACTGAAGTTGGGATGTTGTGTAAAATGTAAAGAAAAACAGAATACAATGATTTGCAAATCCTCTTCAACCTATATTCAATTGAATACACCACAAAAACAAAATATTTAATGTTCAAACTGATAAACTTTATTGTTTTGTGCAAATATTTGCTCATTTGAAATGGATGCCTGCAACACATTTCAAAAAAGTTGGGACAGTGGTATGTTTACCACGGTGTTACATCACCTTTCCTTCTAACAACACTCAATGAGCGTTTAGGAACTGAGGACACTAATTGTTGAGGCTTTGGAGGTGGAATTCTTTCCCATTCTTGCTTGATGTATGACTTCAGTTGTTCAACAGTCCAAGGTCTCTGTTGTCGTATTTTGCACTTCATAATGCACCACACATTTTCAATGGGCAACAGGTCTGGACTGCAAGCAGGCCAGTTGAGTTCTTGCACTCTTTTACTATGAAGCCACGCTGTTGTAGCATGTGCAGAATGTGGCTTGACATTGTCTTGCTGAAATAAGCAGAGACGTACCTGAAAAAGACGTTGCTTGGATGGCAGCATGTGTTGCTCCAAAACCTGGATGTACCTTTCAGCATTGATGGTGCCATCACAGATGTGTAAGTTGCCCATGCCATAGGCACTAACACACCCCCATACATCACAGATGCTGGCTTTTGAACTTTGCGCTGGTAACAGTCTGGATGGTCCTTTTCCTCTTTTGTCCGGAGGACACGGCATCCATGGTTTCCAAAAACAATTTGAAATGTGGACTCATCAGACCATAGCACACTTTTCCACTTTGCGTCTGTCCATTTCAAATGAGCTCGGGCCCAGAGAAGGCGGTGGCGTTTCTGGATGTTGTTGATGTATGGCTTTCGCTTTGCATGGTAGAGTTATAACTTGCACTTGTAGATGTAGCGACAAACTGTGTTAACTGACAGTGGTTTTCTGAAGTGTTCCTGAACCCACACGGTAAGATCCTTTACATAATGATGTCGTTTTTTTAATGCAGTGCCGCCTGAGGGATTGAAAGTCACGGGCATTCAATGTTGTTTTTTGGCCTTGCTGCTTACTGTAGAACGTTCTCCAGATTTTCTGAATCTTCTGATTATATTATGGACTGTAGATGATGGAATCCCAAAATTCCTTACAATCGAATGTTGAGAAACATTGTTCTTAAACTGTTGGACTATTTTTTTTCACGCATTTGTTCACAAAGTGGTGATCCTCGCCCCATCTTTGCTTGTGAACAGCTGAGCCTTTTGGGGATGCTCCTTTTATACCTGACCATGACCCTCAAAATTAGTGTCCTCAGTTCCCAAACGCTTATTGAGTGTTGTTAGAAGGAAAGGTGATGTAACACAGTGGTAAACATACCACTGTCCCAACTTTTTTGAAATGTGTTGCAGGCATCCATTTCAAAATGAGCAAATATTTGCACAAAAACAATAAAGTTTATCAGTTTTAACATTAAATATTTTGTTTTTGTGGTGTATTCAATTAAATATAGGTTGAAGAGGATTTGCAAATCATTGTATTCTGTTTTTATTTACATTTCACACAACGTCCCAACTTCATTGGAACTGGGATTGTACATGGAGATATGTTCCTGTGGTTTGAAGTGAAGGGTGTTTGCTTTTAGCTCAAAGTTCCTGGAACACCATGCAGAAACTCTCTCAACACCTGTGACCTCCCTGAATTTTGTGACGGTAAGAGCTCGTTCTGTCCTGTCGACTTCTACATGATGGACGGCCTGAGCTGTGAAAACACTGCTGCGTACTGCTACGAGGGCCGATGTCAGACCTACGACTACCAGTGTAAACATCTGTTTGCACCAGGTACAGTTCATATGATTTCTGCAGTCAATTAAACTCGACAAACTGTTGTTTATGGTGCAGGACTCAAAATATTATTTGTGTTGTGTAGACGCAAGTTTAAGGTGACTATTGATTGCACTGAAGTTGATCAGAAGTAATATGGATGATTGACTTAGTGTGAGGTATTATTAATATCATGGGTGAAACTAGGATTGCCATGATACTAGAATTTCAAAGCCAGTACTCAAGAAATAGTGGTGCAGCTTAGCTAAAATTTGGCACACATATTCGAAATTAACGAATACTTATTTACAGATGTGGAGGTATCCTGGAGCTGAGCTCTCATGAGCTACAGGGGTCAATGAACAATTACACAGGGGTCAAAATTTTAAAATGTTCCAATCATTTTGAAAGGTATATTTGACAGGTGGGTTGGTAAAAAAAAAAAACATTTGGACACAAATGCGAGGCTCACACAAACCACTCTGTTTGGTAAAAGACTTTACTGAGGAGGATAGCAGAGGTTGGTTCACAAAAAGGCAGTCCAAATTGCACAGCAGAAGTACAAAAATAATCAGGCTTTGGCGAGGTCAGAAAAACAGGCAGGAGGTCGAGAAACACAATGAGGCAGGCAGGACTATGGAACACGAGAACGAGTGCTGGAGAGAAGGGACAAGGCATATCTGGCGAGGAGCAACAGCACCCAGTGAGCTTATACAGTGAGGAAAATAAGTATTTGAACACCCTGCGATTTTGCAAGTTCTCCCACTTAGAAATCATGGAGGGGTCTGAAATTTTCATCTTAGGTGCATGGCCACTGTGAGAGACATAATCTAAAAAAAAAAAAAATCCGGCTTAAGTAGATTTTTTTTTTTTTATGGATGGTCATATGAGGCTTATAGACAGTGTACATTTGTTAAGACATGGTGACATTGAGATACAAAGTTATTTTAAGAAAAAGATTGACATTCATCCAGCATGGTCAGACATTTGTCTGAGTGATGCTGAAAAACTAATTCATGCATTTATTTCCTCTAGGCTGGACTATTGTAATTCATTATCAGGTTGTCCTAAAAGTTCCCTGAAAAGCCTTCAGTTAATTCAAAATGCTGCAGCTAGAGTGCTAACAGGGACTAGAAGGAGAGAGCATATCTCACCCATATTGGCCTCTCTTCATTGGCTTCCTGTTAATTCTAGAATAGAATTTAAAATTCTTCTTCTTACTTATAAGGTTTTGAATAATCAGGTCCCATCTTATCTTAGGGACCTCATAGTACCATATCACCCCAATAGAGTGCTTCGCTCTCAGACTGCAGGCTTACTGTAGTTCCTAGGGTTTGTAAGAGTAGAATGGGAGGCAGAGCCTTCAGCTTTCAGGCTCCTCTCCTGTGGAACCAGCTCCCATTCAGATCAGGAGACAGACACCCTCTCTACTTTTAAGATTAGGCTTAAACTTTCCTTTTTGCTAAGCTTATAGTTAGGGCTGGATCAGGTGCCCCTGAACCATCCCTTAGTTATGCTGCTATAGACTTAGACTGCTGGGGGGTCCCATGATGCACTGAGTGTTTCTTTCTCTTTTTGCTCTGTATGCACCACTCTGCATTTAATCATTAGTGATTTATCTCTGCTCCCCTCCACAGCATGTCTTTTTCCTGGTTCTCTCCCTCAGCCCCAACCAGTCCCAGCAGAAGACTGCCCCTCCCTGAGCCTGGTTCTGCTGGAGGTTTCTTCCTGTTAAAAGGGAGTTTTTCCTTCCACTGTTGCCAAGTCCTTGCTCACAGGGGGTTGTTTTGACCGTTGGGGTTTTTCCGTAATTATTGTATGGCCTTGCCTTACAATATAAAGCGCCTTGGGTCAACTGTTGTGATTTGGCGCTATATAAATAAAATTGATTTGATATACACACATAGAGATATAGGAAGTAATAAACACAGTTAGTGTACACAAAGCACAAGCATATGGCTATGAATACTTTAGTTATTGATAATGTAAGTGTATGGTGGAATATTGTAATAAATACAAATTTGTTTAGGTGATCTGCAGACAGTTTTAGCCATAAGGTCAAGTGGGAGGGGGAAGTGTTGACTTCTTAAAAAACTTGAAAGACACTGGACTCATCGCGAAGATTTAGTACTGCTACAACCCCTTGCAAAAATTATGGAATCACCGGCCTCAGAGGATGTTCATTCAGTTGTTTTAATTTTGTAGAAAAAAAAAGCAGATCACAGACAGACACAAAACTAAAGTCATTTCAAATGGCAACTTTCTGGCTTTAAGAACACTATAAGAAATCAAGAAAAAATTGTGGCAGTCAGTAACGGCTACTTTTTTAGACCAAGCAGAGGGAAAAAATATGGAATCACTCAATTCTGAGGAAAAAAATATGGAATCATGAAAACAAAAGAACGCTCCAACACATCACTAGTATTTTGTTGCACCACCTCTGGCTTTTATAACAGCTTGCAGTCTCTGAGGCATGGACTTAATGGAGTGACAACAGTAATCTTCATCAATCTGCTCCAACTTCTCTGATTGCTGTTGCCAGATCAGCTTTGCAGGTTGGAGCCTTGTCATGGACCATTTTCTTCAACTTCCACCAAAGATTTTCAATTGGATTAAGATCCGGACTATTTTTGACCCTATGTGTCTTTTTGCAAGGAATGTTTTCAGTTTTTGCTCTATGGCAAGATGCATTATCTTGAAAAATGATTTCATCATCCCCAAACATCCTTTCAGTTGATGGGATAAGAAAAGGTCCAAAATATCAACGTAAAACTTGTGCATTTATTGATGATGTAATGACAGCCATCTCCCCAGTGCCTTTACCTGACATGCAGCCCCATATCATCAATGACTGTGGAAATTTGCAGTTCTCTTCAGGCAGTCATCTTTATAAATCTCATTGGAACGGCACCAAACAAAAGTTCCAGCATCATCACCTTGCCCAATGCAGATTCGAGATTCATCACTGAATATGACTTTCATCCAGTCATCCACAGTCCACGATTGCTTTTCCTTAGCCCATTGTAACTTTGTTTTTTTCTGTTTAGATGTTAATGATGGCTTTCGTTTAGCTTTTCTGTATGTAAAATCCCATTTCCTTTAGGCGGGTTCTTACAGTTCGGTCACAGACGTTGACTCCAGTTTCCTCCCATTTGTTTATTGTTTGTTGTGCATTTTCGATTTTTGAGACATATTGCTTTAAGTTTTCTGTCTTGACGCTTTGATGTCTTCCTTGGTCTACCAGTATGTTTGCCTTTAACAACCTTCCCATGTTTGTATTTGGTCCAGAGTTTAGACACAGCTCAATCAATCAATTTTATTTATATAGCGCCAAATCACAACAAACAGTTGCCCCAAGGCACTTTATATTGTAAGGCAAAAGGCCATACATAATTACGTAAAAACCCAATGGTCAAAACGACCCCCTGTGAGCAAGCACTTGGCGACAGTGGGAAGGAAAAACGTCCCTTTAACAGGAGAAACCTCCAGCAGAACCAGGCTCAGGGAGGGGCAGTCTTCTGCTGGGACTGGTTGGGGCTGAGGGAGAGAACCAGGAAAAAAGACATGCTGTGGAGGGGAGCAGAGATCAATCACTAATGATTAAATGCAGAGTGGTG
The DNA here is from genome assembly GCF_902500255.1 of Thalassophryne amazonica. NCBI lineage: Eukaryota > Metazoa > Chordata > Actinopteri > Batrachoidiformes > Batrachoididae > Thalassophryne > Thalassophryne amazonica. The sequence goes on along the minus strand of NC_047120.1, from coordinate 27,473,462 downwards.
CATACAGAGCAAAAAGAGAAAGAAACACTCAGTGCATCATGGGAACCCCCCAGCAGTCTAAGTCTAAGCAGCATAACTAAGGGATGGTTCAGGGTCATCCGATCCAGCCCTAACTATAAGCTTAGCAAAAAGGAAAGTTTTAAGCCTAATCTTAAAAGTAGAGAGGGTGTCTGTCTCCCTGATCCAAATTGGGAGCTGGTTCCACAGGAGAGGAGCCTGAAAGTTGAAGGCTCTGCTCCCATTCTACTCTTACAAACCCTAGGAACTACAAGTAAGCCTGCAGTCTGAGAGCGAAGCGCTCTATTGGGGTGATACGGTGCTATGAGGTCCCTAAGATAAGATGGGACCTGATTATTCAAAACCTTATAAGTAAGAAGAAGAATTTTAAATTCTATTCTAGAATTAACAGGAAGCCAATGAAGAGAGGCCAATATGGTGAGATATGCTCTCTCCTTCTAGTCCCCGTCAGTACTCTAGCTGCAGCATTTTGAATTAACTGAAGGCTTTTCAGGCAACTTTTAGGACAACCTGATAATAATGAATTACAATAGTCCAGCCTAGAGGAAATAAATGCATGAATTAGTTTTTCAGCATCACTCTGAGACAAGACCTTTCTAATTTTAGAGATATTGCGTAAATGCGAAAAAGCAGTCTTACATATTTGTTTAATATGCACTTTGAATGACATATCCTGATAAAAAATGACTCCAAGATTTCTCACAGTATTACTAGAGGTCAGGGTAATGCCATCCAGAGTAAGGATCTGGTTAGACACCATGTTTCTAAGATTTGTGGGGCCAAGTACAATAACTTCAGTTTTAGCTGAGTGTAAAAGCAGGAAATTAGAAGTCATCCATGTCCTTATGTCTGTAAGACAATCCTGCTGTTTAGCTAATTGGTGTGTGTCCTCTGGCTTCATGGATAGATAAAGCTGGGTATCATCTGCATAACAATGAAAATTTAACCAATGCCGTCTAATAATACTGCCTAAGGGAAGCATGTATAAAGTGAATAAAATTGGTCCTAGCACAGAACCTTGTGGAACTCTGTGAAGAAGATTCCCCATTTACATGAACAAATTGTAATCTATTAGACAAATATGATTCAAACCACCGCAGCGCAGTGCCTTTAATACCTATGGCATGCTCTAATCTCTGTAATAAAATTTTATGGTCAACAGTATCAAAAGCAGCACTGAGGTCTAACAGAACAAGCACAGAGATGAGTCCACTGTCTGAGGCCATAAGAAGATCATTTGTAACCTTCACTAATGCTGTTTCTGTACTATGATGAATTCTAAAACCTGACTGAAACTCTTCAAATAGACCATTCCTCTGCAGATGATCAGTTAGCTGTTTTACAACTACCCTTTCAAGAATTTTTGAGAGAAAAGGAAGGTTGGAGATTGGCCTATAATTAGCTAAGATAGCTGGGTCAAGTGATGGCTTTTAAGTAATGGTTTAATTACTGCCACCTTAAAAGCCTGTGGTACATAGCCAACTAATAAAGATAGATTGATCATATTTAAGATCGAAGCAGTAAATAATGGTAGGGCTTCCTTGAGCAGCCTGGTAGGAATGGGGTCTAATAGACATGTTGATGGTTTGGATGAAGTAACTAATGAAAATAACTCAGACAGAACAATCGGAGAGAAAGAGTCTAACCAAATACCGGCATCACTGAAAGCAGCCAAAGATAACGTAACGATAAAGATAACGTCTTTGGGATGGTTATGAGTAATTTTTTCTGTAATAGTTAAAATTTTATTAGCAAAGAAAGTCATGAAGTCATTACTAGTTAAAGGAATACTCGTCTAACTGTGAACAACCAACATCTTTTGCAACATTGCGTGATGATTTACCCTCTTTTAAGAGTTTGATAATCCTCTCCCTTGTTTCAATTGACATCTCTCGTGTTGGATCCATGATTCATGTCAGTCCACTTGGTGCAACAGCTCTCCGAGGTGTGATCACTCCTTTTTAGATGCAGACTAACAAGCAGATCTGATTTGATGCAGGTGTAGTTTTGGGGATGAAATTTACAGGGTGATTCCATAATTTTTTCCTCAGAGTTGAGTGATTCCATATTTTTTTTCTTCTGCTTGGTCTAAAAAAGTAACCATTACTGACTGCCATTATTTTTTTCTCCTGATTTCTTATAGTGTTTCTTAAAGCCAGAAAGTTGCCATTTGAAATGACTTTAGTTTTGTGTCATGTCTATGATCTGCTTTTTTCTACAAAATTAAACAACTAAATGAACATTCTCAGAGGCCGTGATTCCATAATTATTTCCAGGGTTGTATAACTGACTGATGTTGAAGGTGGCAGCAATGCAACAATAGGGATGCCAGTTGCCGTCATCCGCCACAGAAGAGAGGTGCGCTTGATTTGTTCACAGGGTATGACAGAATGCATTTTGGCATTTACAAAATGCCCCCCCCAAAACAAAAAACTAATAAATAATTAAAATAAAATAAAAGTACTTAATTTACTCATATTTGCAGTCAGTCTGGGTAAATTGTGGGACCCACTGATTGTTCAACTCATGCTCAGCTAATGTTAGCTGATTAACTGGTGTGCTATACACCATAGAAGAGAGGGTGCACTTGATTTTATTCACAGGCATGTTTCAAGAAACTGCATTTCCCAAGCGGCTCAACCCTGTAATGAAAATAAAGGTTTTGAAAATTATTACCCAAAATGTTCATAATAAAGGATGCACATCTTTGCGCCATGCACAAGCCATATCCTAAGGCTGAGGCTGATCTGACAGAACAGTCAGAGAGATATGCAAAGCCACATACTCACACTTAAGACAGATGTTCTTGCTTTATAGATAGATGGTTTCTTGTGTCAAAGTGCTCAAAGTATGATTGACAGTGACAAAGAACAACAGTTGCTGGAGTGTTGAAGAATAATACTTGATCTCTCACATTATTTCTGTCTTGTGCAGATCCAGCAATAAAAGCAGCAGACATTTGTTTTAAGATTGCAAATGTTCGAGGAAATACATTTGGAAACTGTGGACGTAGTGGGAACCAGTTTGTCCCGTGTACTCCAGAGTAAGTCTTCATTCTGCTTATTCTGGCTTTGAATTATATCATGATATCGTTTGAAGTAAAAGAAAAACTCTTAAATTTCAGTAATGTCACTAAGGTTAATTTTTGCATACACAAGCAGTAAGTTGTTTTTTTTTTTTTTTGGGGTGGGGGGGGGGGGGTGCTTCTGTCCTTCTGTCAATACATGACTCTATGCCAAACATCTAAAGTGTAAATGCTGCAGTGCCCCTTTGTGAACAGGAATGCAACTTTTTAAATCTCAATACACACTCAACCTGTTTGTTGGAATTTTAGATCAGGGTTAGGTCATGCTAGATACAGTAGGTTAGGGGTGAAGTATGAGGCCAAATATCAAATTTGAGGGGGAGATATTGTAGTGTTGTTTACATAAGTCATGTCCACTTTATTTCATCCAAAACAGGATTCAACATGAGTATACACAATCATACTCATTGAAGGTCGTGCAGTTCCATGCACATATATTGAGATATTGACTATCCATTTGTTCCCCCTCCCCCGGGGACCTACTACTGCTAGAGTTGGCAGACAGTCTTTGTTCATTCTTCTGTATCATTTTACTGTTTCATCTTTATTGGAGTTACTGTTGCAAATATATGTAAGACTTCCTTATTTGGCTGCTTTGTGCAGTAGATTTTCCTTCGTAACTTTGGCAGGTTTTGGCTCATCATGCTCATTTTATTAGTTTAGAAAACTGATGGATGGATGTTTGGTTATGTTAGGGGTTGGCCTTAATGTTAACATTGAAGATGAGATTTGATTTTAAAATAAGATTGGTCTCAAATGTATTTTATTGGCTCATATTAACCATATTGGCATGCAGAACAGGAACCACACAAAGGATAAACTCAACTGGATTTGCTCTCACTTTGTTGTAATAACTGTGGAACTGACGGAGCGTTCTTTCACCACAGTAATGCCATGTGTGGAAAGGTGCAGTGTACTAATGTGGACGCCAACAGACCCCCAAATGGTGCTCAAGTCACCATTGAAGTAATACAGGGGGAAACTTGTGTGAATGCAGACTTCCACCTGGGTACGGATGTGCTCGATCCTGCCTACGTTAACCCTGGGAGCCCCTGTGCTGAGGGAAAGGCAAGTACAGTACAAGAGCTAAGAAGTGCACATCAGAGAAAAACAATGTGACAACTAGTTTCTGGAAAATAATTAAATCTATCTATCTGTCTCCCCTTGTATTCTGGCAATAAATACCCTCATTGTTAAAGGTAATCAAAAATAGCAATTCACTTAGTGTCTAATGACTCTATCTTTCAGACCTGCCTGGACTTTGCGTGTGTAAATGCATCTGCTCTGCGGCCAGGCCTGGACTGCAATGCTCAGACACCTGCCATGGTCGGGGGGTAAGATGGTATTTCTTTGCAAGTGCACAGTCACTTATCAGCCAGCAGTGCTATCTATATCTATATCGAGACCACATTCACACTGAAACCTGTTAAATGTAGAAACATTTGCATGTAATATGGCATGGCTTTTAAGGTACTCTTGAAAAAATTTTTTTAAATTCCAATAGGGCAGTGTAGTCTCATTTGAACCCTGCGTGATATCACGGGATTTGACCACTTAATGGGGACAGCTGCTCCCGTTGCAACCCCTGGCAATAATTATGGAATCACCGGCCTCGGATGTTCATTCAGTTGTTTAATTTTGTAGAAAAAAAGCAGATCACAGACGTGACACAAAACTAAAGTCATTTCAAATGGCAACTTTCTGGCTTTAAGAAACACTATAAGAAATCAAGAAAAATAATTGTGGCAGTCAGTAATGGTTACTTTTTTAGACCAAGCAGAGGGAAAAAAATATGGAATCACTCAATTCTGAGGAAAAAATTATGGAATCACCCTGTAAATTTTCATCCCCAAAACTAACACCTGCATCAAATCAGATCTGCTCGTTAGTTTACATCTAAAAAGGAGTGATCACACGTTGGAGAGCTGTTGCACCAAGTGGACTGACATGAATCATGGCTCCAACACGAGAGATGTCAATTGAAACAGAGGATTATCAAACTCTTAAAAGAGGGTAAATCATCACGCAAAGTCAAAACGCTAAAAGGAAATGGGATTTACTTACAGAAAAGTTAAACGAAAGCCATCATTAACACCTAAACAGAAAAAAACAAGGTTACAATGGGCTAAGGAAAAGCAATCGTGGACTGTGGATGACTGGATGAAAGTCATATTCAGTGATGAATCTCGAATCTGCATTGGGCAAGGTGATGATGCTGGAACTTTTGTTTGGTGCCATTCCAATGAGATTTATAAAGATGACTGCCTGAAGAGAACATGTAAATTTCCACAGTCATTGATGATATGGGGCTGCATGTCAGGTAAAGGCACTGGGCAGATGGCTGTCATTACATCATCAATAAATGCACAAGTTTACGTTGATATTTTGGACACTTTTCTTATCCCATCAATTGAAAGGATGTTTGGGGATGATATCATTTTTCAAGATGATAATGCATCTTGCCATAGAGCAAAAATTGTGAAAACATTCCTTGCAAAAAGACACATAGGGTCAATGTCATGGCCTGCAAATAGTCCGGATCTTAATCCAATTGAAAATCTTTGGTGGAAGTTGAAGAAAATGGTCCATGACAAGGCTCCAACCTGCAAAGCTGATCTGGCAACAGCAATCAGAGAAAGTTGGAGCCAGATTGATGAAGAGTACTGTTTGTCACTCATTAAGTCCATGCCTCAGAGACTGCAAGCTGTTATAAAAGCCAGAGGTGGTGCAACAAATACTAGTGATGTGTTGGAGCGTTCTTTTGTTTTTTCATGATTCCATAATTTTTTCCTCAGAATTGAGTGATTCCATATTTTTTTTTCCCTCTGCTTGGTCTAAAAAAGTAACCGTTACTGACTGCCACAAGTTTTTTCCTGATTTCTTATAGTGTTTCTTAAAGCCAGAAAGTTGCCATTTGAAATGACTTTAGTTTTGTGTCATATCTGTGATCTAAATTAAACAACTGAATGAACATCCTCCGAGGCCGGTGATTCCATAATTTTTGCCAGGGGTTGTATACACAGCATAACTTCACACGGGAAAATGGTGCACTGTTTGGTTTTCAGTTACAGTCACCAAAGCAGTCGCGACAAGTGCAATTTTTTTTTTTTCAGTTCCCAATAGAGAAGGGAAGACGAGGCACATGGGAGACATCGGGGTCATAAACAAACCGCAACACATCTACTTTCCACCACATCGTAACTTTTTCTTTGTATTTTCCCTTTGTTTGCATGTAATTTGCCCAAAAAAAGAAAAAAAAGTGCCGCGTTTCTGTCCCCGGAAATAGATAAATTACGTCATATGCGCCATATTTTGCCCCGTTAACACCCGCCCTCAAACAAGACTGCGCTGCCCAATTTATTTAATTTATATAGCGCCAAATCACAACAAAGCTGCCTCAACAAGTGAAGCTCCGTGAGGCATTTTATCATCCATGATAAAACGACCCTCAGGAAAACGAACGCTGAACTAATCAGCAAATTGACACACAATGTAGGGAAAATGTTTTACAATGTCCATTCATGCAAATTCCCTGCAGATCCACAGATATTGGAATTCCCTGCAGTGATTGATACTTAAGACCCATGTTGCATTTTCCAGTGCTGTATTGAATTCATGTTTTTTATCAGTCCCTTTGAGATCAAGAGACACATTGCATGAAAATGAAGGTCCTAATGATCCTGGAGCTTCTTCTCCTACTGTATTGTTCTGAGACTTTGATGCTAACTTGTGATCTAAGATGACTGATCTTGGTACTTGGCTTTTTGAAGAGCTTTTGGAATGCAAGTGATACTCCACATCTGGAGACTCAGATGAGGAGTATTACTTGCATTATGAAAGTGTGGTGCATTTCGCTGGGCATGATCCAGCAGACAGGTGCCTCAGTGTTGAGAACCCTAGTTGGTGGAGATGGCCAAGATAGCACCCACATTTCACCCGGCTGTGTCAAACAGATGACTGCTTCAGAGAAGTGGGGATGGCCTGGGTGGTTGATACCCAGGAACCGAGGAGGTTCCATGGTGTAGAATCTTCTGGGATTAGAGACAACATTCCAGAATTACAAACATCAAAGGCAGCATGGATTCAATATTTACTATTATTGTTGTTATTAATATTTTGATCAGTGACTTTTTATATTAAATTATTCTCAAACCTACGCCATTTACTCCAAGGCCTGATCATCTACAAACATGGATTGTCAAAGGAAAAACTATCACAAATGTGTAAGAACCTCACACCTAACCTGCTAGTCTTTAATGATAGTATCCCACACCAGCACCCCTCCTCTACTTTGCTGGAATCTGACTGGAAGTGGTGCTGTGTGTCCTTCAGTGATCCAGCCACAGGCCCATCAGTCTTTTACATCTTTTTGCCACATTTTGTCTGAGGTAAAGAAGCTGCCGAACAATTATGTACACCCTGATATGGGGTGTTAATCACTTTACAAAACACCCTTCCCATTACATAAACTCATATCACCTGAAAATGCTCAAATTCAATAAGTGTCCAGGTTTATGTGGCTTGAAGACAGAAAAAAATGCATAGAATTGAGGTGCGAATACTCACTTGCCTAATAGTTGTGTATGCAGCACTATATTTCTTAACTATAAATGGCCCATCCTGTTGACCACATCTGAACTGAATGATGTCATCACTGGACAGAAGTTCACGTCCTTTTGTTTCACAACATAATGTGGATGTTTGCTTCATTATTTAATTAAATGTTAATAACTCTGTATTGAGAGGCCTTAAGTGAGAGGGCTAACGATGATTTGAGTGAAGCTGGCTTTGTGCGAACATACTCTGATGCTGTTGTAATATTATCCTCAGGTATGTAATAACGAAGGGCACTGCCACTGTGACAATGGTTGGGGCCCCCCCTTCTGTGACAGATCAGGCTTTGGAGGAAGTATAGACAGCGGCCCAGCTCAGATTGGTGAGTGCATCTTCTATTCATTCAGTGGGGGCGGGGGGCAATTGTGTGCTGTTGTCCACCCTTTCGTTGGCGGAGGTAATAACAGAAATCTTGAAAGCTACTTGAAAGAAAATGACTGCGGGGAATGTTTGCTATGGCATTTTGGTCACAGATTTCTAGGGATTTGAAAAATGAATGAGAGCCATCTCAGGGTGGTACCTGCAGCCAGGTAGGGATCAGTGATCAATTAGACAGTGGTCTAATCTGGGAGACAGGTATCATTTCTAGAGATTGGAAGAAAGAACTTGTCCCAACCTGGAAAGGAAAGGTTGATCGTATGGATTGCAACAACTGCTGTATAGGGGTATCTCACGGTTCTCTGTACCAGGGAAGGTGCTCGCATGGACTATTCTTTATAGGATTCAGTTCCAGCTACTTTCTGCCCAATGACTGGAACAGTCTAGCTTCAGGCCCAAAGTTAAAGTTGCTTCAATTTCAGTAAAAAATGATGCAAATTATTGGGTGAAATAAAAGGATTAATAAATGGAATAGTTTTGGCTGTGTTGAATGTTTGGCCTCCAAAGTAAAGGTCAAACAAGGTCGACGTCCATTGAATTCTATGACATGTGACATATGTTACCCTGTACCGTGATAACCAAGCATGACAGATGGTGTAAACTATTCCTTTATAGATTCCTATTAACCCAAACAATAATTTGCATCATTTTTTTTACTGAAATTGGAGCAACTTCAACTTTTGACCCCTGTACAAACTGAAACTGACCTTTGTCACCATTTTTTGCTGTTTTTACTTCATAATATTCTGTCATAGATGGTCCAAACTACACTTTTTTCCATTTGTTATGATCAGACAAATAATGTGATATAGTTTTCAATGTGATTGGAGCATTTTTACATTTTGACCTCTGTGTAATTCTTTGTTGACCACTGGCTGGCTACAGCTACCACCCTGGGATGGCTATCATACATTTGTGTGTAGGCCATGATACACTGAGGCTGGATTCTAAGTGTCGTTTAGTCACCTTAAGTGGTACCAAAAACCTGCTTGGCCCATGGACTATATACACAGTTGCTGTGAGTGTTGTGCAACATGGAGGCAGAGGCTCTGCGTTTTTCCCAGTGAAAACATATGATCATCAAGGTTGTCGTCAACTGTACCCTGTTCAGTGTTTGCATAGACTGGGTGTTTCGTAGGGTTGTAGAAACCAGTGACTTGGATGCTTTTGTTGACAAGGAAAGGTTTACTGAGTGACCTTGACTTTGAGGACGATGCTGTGGTCTTTGCGGGATCAATGGATACTCTGATTGCAGCACTTGAGAAGTCAAGTGTGGAATCAGTGTCTGGGTTTGAGATTGTCCTGGCTGAAGACTAAGATTCAGGTTTTTAATGATTCCCTAGTCTCAGCCATCAGAAGTGTATATTATGTGGTAAAATGTTGACCTTGTTGACTTATATCGGGAGTGGCATATGTGTCTCTGGGTCCTCAGCCTTTGAGATTGACAGGCGCCTGGACAGAGGTGTTTGGCAATACTAATATCCTTTGCAGGTGAATGAAGCTCCACGTTTTGGGGTCCTGGTGCTGCATGTTGCTGTATGGTTGTGAGACTTGGACGTTAACCAGCGACCTAAGACGACGGCTAGAACGCTTTGGTACTAATTCTCTTTGGGGGATCCTTGGGTACCAATGGAATGACTTTGTATCAATTGAGCAGTTACTAAGACTAAGATGAGGAACATTCTGTCACAGATGATCCAAAATACGCCTTTGTGGAATGCTTATGGTCAGACAAATAATGTCTGTACTTTTCAGTATGATTAGAGCATTTTTTTTTTTTTTTTTTTTTTTTTTTTTTTTTTTTTTTTTTTTTTTTTTTTTACGTTGGCCCTTACAGGGTGATGACCTATTTACTTTTAAGGGTCTGGCCCAAGGCCTATATAGCACTATATATTTAATTATTTGTAAGCAAATGTGCTTTACATGAGAATTCACACAGCAGCAAGCAACAACTGGCTCAGGTATGTGGACTCTTTCTTCCCTGTAGTAATTGCTTGAGTTAACCCAGATCATATCTTGAGGGTCAGAGGCGAACTTTTGTCTCTCAATTAAATGTGCTGACTCCGTATTTCCTGTTTCGTTAGCAAAGGCAGCACTTCCTGACAATTTCCTGCTTGTTGTGAAATGAGACGGTGTTGGTTCCTAAATGCTGATAATCTCAGGCGTTGGGTAGTAATCATAGCCAAGAGCAACACTTTTGTGTTCTCTGTATATGATGTGGCCATGACTCGTGGGTCATGTGGTGCTGCTTCATATTATTGGGTAATTCCACAGTATAGAATCGTGGTCTGCAACTCAGCCACATGGGGTGTGCAGAGATGACTCAAGATGTAGAGATGCTGCCTTGGTCAAGGGCAGACCCTAAATGGGAGACACAGCGTTCACTGTTACTTTTGTCAGCTCTGTCACATGGGGTGTGCCGCCAATGCCTTTTGAATGCCAGTACGAACCCCAGATAAATGAGTAGGGGTTGTCAGGAAGGGCACCCGGCATAAAAACACATCAAGCATTGAACAGTGACATCTGGTGGATTAAGAAATGTTGTGGAAAAACCAGGAAAAGCTTTGATACGAGACTTAAGTGGAAACTGCATTCTGTGTTCGAACACAAGCTTCACGGCGTCAAAACCAAACGTCCCATCACTATCTAATGCTACTAAACAACACCTCCAATAACCTAAAGACCTGGACACACATGGTTAGATTAACTACAGTAGCAGAATGACCTTTTTATTTCAAAAACATTGAATTTTTTTAAGGATTGGCACAAGTTTGCAAATGCATACAACAAATAAATACACAACCGAGTCCTATCAGTGAGCTAAACTTAGTATCCATGAACAATAGCCCTCTGACATTTAATCCAGCTACACCTTCATGAAGCTTTTGTTCTCTTCTTTCAGCAGAAGGCTCTTTTCTTGTGAGTTTTAGGTCATGTACTATAGATGATCTTGATTCTTAAAGAACAGTAGAGTCCTTATTGCCTTCTTATTAGACTGAATTCAGAGGAAATATTTATTTATGTGCATGTGCCTACCTTGTAAGAAATATTTCAACAACCATTGTATGGACAAAATGTTAATAAACTTAAACCCTGAGTGTTTAACAAAGGAAAAGTGCGTGCATGCATGCATGCACAATTCTTATGCAAGTAAATGAAAAACTAAAATTTTCCCATCTTACTAGTTTATTTTCAATTATAAACACTTCTGATATTTCAAACATTTAGTGACCAGTATAGCTACCCTCCTTTTCAATGACTGTGATGAGCCTTCCATCCATGTCACTTTCTTGACAGCAACCACAGCCTCTCAAATAAATGTATTGTTTTCCCTCACTGTAAGGTTCATGTTTAAGAAGGGCGCATAAGTTCTCAACAGGTACATCAAGGGAAGAAGGGGGCCATGCTATCATTGTCATTTTTGAGGCCTTTGCTGGCTGGCCATGCAGTGGAGTACTTGGATGCATGTAAATGGAGGATTGTCCTGCATAAAAATCATGGTCTTCAATGATACAAACATTTTCCTGTACCACTTGCTTGAAGAAAGTATCTTCTAACAAACTGGCAGTACTCTTGGGAGTTAATTATAAGTCCTCCTTTAGCTTGAAAAGGTTAAAATAACTCATCCTCAATAACTAATCCTTCTCCACTTTGATGGCATCTGACTCAAAGTGGTGCTGTGTGTCCATTTGTAATCCAGGCAAGAACCCAGCAATCTGGTCAATCAAGAGTCACTCATTTATTCTGGCTATAAAATCTTTCAAAATCTATCTTCACATATTTCTTAGGGGCCCATCCTGTCAACTTGAGTCTTGATCAGTGGTGGGTCCTGTTTCAGCCTTCCTTACCTTGCCTATGTCTCTGAAAACCTTGTACTTTTGGTCACTCCAGGTAGCTTGCAGTTCTGGAATATGGTGGCACTGGAGGATAATGGGTTCCTGGTAGAGTCATGTTTAATTCTTCTTGAGTCTTTTCTTCACTTCTCCACACACCTGTGCAGTAATCATGTTGTCTAATCAGCATGTTGATATGCCACACCTGTGAGGTAGGATGGATTGTCTCAGCAAAGGAGAGGTGCTCACTAACAAAGATTTAGACAGACTTGTGAACAATATTTGAGAAAAACAGGTCTTTTGTGTAAATTGAAAAATGTTTTAGGTCTTTGATTTCAGCTCGTAAAAAATGGGAGCAAAAAAAAAAAGTGTTGCATTTATATTTTCGTTCAGTGTATATTGTCCCAGACAGCACTATATTATACTGCAGTTGAAAGTTCTTGGTATGATGTTGTAATGTTGAATATATTGTATATTCTGCCTTTTGTATTTCAGATTACTCCCTCAGGAATGGCTTGTTGATCTTCTTTCTCTTGGTGGTTCCAATTTTGGTTCTTGTCACTTTGGTGCTACTCTACTTCTTCAGGAGAGAAGCTCTGGACCCCTGCCTTAAAAAAAGACCTTTCAAGTAAACTCTTAACTGGCATTCAAATTTATACATTCAAAACATTTGCCCTATGCAGTTGCACTGTTCTGATAAAGAAATGAAGGTTCTCTTCTTCTTTTACAGGTCACGCAGTCCTCGAAATGAGCAACCAAGTGGTAATGTTCAACAACCACCACAGGCTCCTGCTCCCAGGGTGACTTTTTACTGTTTGCTGTATTCTGTATGTGTCACTCTGAGCAAAACCATGTATCAAAAACATACTGCGTATCCAGAAAGTATTCATGATGCTTCACTTTTTCCACATTTTATGTTATAGCCTTATTCCAAAACGGATGAAATTATTTTTTTCCTCAAACTTCTACACACAGTACCCCATAATGATAATGTGAAAAATGTTTTAGTTTTCTATTTTTGCTAATTCATTAAAAATAAAAGTAAGAAATCACATGTACTGAAGCATTCACAGCTGTTGTGTAATTTCTGTGATGATGATCAGCGTAAAATGAAACCAATGATGGAGGAGCAATCAGGAGTCAGACATACTGAGGCAGAGAGATTTATTTTTGGTCAAAGCAGAAACAGATGCACCTGGAGAAGTTCCAAAAAGATACAGCATGCAATGTATTGCCAGAGCCTTCTGGCTTTCCATTCTCAGAGACCTGTTTTAAAGATCTCTGCTATAACAAAATAACATCATAATAAAACATGGCCTTTAGCTAGTCAGGGCCATGTTTAGATGTTAAGTCCTAAATTGGAGAAGTACAAAGTGTTATATCAACAAGGACGGGGATGAACCTGGACCAGTCCTGCCCCACAGGCATGAGGAAAACATTAGTTTTTCTTCCACAACAGCCTTTGCCATGAAGCTCAAAATTAAGCTCAGGTGCATCCTTTTTCCACTGACCATCCTTGAGATGTTTCTATAGCTCAAGTGGAGTCCACCTGGAGTAAATTCAGTTGATTGGACATGATTTGTAAAGGCACACACCTGTCTACATATAAGGTCCCACAGTTGACAGTGCATGTCAGAGCACAAACCAAGCATGAAGTCAAAGGAATTGTCTCTAGACCTCTGGGACAGGATTGTCTCAAGGCACAAATCTGGGGAAGGGTATAGAAGCATTTTTGCTGCTTTGAAGGTCCCAATGAGCACAGTGGCCTCCATCATCCATAAATGGAAGAAGTTCAGATCCACCGGAATTCTTACTAGAGTTGGCCGCCCTTCTAAACTGAGTGATCGGAGGAGAAGGGCATTAGTCAGGGAGGTGACTGAGAACCCGATGGTTACTCCGTCAGAGCTCCAACATTCTTTTATGGAGAGAGGAGAACCTTCCAGAGGGACAACCATCTCTGCAGCAATTCACCAATCAGGCCTGTATGGTGGAGTGGCCACTCCTTAGTAAAAAGGCACATGGCAGCTCGCCTGGAGTATGTCAAAAGGCACCTGAATGACTTTCAGACCATAAGAAACAAAATTGTCTGGCCTGATGAGACAAAGATTGAACTCTTTGGTGTGAATGCCAGGTGTCATGTTTAGAGGAAACCAGGCACCATCCCTACAGTGAAGCATGGTGGTGGCAGCATCATGCTGTGGGGATGTTTTTCAGTGGCAGGAACGGGGAGACTAATCAGGATTGAGAGAAAGATGAATGCATCAATGTACAGAGACATCCTGGATGAAAACCTGCTCCAGAGCGCTCTTGACCTCAGACTGTTGAGATTAGGGATGGATATTAAGATTTTGTCTATCGATGCCATTATTGATTCCGCTTATCGATCCGATTCCTTATCGATACCTCTTTTTTTTTTTCTGTGTACTAAAAGTAGGCTTTACAGGTTTTCTATGCCAGCAACATTTTATTTAGTCTTAAAGTAAATAAATATTAAATTGGTCACTGGATCCTTAAACTCTGGACATATTAAACTCTACATGGTAGATCCCTGATCTCTGAACATAAATAGAAAAAAATAAAATCTCGTTTTTGTCTAAAGCATTTCCTTTCAGACATTATTGGCATGAATGTCTTTCCATACGTCTGAGCTGAGCTCTTGCAGCTGGCTGCACTGCACATCAGGATGTACTTGTAATTCATAAAGAACGCAGGACGTCTCATTTTGGGAGGGAAAAAATATGTTTTAGTCGATTGCAGTTTACAACCCCTGGCAAAAATTATGGAATCACCGGCCTCGGAGGATGTTCATTCAGTTGTTTAATTTTGTAGAAAAAAAGCAGATCACAGACATAACACAACTAAAGTCATTTCAAATGGCAACTTTCTGGCTTTAAGAAACACTATAAGAAATCAAGAAAAAAAGATTGTGGCTGTCAGTAACGGTTACTTTTTTAGACCAAGCAGAGGAAAAAAATATGGACTCACTCAATTCTGAGGAATAAATTATGGAATCACCCTGTAAATTTTCATCCCCAAAACTAACACCTGCATCAAATCACATCTGCTTGTTAGTCTGCATCTAAAAAGGAGTGATCACACCTTGGAGAGCTGTTGCACCAAGTGGACTGACATGAATCATGGCTCCAACACGAGAGATGTCAGTTGAAACAAAGGAGAGGATTATCAAACTCTTAAAAGAGGGTAAATCATCACGCAATGTTGCAAAAGATGTTGGTTGTTCAGTTAGCTGTGTCTAAACTCTGGACCAAATACAAACAACATGGGAAGGTTGCTAAAGGCAAACATACTGGTAGACCAAGGAAGACATCAAAGCGTCAAGACAGAAAACTTAAAGCAATATTCTCAAAAAAATCAAAAATGCACAACAAAACAAATGAGGAATGAATGGGAGGAAACTGGAGTCAACGTCTGTGACCGAACTGTAACAAACAGCCTAAAGGAAATGGGATTTACATACAGAAAAGCTAAAAGAAAGCCATCATTAACACCTAAACAGAAAAAAACAAGGTTACAGTGGGCTAAAGAAAAGCAATCGTGGACTGTGGATGACTGGATGAAAGTCATATTCAGTGATGAATCTCGAATCTGCATTGGGCAAGGTGATGATGCTGGAACTTTTGTTTGGTGCCGTTCCAATGAGATTTATAAAGATGACTGCCTGAAGACATGTAAATTTCCACAGTCATTGATGATATGGGGCTGCATGTCATGTAAAAGCACTGGGGAGATGGCTGTCATTACATCATCAATAAATGCACAAGTTTACGTTGATATTTTGGACACTTTCTTATTAAGGATGATGAAATCATTTTTCAAGAAGATAATGCATCTTGCCATAGAGCAAAAACTGTGAAAACATTCCTTGCAAAAAGACACATAGGGTCAATTTCATGACATAGGGTTAATGTCAACGAGCAGATGTGATTTGATGCAGGTGTTAGTTTTGGGGATGGAAATTTACAGGGTGATTCCATAATTTATTACTCAGAATTGAGTGAGTCCATATTTTTTTCCTCTGCTTGGTCTAAAAAAAAGTAACCGTTACTGACTGCCACAATCTTTTTTTCTTGATTTCTTATAGTGTTTCTTAAAGTCAGAAAGTTGCCATTTGAAATGACTTTAGTTTTGTGTCATGTCTGTGATCTGCTTTTTTTTCTACAAAATTAAACAGAATGAACATCCTCCGAGGCCGGTGATTCCATAATTTTTGCCAGGGGTTGTATTGTCTGTATTACAGTATTTGGAAAGAAGTGTCATTTTATTTCAAGCGGCAATTCGTTTTGAAGTTAATTCTGACCAGACTCTGTCTCGGCAAAGAGCCGCGCAGCGTTTGGAGCTGTGCCAACGTAACGTAGGACGATTCTCGTTTCTTGACTGCAACAAGACAAGAGTCCGTTAGTGACTTTAATCCACAGAAAAGTAACTCACGATTGACATATTCTAATGGCTTTGAGAGGGTAAAGAAGTGGACTTTCCGCTTCCCAAGAGTGGTGAATCAAAGAACCAACGAGCCAGTGGATCGAAGCACTAATTCATTGGTTCACGCTTCAAAGTGGAGTCACGCTGCAGAAGCAGTTGATTACAGAGCCTCTGCAGGGTCTGCAATCAACATAGAGAAATGATCATTTTCCCAGCAAACACCCTCAAAACAACAGCTGCTCTGAAGGACCGATAATGGAATCGTTAAGCAAATAGACTATTGATATCGGTGGATTGAATCATTTCTTAACAATACCCAAAAAGAACCGGTTCTCGATACCCAAACCTTGTTGAGATGGTTCATCTTTCAGAAGGACATTGACCTAAAGCACACAGCCAAGATATCAAAGGAGTGGTTTCAGGACAACTGTGATAAATGTCTTTCTGGGTTCCGGTCCAGCAAGAGTCCAGACCTGAATCAGATTGAACATCTCTGAGGAGATCTGAAAATGTCTGTGCAATAATGCTTCCCATCCAACCTGATGGAGCTTGAGAGGTGCTGTGAAGAGGAATGGGCATAACTAACGAAAGAAAGAATTGTGGCATCATATTCAAGAAGGCAGTAATTGCTGCCAAAGGTGCATCTGCCAAGTATTAAGCAAAGGGTGTGAATACTTATGTATGCATGATTTCTTAGTTTTTTATTTTTAATAAATTTGCCAAAAAAAAAAAACTTTTCATGTTGTCATTATGGGTGTTGTGAGTAGAATTTTGAGGGGAAAAATTCATTTACTCCATTCTGGAATAAGGCTGTCATAAAGCAAAATGTGGAAAGAGTGATGCACTGTGAATACTTTCTGGATGCACCGTATAGTTTTCCCCTCCTCTGACCCTCCATTAAGTCATTATGACTGGAAATGTGG
The DNA here is from genome assembly GCF_902500255.1 of Thalassophryne amazonica. Classification (NCBI taxonomy): domain Eukaryota; kingdom Metazoa; phylum Chordata; class Actinopteri; order Batrachoidiformes; family Batrachoididae; genus Thalassophryne; species Thalassophryne amazonica. The sequence goes on along the minus strand of NC_047120.1, from coordinate 27,456,171 downwards.
AGAAGTCAGAGTACTTTTGAGCAGGGGTCAAATTTACCAATACTAATTATCTGATATTGAGTGACATCCCATCAAAGGTGAGTCATGGGCTGTTGGGCTGTTATTGAATCTGTGGATAGGGACCAACAAGCTCAGGGCCTGTCTGGGAATTCCTTGTTCTATTTGTGATACATGTCTTTTTTTTTTTAGTAGTTTTTAGTATGACCTTTTTAAATTAAGCTTTTGCTCAGCTAAATTTTTAGGGAGTGCTTTGTCTGTATCAAAGACTACATATACCAGATTTCAAAAATGGTTGTCTAAATATACATGAAATCTCAGATAAAAGTTGTATACCATTATGATATTTAACAGGTTTGTTTTAGTAAATCCTGTCTTTTTTTTTTTTTCTTTTGCCATTCCAGCCGCCTCCTCCAGCAGAGACCAAACCTCCAATACCCGGGTATGCCCTAACTAAACACTCTTTATAGCTGAGCAATGCTTTCTGCATTAACTCCTCCTTCACTGGTTTCATTTTCAGTTTCCAGTATGGAGAACTGGACTACTGGAACGACAGTCCGAGTGCTACTGACCCGATTGCTGTTGACTCGCGTGCTACCACCCCAAACCCTCAAGCTCCCAAACAGGGTCCTGGAGTGCCCAAACCAATACCTCCCAAAGCACGTCCACTGTGAACTTTTATGCCTTATTTTTGAATTTTATTGTTTGCAAAGAGGTATTTTTAAACTAGAAGCACTCAGAGATTGCAAACCTCTGCCAAGTCCATAGGGTCACTGACCCTAAAGAGATTCCCTCCTTGGCACAGTGATCTATTCAACAGTTCAGTGTTACAACCAAAACTAAGATACATACACTTTTCTTTCCTGTATATTTGACATCCTTGACCATGAAAACATACCACTAGAACTTGGAATCACTTTTATGTCTTTATCAGTTGAAAAGTTATTGTATAAAAACGATTTTTCGGTAATGGCGGTTTTCTTCTGGATCTAGCTCCATAACATTTGAAGCTACATCAAATCTGACACCTTACTGAATCAGTCCAGATTCAGCTACAATTTGGTGTTAGTTGTGCATCTCTAGCTTCATTTGTCACCTTACACTGACATTTTCTATTTTCCCTATATTTTTGCATATTCTGGATCACCAGATCGGGAATCCGGATCCGATCATCACCAAACTTTGTTGTTTGAGAAAACATTTGACTGTTACACCCTAATTTTTTTTCAAGCTTTTCTGCCTTGTTTTTGTGTTTAATCACATGTTTAGTGATTAAATTTTAGTGATGATCTGGATCACCACTAAAATTGAATCCCTTGTTCCTCTTGTCATTTCCAACCACTCAACAAAATGTAATCACAATCCGTTCAAAACGTTTTGAGTTATCCTGCTGACAAACAGACAAACAAACAAACGCGACTGAAAACACAGCCTCCTTGGCGGAGGTAAAAATGTGACTATAAATACTCTGTTATTACTGGCCAGTACATCAGGTCTGTTGTAATATAGTAGCAGATGATGCTGCTAGATATATTTATGGTCTGCTCTATGTTTGTTTGTTTGTTTTTTAATGTATTTTCATGTGGAATGCAGTGAAAAACCAAATATGTTTATGCAGTAACATTTAAAAAATAACTTTTTAAACAAGTTAATTATAATAAAATGCATCATGTGATGAGTGTCTCAATTGTGGTAACGGTTAGGATATTTATTCCACTAAAATTGTTACAAAAGCTGTAGCCTTTTTAAAGGTCAATTTGGTGTTCAGCTGAACATACTGACAATCCTGTCATTATCATAATTAAAAACAAAATTCTGAAAAACTATTATTTGTACAGTGAGCAAAGGGCTTCCAAGGTCTCCCTCTAGTGGATCTTCGTGGCATTGTTTTACACAGACCCTGATGATAAAAGGCTGAATGTTTTTTTGTTTTTTTTTTCTGTAGTTGATTTTATTTATTCAATATGGACATAACATTCACATTGGACAAACCAGATGCAGTGTTTTAAGTGTTATAGCAAAATATACTAATTTTCAACACCTGTCCATAGAGGGCTTTTAGAAGTAACACAATACAAAATTTACACAATTGCACCTACTATATACAATACATTTCAATTGTATACATCACCATGTGCACAGTTCTGTCCTGATTTTAGCCACAGTTTCACACACCTATTAAAGGTGGTCATATCAGTCTGCAGTTTTAAATGTGTGGGGAGTGAGTTCCACAGTCGGGCTCCAGCAGAGGAGAAGCTGGACTGTCCAAAAGATGTTCTGTACTTAGAAACCACACAGTCCCCACTCACAGAGGCTCTGGTGTTTGGTCTGAGAGAGGCTTGACGTCTCACAGCCGAACCAGAGAACAGTGGTGAGACATGATTATGTAGACATTTAAAAAACAATTTCAATGTGCAAAAAATGTACAAAATTCTCAAATGTATAAAGTTTGTGCTTTTGGATATCACAATGGTGCCACCTCATAGGCTTTCTGTCAAACACCTTGACAGCCTGCTTGTACAAAGATATTACAGGCTTGAGCGTGGATGCAGACGTTAGTGATCATGAGGTGAGACAGTATGAGAGATGGGAGAAGATCATGGCATGTAAGTACCGCAGAGCAGCTTGATGTGACAGCTCCCGTCTTATGAAGCGAAAGCAACATAAGTTTAGTTTTACTTTTTTTACAGATGTACTTTACATGACTTTGAAACTTTAAGTTGCTATCAATTATGATCCCAAGATATTTTGTTTCTATTGCCTCTTGGATTATTTCATCATTAATGGATACGACAAAAGGGTCATTTAAAGGTCGTGATTTGATAGAAAAACAAACAGCAACAGTTGGATGAGATTTTGAAGGACTGGAGCTTGTTTAATAAGATGATCTGCTCCTTGGTCTTGGTTGTGTTCAAAAGCAAGTAGTTTTCTGTGCACCACTCAGTTGTTCCACCTCGTCCTGGTATGTGGACTCATCCACCGCCAACTCACCACAGGAGTGTCATCAGCAAACCTGATGATACTGCTGGAGTGAGCAGGTGTACAGTCGTGAAGGGTGTAAAACATGGGGCTCAGCACACAGCCCCGAGAGGAACCAGTGCTGAGGGCTGAGGTGATGTTGTGACTGACTCTCACCCTCTGGGAGCGATCAGACAAAAAGTCCTTGATTCAAGAACAGATGCAGTGAGACAGTCCCAGGTCTGACAGTTTGGACACCCGTCTGTGAGGGAGGATGGTGTTAAAAGCAGAGCTAAAATCCACAAAAGTTCACCTTGCAGAGCTCCCCTGCTGCTCCAGGTGGGTCAGTGTGGAGAGCTGTGGCTGTGGCATCTTCTGTGACCCATTTGCTCTGTATGGAACTGGTGCAGGTCCAATCTGGCTGGGAGAGTTGAATGATGAACAATATGTGTGAACCAATGTTTCAAAGCATTTCATGATGAGAGGTGCAAGTGCCACTAGGCGGTTGTTGATCAGACTGTAAATGGTGGGCTTCTTTGGTCGAGGTCCGGTGATAGAAGACTTCAGCCAGGATGGGACAAGTAGACTGGTGAAGGGACTGGTTAAGATCTTGGTACAGCTGACCAGTGCAGTCTCTAAGCACCTGTCTGGACACACCATCAAGTCCTACAGCTTTCTTTGGATTCACAGCCCTCAGTGTGCACCTCCCCTCATGAGATCTGTACCTACAACATCTGACTCTGTGGTGTTCAGAGAATAACCTGGTTCTGAACACCACCAAAATCAAGGCCATTGTGGCTGTCAGGAGGACCAGGAAGACAACCCCCCGACCACTTCACATAAATGGTGAGACATTGGAGGTGGTGGACAACTTAATGGGACTCCACATCACCAAGGACCTCTCTTGGTCAGCCAACACCTCCATCATTTACAGTTCATAATATAATCAGAAGATTCAGAGAATATGGAGATGTTTTTACACATAAGCGGCAGGGCCAAAAACCAACATTGAATGCCCCTGACATTCAATCCCTGCATTTAAAAACCGACATTGTGTAAAGGATCTTACCATGTGGACTAAGGAACACTTCAGAAAACCATTGTCAGTTAACACAGTTCGTCGCTACATCTACAATTGCAAGTTAAAACTCTATCATGCAAAGCGAAAGCCATTCATCAACAACATCCAGAAACTCTGCCGCCTTCTCTGGACCCGAGCTCATTTGAAATGGACAGACGCAAAGTGGAAAAGTGTGCTGTGGTCTGAGTCCACATTTCAAATTGTTTTTGGAAATCATGGACGCCGTGTCCTCCAGACAAAAGAGGAAAAAAGACCATCCAGATTGTTACCAGCGCCAAGTTCAAAAGCCAGTATGTGTGATGGTTAGGGGGGTGTTTCAGTGCCCAGGGCATAGGCAACTTACACATCTGTGATGGCACCATCAATGCTGAAAGGTACATCCAGGTTTTGGAGCAACACATGCTGCCATCCAAGCAACGTCTTTTTCAGGGACGTCCCTGCTTATTTCAGCAAGACAACACCAAGCCACATTCCGCACGTGTTACAACAGCGTGGCTTCATAGTAAAACATTTGAACATTAAATATCTTGTCTTTGTGGTGTGTTCAGTTGAATATAGGTTGAAGAGGATTTGCAAAAAAATTGTGACCGTAGGACCTTTTGTGGCTGGGACGGCAGTGGGATCGAAAACCGGATGGCTCAGAGGCTCACACTAAGGACCATTCCTCTACCAGGTCAGCCAAAGGGGAACTAAGCTAGCAGGAACGTCTTTTCAATCCAGACTTCATCTTGCTACAATTGTATTCTGTTTTTATTTACATTTTACACAATGTCCCAACTCATTGGAACGAGGGTTGTATTTGAGTATGGGGGATGACAGCCAATCAGAGTGGAGTTGCACTGTGACGTCAGTGGCTGGTCTCTTCAAAACCGCTTTGCTTTGTGTTTATATCCAGGGTTTTCATGTATCCCATAATCTCTTGCGCACCAGAGTCGCTGCAGTCAAAACAACATAGAGAATCCACATGACAATTGTAAATGATTATATGAAAAATGTAATTTTTTTATGCTTTACCTCACGTTAATAAGACACTGCATGCATGATACCCTGAAAACTTGCTAAAACAATTATAACAATAATCCGTGTCTGTTACGTTTAATCTGCGTGGAATTTAATAAACGGAAACCGAATTTCAGACCATATATATTAGTCTGGAACAAAGAGGACAAACAGTATTGTAAAGAACAATAATAAAGACGTTAAAGAGCAAACTTCACTTTCTCCCAGAACAAAATGATCAGGAAGCGAGCGTAAATAACGGAGAGAGACAGCCTGTGATTCTCACGTTTACATAAAACAAACGCAATAACGACTATAAACCCAGAGAATATATTCACGAGAGTTTTAGGCACAATATTAAAAAAGTTTGATGTTGCGATGTTAATGGTGGTGTCCGTGTGCAGCGGTTAAAGTGAAGCCCGATCAGAGCGTCTCAATGCAGTTCTCAATATTACTGAGATCTCGCAGCGTGGCGAACTCTCCAAGGTTTTGCAGGATTTGAAACCAGAAAAAGTTGGATGCGTGCCGCTCATATATTGTGTAAAAGCTCAGGAGAAATAAACACTTCTAAAACCGAAAACGCTGTTTTTGGAACCTAATAACACCTCTGAACTTATTTTGCGGACGTTAGCATGGTGACGTCACAGGCTGGTAGCTAGCTGCAAAACTCTTGTTTTGCTTGTGTGTAATATATCCTCTTTGTCATATATTATGCAAAAGATGAGAGGCGAGAACTAAACACTTAGAAAACTGAAAATGCTCTTTTTGTAACCTGATACACATTTTGCGGCTTTAGCGTGCACGCTAACCTCAAAGCTAACTTATGGACTTAAATTTGTCTCATTAATACCAACAAATGCACAGAGGGTGATCTACAAATATTCCTTGATTTGCATAACTTCTGCTTTTGTCAAAAGCTCATGCACAGGCAAAGCCTCCTGCAGATGCTGTGAAAACATAAATATTGTTTTTGATTGACTGATAATAGAGGGGTTTCATTGAACATGTACAAATTGTATGTAAAACAGGATGTTTCCTTCTAATGCCACGTTCACACTGGGCGCGACGTGAGCGGCAGCAGCGACAGGTTGTCATGTAATCCCTATGGAATGACTCGTTTTGGCGCCAAGTCACGCAGCGTGACGCGATGGACGCGAGTGAAGCGATTTTGAGTGATTGGCGCGTTTGTGGCGCAATATTGTGTCGTATCACGTCGCGTTGCCCTCCTCCCCAGGTTGAAAAATCTGAACTTTTTCGTCTCGTCGCGACGCGATGTCCAATCAGGGACTGAATATGTAGTGACGTGGAGATGTTTGGAGTTTGACTGAAGATGTGAACATGTCCTGTATCTGGTAGCAGTCTGTGAGCAGGACTTATGTCTCTTTTGTCCCTTATTTCACAATTATGACAGAGTTTTTGGAGCAAGCAGCAGCCCCACAGCAGCGGGGAGCAGAGTTTCTTTTTCTTTTTACTTTAAGTGCACACGCGAGCGAGCGAATCATCCATGGAGATTATTTTACTTACTAACTACACAGATGTATAATAAAGCAAATGGTGACTGGTTTATAAAAACAATTATGACAGTTTTTTTGGGAAAGAGCGAGGAGCAACACCACAGCAAGCAGCGGAGTTTCTTTTTTTTTTTTTTTTTTTACATGCGGCGCGTGAGCGATTCATCCGTGGAGATTATTTTACTTATTAACTACACAGATGTACAACCCCTGGCAAAAATTATGGAATCACCGGCCTCGGAGGATGTTCATTCCATCCATCCATTTTCTTCCGCTTTATCCGGAGTCGGGTCACGGGGGCAGCAGCTCAAGCAAAGCCGCTCAAACCTCCCAATCCACACACACCTCCTCCGGGGGAACCCCAAGGCGTTCCCAAGCCAGCCGAGAGATGTAGTCCCTCCAGTGTGTCCTGGGTCTTCCCTGGGGCCTCCTCCCAATGGAACGTGCCCGGAACACCTCTCCAGCGAGGCGTCCAGGGGGCATCCGGAAAAGATGCCCAAGCCACCTCAACTGACTCCTTTCGACGTGGAGGAGCAGCGGCTCGACTCCGAGCTTCTCCCGAGTGGTCACTCAGGATGTTCATTCAGTTGTTTAATTTGTAGAAAAAAAAGCAGATCACAGAGATGACACAAAACTACAGTCATTTCAAATGGCTACTTTCTGACTTAAATCAGGAAAAAAAATTGTGGCAGTCAGTAACGGTTACTTTTTTTAGACCAAGCAGTGGGAAAAAAAATATGTAATCACTCAATTCTGAGGAAAGAATTATGGAATCATGAAAACAAAAGAACGCTCCAACACATCACTAGTATTTTGTTGCACCACCTCTGGCTTTTATAACAGCTTGCAGTCTCTGAGGCATGGACTTAATGAGTGACAAACAGTACTCTTCATCAATCTGGCTCCATCTTTCTCTGATTGCTGTTGCCAGATCAGCTTTGCAGGTTGGAGCCTTGTCATGGACCATTTTCTTCAACTTCCACCAAAGATTTTCAATTGGATTAAGATCTGGACTATTTGCAGGCCACGACATTGACCCTATGTGCCTTTTTGCAAGGAATGTTTTCACAGTTTTTGCTCTATGGCAAGATGCATTATCATCTTGGAAAAAATGATTTCATCATCCCCAAACATCCTTTCAATTGATGGGATAAGAAAAGTGTCCAAAATATCAATGTAAACTTGTGCATTTATTGATGATGTAATGACAGCCATCTCCCCAGTGCCTTTACCTGACATGCAGCCCCGTATCATCAATGACTGTGGAAATTTACATGTTCTCTTCAGGCAGTCATCTTTATAAATCTCATTGGAAACGGCACCAAACAAAAGTTCCAGCATCATCGCCTTGCCCATTGCAGATTCGAGATTCATCACTGAATATGACTTTCATCCAGTCATCCACAGTCCACGATTGCTTTTCCTTAGCCCATTGTAACCTTGTTTTTTCTGTTTAGGTGTTAATGATGGCTTTCGTTTAGCTTTTCTGTATGTAAATCCCATTTCCTTTAGGCGGTTTCTTACAGTTCGGTCACAGACGTTGACTCGTTTCCTCCTCATTCGTTCCTTATTTGTTTTGTTGTGCATTTTCGATTTTTGAGACATATTGCTTTAAGTTTTCTGTCTTGATGCTTTGATGTCTTCCTTGGTCTACCAGTATGTTTGCCTTTAACAACCTTCCCATGTTGTTTGTATTTGGTCCAGAGTTTAGACACAGCTGACTGTAAACAACCAACATCTTTTGCAACATTGCGTGATGATTTTCCCTCTTAAGTTTGATAATCCTCTCCTTTGTTTCAATTGACATCTCTCATGTTGGAGCCATGATTCATGTCAGTCCACTTGGTGCAACAGCTCTCCAAGGTGTGATCACTCCTTTTTAGATGTAGACTAACAAGCAGATCTGATTTGATGCAGGTGTTAGTTTTGGGGATGAAAATTTACAGGGTGATTCCATAATTTTTTCCTCAGAATTGAGTGAGTCCATATTTTTTTCCCCTCTGCTTGGTCTAAAAAAGTAACCGTTACTGACTGCCACAATTTTTTTTTCTTGATTTCTTATAGTGTTTCTTAAAGCCAGAAAGTTGCCATTTGAAACGACTTAAGTTTTGTCATGTCTGTGATCTGCTTTTTTTCTACAAAATTAAACAACTGAATGAACATCCTCCGAGACCGGTGATTTCCATAATTATTGCCAGGGGTTGTATAATAAAGAAATGGTGACTGGTTTCTTAACACAATTATGACAGAGTTTTTTGGGGGGGAAGCGCAAGCTCCAGCCCCGCAGCAGGCAGCAGAGTTTCTTTTTTTTTTTAAATTGTTTACATGTGCATGCGTGAGCGGGACAGGAGGTCCTCAAAGAGGCGGAAGGACCGCTGAAAGCGGCCGTCATCCAGACGCAGCTCCTGCAGCAAATGATACTCCCTGAATTGGGAACGTCTCATGACATTTGTAAGCTTTCCACAACAGCTCGCTCCGTGTGATCAAGGTCCGTCATGTTAACTTGACTGACAACTGGAGCCGGCGAGCAGAATGGAAGCTCCTCCTATTTGACGCACCGGGGCGAATTTTCACAGCAAACGCAGAGCAACACACCGGGTGAAGGAGGCGCATCCATCGCCACGCGACCCCTGCGAATTTGTAGCGTCTGATCGCGCCCAACGCGGCAATAAAAGTTTGACCAGTGATTTGAATTCTGATGCAGTAACAGGACAAAAAAGAAACAGCACAAAAATATTTGTGTAAAAAATTGTATTAAACATTTAGTGAAATTTAAGCATTCATCATAACATTATAAAAATAGAAATGTAAGTCCCTTTGGCTGACATATTTCTCGTATCAAGCACTGAAGCAAAATCTACAGTCTTGCACATGTCTTCGGCGCAATAAACAATATTACGACTCTTGTTCACATTTCGCGAACCTGGCTTAAAAATGATGCTTTGAAGCGCGTTTGTGCATGATTAGTGGCATTAAACCTATGAGTGAATGAGCAACTTTTGCGTAATCCATCAATACGAAACATAGTAAGTCCCTTCGGCTGCTCCCTTGTTTGCACTCGGGGTCGCCACAGCAAATCCAAGGTGGATCTGCATGTTGAATTGGCACAGGTTTTACGCCGGATGCCCTTCCTGACGTAACTCCACTTTACATGGAGAAATGTGGCAGGGGTGGGATTTGAACCTGGAACCTTCTGCACTGAAACCAAGCGCACTAACCACTTGGCCACTACCCCTGCATTATGAAAATAGAAATAAATAAATTTAATGTCTGGTTCACGGTGGCTGTGGGTTGTCTTCCAGCTTCTGATCCTGATGCATCTTAAAATCAGAGTTCTGATCTCCTCCCTCTTCTGTCTCATTTGTTGAAGTGGGAAACCAGCTCTCCAGGCACATGGGGATATCAAAATGCACCACAGGGTCCTGAGGAGCCAATCCGAAAGTTTAGTTTACGTACAAACTTTAAGCACAGTGTGATCATGTTTGTTTGAAATCCAGTGATGTCCACCTGCAGGAAGCTCTCCACATTTTGCAGCAGGTACAGCCCACAGTCGGTTTTGTTGTCCTGTTGGAGGACCCTGCAGCTGATGGTCTCCATAGAGGCCTGTGTGAAGAGGTGGGGCGTGCCTTTTTGGACCTCCCACTCCACCTGCAGTAGCTAACAAGACGAAAAACAAATAAAACCTTACAAACCATCTTTCTGCAGGACATCATGATCTTAAAAAACATTTTGCCATCACGATGTTAAATCTACAAGCATTTCATTCGATACTTTACATTTTATACATCTGTCTGCTCGTCTGACTCTCTGATGTTATTCAAGTTATCATTGAATTTTGGGCTCATAAACAGTTCACTCGTTAGCATCATAGGTGTTGATGAGCTCTGGAACTAACTGACTGATGGTGGCGCTCACTTGTTATTCTAGTAAACTGGTAAAAAGCTGAGACTCACTCTCTGAGGTGCTGACAGACATCCTCGTGGCTCGACAGATTGAGTGAATCCATCACCAGAAGCACGGCCTGCATGGGGCGACAACACAGGTCAGCTTAAAGACAGATGAGGATGAAGGTGGAGACCAGAGCTCTCCAAATCTCCTCCTGGAGGACCCTGTCCTGCATGTTTTCATGTCTGCCTGCTTGACTCACACCTGATTATTTAATCCTGGTGTTTCCCAGCTCCTCATTGGCTGAGCACACCTGTCAGAGTTAATTACAGTGGCAGAGCAGGGAGAGTGGGGAAAAAAATCACGCAGGGCAGGTGTCCTCCAGGATCAGATTTGGACGGCTCTGGTACATGGAGCTGTCTGTGAGAACTCACTTCTTCATCACTGTGTCCTTCTGACAGCCTCGCTTAGTGCCACTCCTTCAAGAAAAACAAAAAAACCACATTAAACTGCAAATTAAAATCAAACTGATTTATAGCACATAGAAGGTATGAATTTGTCCTCTTAGTAACCGCCGTGATTTAAGATCTGGCTCCCGCCCACTTTTCACAGACTTCTCCCACACTCTTGTTGTACCCGCCTCCCACATGACATCACCACACAAGCTACTTTACCCGACAAGCTAACAAAGACAAACACGATTATTAAGAGAGACTGAAATAAAACAGGCAGGTGTTTGATAATATCTGTGTTAATTCTATTGTTTCATGTTAGTTATCAAGTATTTGCTTAAATGGTGTTTTTTGGTGAGCTTTGGTCATCTGTTTCAGTATGTATGTCAACTGGTCTGAACTCATCACAAACAAGGAATTACATTTTACCATATATCAAGTAACTTGGTTGAAGACAAGGGGCGGAGCTTCCCCTCAGTCGGTGGGGAACCAGTAAGTTTAGAACTGTGAGAATAAACCACACACACTGTAACCCCACATTGTATAAAGGTGTTGTGCGAACCGTCTTTCACAAGATGGACACCGTCTGTGAAGACCCAGGCCTGGTTTTCAACGTGACTTTCATAAATTCAAATGAGGAATATTACTTTGGTTCTTTGTAAGGGGCAGTAAATTACATAAAGAACCGGGAGGAAATTACACAGGGTTATACATTTTTTTTAGTTCTGTTTTTTTAAATTTCTATCCTAAGGTTATTATTTAGTTTGTATGTTATGACAAACATTTTTCATCAGTGTTGTTCAAGAGCCTGAACGTCATATTAACAGGACATTTTAAAGCTACAAGTATTAGCGATTGTCTAAGAGATAAGCAAATGATGATCTTTTTTTTTTTTTTTGCATATGATTTTCAGGACATGCACAGAATTAATGGAATCAGTCAATGAGAAAAAAAATTGTCATTAACTTTGTAAAAATTGCTGCATGTTCAGACCTGAAATTTTGGGTTCTGAGAGACACAGGAGAGGACCAATGATCTTATTTTGGGCCATGTTGGCATCCTTGAACATAATTTGCTGCTATTTAATATATTAGTTTACATTTGAATGTTGACACAGTGGGGATTTGGGGGTTTGTTCTGTATGAAACCTTGTTGCTAATCACAGGGTCCTGGTGCCACTAGAGGCCACTGTTGAGTGTTTTTTTAATTGAAACTTTAAGTGGGTAGTCTACTTGGGCACAAAGTCTCTTTTCCTCTCTTGAAAGGTTGACTTAGTGAACACAGCATCATTCAAAACAGAAAAAGTAGAAAAACACTGCAGCAGAAAATTACAAGAAATTAAATTAGATATTTAAAAATATATGACGTGAACCAAATCACAGTGAACGTTCCAAGACTTTCTGTGCGCACTGTCCATATAACGTGGAGTTGCATCAGGAAAAGTACTGGGTATAAATCTTGAGCATACATGCGGATATGTATCAGTCTGAGCTATAGCATCTATTGCATTTAATTTGAAATCTGAAGAAAATAATTTGCTTTTGGATTTTGGCTTTTTTTTTTTTCCCCCAGCATGGATTAGGAAAACCTGGGATCAGTTTTAACAGGAAAACCAGCAGGTTTTCAGTTGTGGAATATGAGCAGAAGTTTCATTTCAGTTCCCGTTTAAGTGACAGACAAGTTCACGGGTTTGATTAATTTCACCTCCACATGAAGGCAGAAAAAATGTTTGACCAGAAGAAACATTTGAAGTTTATGCTGCAAAAAAAATCTATTTATATCTGACAATTTAACAACAGAAAGAGAAATATCTAAATTGAGATTATCCAGAGAACTGGACTGAATGTAATATCCAGAGCATGTAAAGGGTTTGTGTTGGTTGGTGTTTGTGGTGTGTATTTACTGGAGGCTGCTGGGATGTCTGAGTGACAGCTGGTTTTTTTGCGTCTCGCTCTGCTCCATCTGAAATTCAAACATAACAACGCATCAAGTCACAAACTCAACTTCACCATCACAGAAACTTTTACAACCAATGAAAAGACAAAGTGATCAAACAATCATCGTGTAGTGAAAATTTGACGTAAAACCCGATAGAAAATAACAACAAAAAGTTATTCTGACCAAACCAAAGCTTCCTAGAGCTGCTTCACAATAAAAGCCCTTCATTAAAAGCACAGTGTGGTTTTTAACCCAAACAGTCCCGCTGCAGCTTGGCAACGAATCCAATGTGCAGAGTGCAGATCAGCGCAGCCCTCCAGGATAGGTGACGTTATTATACAACCCCAATTTCCATGAAGTTGGGACGTTGTGTGAAATGTAATTAAAAACAGAATACAATGATTTGCAAATCCTCATCAACCTATATTCAATTGAATACACCACAAAGACAGATATTTAATGTTCAAACTGATAAACTTTATTGTTTTTGTGCAAATATTAGCTCATTTTGAAATGGATGCCTGCAACACGTTTCAGAAAAGCTGGGACAGTGGTATGTTTACCACTGCATTACATCACCTTTCCTTCTAACAACACTCAATAAGCATTTGGGAACTGAGGACACTAACTGTTGAAGCTTTGTAGGTGAAATTCTTTCCCATTCTTGCTTGATGTACAACTTCAGTTGTTCAACAGTCCGGGGTCTCCGTTGTCATATTTTGCACTTCATAATACACCACACATTTTCAATGGACGACAGGTCTGAACTGCAGGCAGGCCAGTCTAGTACCCGCACTCTTTACTATGAAGCCACACTGTTGTAACACGTGCAGAATGTGGCTTGGTATTGTCTTGCTGAAATAAGCAGGGACGTCCCTGAAAAAGACGTTGCTTGGATGGCAGCACGTGTTGCTCCAAATCTGGATGTACCTTTCAGCATTGATGGTGCCATCACATGCCATGGGCACTAACACTACCCCCATACCATCACAGATGCTGGCTTTTGAACTTTGCGCTGGGTAACAATCTGGATGGTCTTCTGCCTGTTTTGTCCGGAGGACACGACACCCATGATTTCCAAAAACAATCTGAAATGTGGACTCATCAGACCACAGCACACTTTCCACTTAGCGTCTGTCCATTTCAAATGAGCTCAGGCCCAGAGAAGGCGGTGGCGTTTCTGGATGTTGTTGATGTATGGCTTTTGCTTTGCATGGTAGAGTTTTATCTTGCACCTGTAGATGTAGCGACGAACTGTGTTAACTGACAATGGTTTTCTGAAGTGTTCCTGAGCCCACACGGTAAGATCCTTAACCCAATGATCTTGGTTTTTAATGCAGTGCCACCTGAGGGATCAAAGGTCACGGGCATTCAGTGTTGGTTTTCGGCCTTGTCGCTTCTCCAGAAAGTTCTCCAGATTCTCTGAATCTTCTGATTATATTATGGACTGTAGATGATGGAATCCCTAAATTCCTTGCAACTGAATGTTGAGAAGCCACTGCATTACACTGTATTACATTACACATTACATTACCACTGGTGATTATTTCATGACAATCACCTATTTCCAATAGGTGTTCTTTGAGCATTCATCATTCATTCCCAGTCTTTTGTTGCCCCGTCCCAACTTTTTTGAAACATGTTGCAGGCATCCATTTCAAAATTAGCAAATATTTGCACAAAAACAATAAACTTTATCAGTTTGAACATTAAATATCTTGTCTTTGTGGTGAATTCAATTGAATATAGGTTGAAGAGGATTTGCAAATCATTGTATTCTGTTTTTATTTACATTTTGTACAATGTCCCAACTTCACTGGAATTGGGGTTGTAATTAAGCGCAAACCGCAGCGTTCACTTTTATTAATTATGAAAAAGATGAACCCACCGACCACGACAGGCGGTGAGACACAAACTGACACAACGTGACAGCTTTTGCTGCACATGTGATCACAAACACTCAGGAGCACCTGTCACTGACACCACTGTTCAATTTAACAACTGTTACACATATTATTAATATTATTTGGATAATCCAGTCTTCAAATCATTCAGCAACTTTAAAAACAGGTCTGGTTTCTCATCTGGTTTCTGGCCAGAAATTTTGAACATTCAAAATTTGGCGCACTGGTGCCAGATTGTGTGCCAGTGCAGGGATCAAATTTGTGCAAGGGTCAACATGCCTTTAGTCTTGATTCCTGACCGTCACAAACCCAGACACTCCGGTTCCTCACTCAGCTTCTAAAGTGCTGCAATCAGAGTGTCCACTGATTCCACAAATTACTGTTCCAGATGTTGTGTTAAATGTTACACAGGCTGAGAGACACAGTGTGTTTTTGAGTGTAAAACTAAAAACTCTGGCTCACCTGTGGGCCTGTCATGGGCCTCATGCTGAACCTCCTCCAGTCCCGGGAAGCAAATGACCACCAGGTACCAGTGAGCGCTGCAGAAACAAATCAACACAACCACTTTAAGTTCCATGATTCTGCACATGTGAATTTTCCTGCATCACCCTCGGAAAGAGTTTACTGCTCATTCTTTAGTGTGTTGCAGGTGATGAACCTTTAACCCACAGCTGCTCCATTTGGGGTCCACAGACCGCACTTGACCCACAATGCCTTGTTTTGGCCAAAACACAGAAACTGACAAACTCTATGCAAATGAATAAATTACTGTTCAGCACATTAAAATAGTCGTCTTTTATTATTGTCAAACTTTGTTTTATATTTATAATGTGAATTTTCTTTGTCAATTATAATGAATAAAGAGTAATTAATGGGTCTGAGGTCGTCTGTGAGCCCAGACACAGACCCCGCGTCTGTGTCTGTGATCAGCACAGACTCACAGCTGCACTGAAATGATCAATGAGCTCCAAATTAAGGATATTTGCTGTTATTTTTCACTGGTGTCATTAAACAATATTTTTGTCCTGACAGGAGCTCTGTAATATTATCAGGGGAAAAACTGATTCATCACGATGTTACACAATCCACATCACGGTGCACAATCACACCGGTGATGACGACGACATTGGTGCCCCGCCCACCACATCACAGCTGGATGGAAAGTGTTTTTCTGAGTCATTTTCTGAGGCTGATTTCTGTGTTTGTGTCAAAAGTCTGAAACAGAATTCATCACATATCTGGAAAAACAAACAACGAATCATGAAGTGACGTCAGCCACACTTACGATTGATTGACAGGAACAAAGAGGAAGTCTTTGCTGAAAATATCAATATTTCGGGTCCACGTCTTCACCCTCTGATGTCTCATATGACGATCACTACAAAACAAACAAATAAGTAAACAAATAATAAAATAAAGTTAGAGAGGTTGAGTTGTGATGACTTTCAGAAAAAAAAACCTTTCCTGAAACAAATTTTAAAGTCTTTATCCAATTAAATTCGGTGCTTTAAATGACGAGCAGAAAGCAAACAAACATTTATTTTCCGAAATTATAGAAATCAGTGCAGAAATGAAATTTTATTTTTAAAGCAAAATGTATGAATATCCAACAAAAAGATTTAAATAAAAAATGATAATAAAAACAATTAAACTATTTTAAAAAGAAATTCTAAATGTATAAGTTTTAAGATGTATAAATTCTAAAATTATGTTGAATTATTATTAATAATAATAATAGCACATTAACATGCTGATAAAAACTATGAAACTATTTTAAATAATCTAACTGCATCAGTGATTCCACTTATTTCTGAATTCAGATTTATTTTTTCAAAATGAAAACTCGATCAGTTTGTTCTGAACAGAAAAGAACATATGAATATTTTTAGTTGTTGTGTTCTTACGAAACAGAGGGGGCGTTGTTTTCTCCTGCGGCTTGTTGTCTGCTCAGCTGATTGTAAAAGAAACTGCTGAAGACATGACTCCGCTTGGCCACAGCGCCACCTACTCCTTCCACAAGGTACCTGCAGGAGAAAAAGGAGGTGTTTAAACACAGTCCTTCTCTGTCGCCCCCTACTGGTGACTGAGTAGAAACAACAATGTGCATTGCTTCTCGTTTCAGAAATCATCGAGTTTTGATCCTGTTGTCTGATGGACTGACTTGAGGTAGAAGTCAATGATGACGTCATTGAGGTAGATGCGCGCATCCAGACGGGCCAGATCGTCTTTGGTCACCGTGATGCGCCCCTTACATGGCACCGCTGGATACTGGATCAACCTGATCAACACACAAATGTCAATGAATTCACGAATTTATGTTCATTTTTATGCTATGAGCACGTTTATTTATGAAGCAGAGGATCTGATGGACTCAGGTGAAGATTGTGGATAACTTAACCTGTGGGGAAGCTGCTGCAGATCAAACGACCTGACTTTGGTCCCTTCAGTTCTGCTGCAGGTTTCATCATGTTTGGAACTCTCCTAAAAAGTCAATGAAAAAAAATATTAGATAACAAGACCAGAAACATTTACAAATACTCTTAAATGAAACTACAAATCTAAGGTGTATTTCTTTTGGTGTTTGGAGAACTGGTGCTGTTTTGACTCCTGCTGACTGTGGTGTGTTTGTTACCTTCATCTTCTCTTCCAGAAGAGAATCATTCACTTGTAATGTTTCTTGTCCTCCTTTCTCCTCATCATCCTCTTCCTCCTCACTTGACAATTCAACTGAAATGGAAAAAAAAAACATTGTTCTTTTCTGACACTTTTTCAAACATTGTCAAACTGATGACACTTAATGGGAGGATTATGAAGCTGATTTCTTATTGTTAACATGTTGACGTTCTGGAGTTGGGCTCAGATTCTGGACCAGTACTCACTGGGCTCTGATGGTGCTGATTTTTGGGTCACTTTGGGTGTTTGATGCGTTGAAGAGGGAACTGAATCCTCTTCATCGTCACTTGACAATACAACTGAAATCGGGAAAAAAGAAATCATTGGTTTTTTTTCTGCCACTTTTTCAAACATTGTGATATTGGTGACATTTAATGGGAGGATTATGAATCTGATTTCTTATTGTTAACATGCTCAGGTTCTAGAGTTGGGCTCAGATTCTGGACCAGTACTCACTGGGCTCTGATGGTGCTGATTTTTGGGTCACTTTGGGTGTTTGATGCGTTGAAGAGGGAACTGAATCCTGTTCATCGTCACTTGACAATACAACTGAAATCGGGGAAAAAAGAAATCATTGGGGTTTTTTTTCTGCCACTTTTTCAAACATTGTGATATTGGTGACATTTAATGGGAGGATTATGAATCTGATTTCTTATTGTTAACATGCTCAGGTTCTAAAGTTGGCCTCAGATTCTGGACCAGTACTCACTGGGCTCTGATGGTGTTGCTGTTTGGGTCAGTTTGGGTCTTTTGTGCAGCAAAGAGGGAACAGAAGACGAAGGTCTGCTGTCAGCACAGTGAGGGTTGTTGTCTGCTGAGGTTTGCGTTCTCGTTTCAGAAGCAAAGTAATCGATCCAGATCTGATCGGAACAAGAGGCAGCAAAGAAGAACACAAACATGAAAGAAATTCTATCTGAAACAATAACATAAAAAACATCCACTCAAATTAACAGAAAGCTTTTCACAAAGCTGATCACTATCAGGATAACTCATTTCTTTTGTCTTTTCTCGTTTGCTCGTGGTCACCACAACCAATCCAATATGAATCCACGTGATAATTTGGTGCAGGATTCACACCAGATATTGTTTCCTTTAATTTATTCATATATATTGTGGCCATATACAAGATCTACAAAAACAACTCAACCCCTGAAACATTTATGGTTTGTTTCATGACATCATAAAAGAACAGTTTTATTTATAATATTAAAAAAAATGATCCATTTTAACTCAAAGTGAAACTAAGGTTCTCAAAGAAACATTCAGTGAGTTGGACACTGCACTTCAATTTACCTTAAATAATGCTGTGAAAGTTTTGTAGTCACTTTGAAATTAGCATATTTGATTTATTTTTTTTTGTAAAAACAGATTTTTTTTATGTTGATTTAAACCTATAAAACAATAGAACAGGCAAACTGAACAAATTTAAGCAATATATATATATATATTTCTTTGGATCACATGTTGACTTGCCTCCACAGAAAATTAATTCAGAAAATTAGAATTAAAGTAGTTCAATGTGAAATTTCACCAGAATATTACACATGTGACTCTGTTTAATGATTTTTCTATTTTTTTTTTTAATTAGGTTTGCCAATAAAAAAAAACGTATTGAGACATAAAAAAAATCTGAAGATATAATCCAGCAAAATGAGCTGGAAAACAAAAAACATAAAACAACAAAAACATTTCAAACAGTTGTCACATTTAATTCTGGTCATGACCTTTGACTTCTTACCTCAGCACTGTCCTGCTTCTTCTTGCTGGACTCCACCAAACTCTGTGTGTTGTTTGTCCAACTCCCATGATGCTCATCGACCTGAAACTCTGAAGGAAAGTCAACGGCATCAACACAGACGCTGTAATCTGGAGATTAAAATATTCACAGAAACTCAGAATTAATCTCGATCCTCTTTAACAAGACTTTCACAAACACAAAAACACAACAGATGGAAAAAAGAAAATACACACACACGCACGCACGCACTTCCATTATCTGTGGTTGTTGGTGAAGGACAGTGGGACATTTTAGAGATCCACCAACTTTCCTCTAGTAATAATCAACAATCACAAAAACAATTTTTATTTACCGTATTTTTCGGACTATAAGTCGCACTTTTTTACATGTTTTGGCCGGGGGTGCGACCTATACTCCAGAGCGACTTATAAATGAAAAATATACAGGTAGATTCTCAATTAATTTACCGTAATAAAACAATTTTACGTGACAGAGTCACTATATGTTTTAAAATGGCCACTGGAAATGGAAATGCAATGCATCATGGGCACTGTAGTATGGCGGCTGCCCTATAGGTCACGCTGGTCGCGATAACCAATCAGAGAACAGAACATTGGACGCGTATTCCTCACCTCACCCAGACAATGATTGTGAAACAGCGTGTGAAGCAGATGAACACGGTGCTTGCTGTTATTCCGGGAGGGGTAACAAAACAGCTTCAACACTGGATATCAGTGTGAGCAGAGTGTTTAAAGTAGACCTGCATTGAAATAAATGTGGTCAGATTTCAGAAAGAAATTGCTGATATGTATTTATAAGACCCTTATAAATGCAGTAAAGTAAATCTGCAATCCCAAATTTGTAATTCAGCAGAGAAATCTTCATTTAAAAATGACAAATTTGCAGCTAAAATTTAGCCCTCCGCGAAAACAGTTTGTACATCCGGATCATTTCCATGATGTCGGGGACAAGACGACTCGCTCGCGCCTTCAGTCCGATCCCGCACTGAAATTGATTTTAGTAATGTTACTGTTATACACATCCTGGTTTCAACATCCAAAAGTAAGCTGCAATGAATGCGAGATACAGCTCTGCATGCTCAGATCAGCGGCGACATCGACAGCGGGCGACGTTCTTCCCCGACGCCGCTCTCACTGCCTCCGATGCGCTTAACGAGTGCATGCGCTCGTTAAATGCCGCCGGCCACTCACACCCCCGTGTCTGCTGTGCAGCCACAGACACGGCTCTGTCTACTGAATGGAGGTGCAGCCAACTTGGCACAAGTCCAGAGACTACGCTCGCCGTTTTGATGCGGAGAGGCCGGTGACACCTGTTGCTTGCAAGGACAGACTTCTTGCGGCAAAATCCGCAGCGCCGCACGTCTCGGTAATCAGAGCCGCAGAGCTCCGTGGCTGCTGAGAGAGGTTTATATCTTTTTAATGACTTGGATTCTTTGCGGGTCCCACCTCCATACCGTGCGACGGTAACACCGGAGGCGAAAGACATTAGATTTTCAATGCGACACCACTCAATCAAACGGGCGTATGAAAAAGTCCCCAAAAATAATTTTCAAGCACAAATAAAAGAAATGTGTACTCACCAAGCGTACTGCAAGACATGAAGTTTATATGAAGTTTTAAAAAGTAGATCCTTCCGTATAAGACAAGAAAAAGGTGCAGATGCAAACTGACGTAAATCCACAAATTACAGTTGGCGCGCGCAATGCATGCGGGGATAGGGTCTTCTCCCTGACGTCTCAGCAGCGTCCCGGATGTGATGACAGTTTTGCGGAGGGCTAAATTTTAGCTGTAAATTTGTCACTTTTAAATGAAAATTTCTCCGTTGAATGACAGATCTGGGATTGCAGATTTACTTTACTACATTCAGAAGGATCTTATGCGTAAATAAAAGTCATTTTTTGGTCCAAAGATCTGACTGCATTTATTTCAATGCAGGTCTACTTTAAGTTGACGCTAAGAGCTGCGTGGGAGCACTGGGTGAGTGACGGCAGAGGATTAGTGTCCGCACTTGGAAGGAGCTGGCGTAGACACCACGGGGAGGTCATGAGCTGCGCAGGTAGGTGATGTACGAATATCGGCAGCTGACACCTGGTGTGTACTATGATCCACAGCGGGTAATATGTTAGAAAAGAACCGTTCAGCGATGGTGCGGGTTATGGTTCGGCTTGCAATGTGGTCTGCAAAATACAAACATATCCGTAGGTAAAATGCAGCTCACGAGAGGGCACTCAAGGCTTGTGTGACTGTTCCTGCGACTTCTGATTACCATAGAAAAATAAAAGTTTCAACATTACTGATAACAAGACAACTGAGAAGGCCCGAAAAAATGCCACCAAAAAGAAAATCATACTCTGCAGATTACAAGTTGCGACTGGTGAAATATGCATCCAAAAACGGTAGCCGTCACAATATTATCATCTGAACTTTTCATGTAAGTTAACATACCTGTATGTCCATGCGACTTATAGTCCAGTGCGACTTATTTATGGTTTATTTTTCTTTATAATGGATAAAGTGGCTGGTGTGACTTATACTCCGGTGCGACTTATAGTCTGGAAAATACGGTCGTCTGATTCAAACTCCACAAACCCTAAACTATCCTCACAGTGGAACAGCTGATTTAAAGTGACAATTGCTATTTCTGAATCAACAAACTTGACACATTTTCAGTCAATATTCTCATAAATATGTTTGTCAAATGAACACATATGAATCATGTGAGGAGGAAAGAAATGAACTGGTGAATTCAGATAGTTTCATTCTTTCCTAAATATTCTGAATAAATAAACATCTCACCAATTTTCTTCTTCTTT
The DNA here is from genome assembly GCF_902500255.1 of Thalassophryne amazonica. Classification (NCBI taxonomy): domain Eukaryota; kingdom Metazoa; phylum Chordata; class Actinopteri; order Batrachoidiformes; family Batrachoididae; genus Thalassophryne; species Thalassophryne amazonica. The sequence continues at coordinate 27,434,202 of NC_047120.1, read as the reverse complement.
AATGGACAGAAATGTTCTGAAGTACTTCTGAACTCCAGCAGACACTCTGATGCCGTCACTGGTCGCCATCTAGTGGAAAAGAGAAAAGTAAAAGTAAGAGAAAAGTAAAAAAATGAAAAGAAAAATATTATTTTGTGTTGTTTCTCTGGAATTTTAAAGACATCATTTCAGCTGTTCAAATGTCTGTGCTGATACAAACCTCTGCATGTGGACTGAAGAGCCAAACAAGCTCCCAGCATGCATCATGTCAGCTGTGCTGGAGTGACCCCAGGAACTCCGATCAAAGAAATTCAGCTGCAAACAACATGAAAACAAACAAAAGAGAAATGCTGAAATAAAGTTTGGTACATTTATTTCAGTTTCTATCAGAATAACATGAACACAACACGCTTCTCTACAGAGCAATTTTAGCGAATTGAAACAAGTTCTACTTTAGACCTGTTTAAAACCAGATCAGAAACAGTTTAAAATACAGTAAACAACTTGAAAACGCTATGAGCCGCCCATCTTAGGTGAACAAAACTTTAAAATCAGTTCATAGCAGACTTTCTAACACCAATTTAAGACATTTGACCAGTGGTTCAGAGCTGATTAAACCCGGTTTAAATATAAGATGAACTGGTTTAAATCACTTCCAGCAGTTTTAATACAATCCAGCTTTAAATTAGTGCAGAACCACTCAAAATAAGAAAAGGCCAATCTTCATGCAGTAAAAGCTGGAACAAGTCAAGGTTGTCATTTTATTGTAGTTGTCTGATTTATTGTCTGATTTATTTTCTAAATAAATCAGTAAGTGATTTTTCTAAATAACTTAAATTTGTGTGATGAATCAGGAAAACGTTTTCGATCTCACTAATAATTTTCATCTTGTACGTTTTTCATTTCCATGGTTATTATTCTCTGGGAGTGATCAGTAGTACTTTTTCAACCATCAGGTTTTAGCGACCACATGACAGATGTTAATAAAACTCCACTTTGAAAATATTTCACAACAAATCAGTCAGACGTCATCGTACTTTTGTCTCTCCCCAACAAAGTCAAGGTCATGTCACTCGTCCACCAAGAGGACCACAGCCAACAACTCTTGTAGTGACAAAGTCACCGTCACAATTCTCCAGCGCAACAATGACAACAATGTTTTATTTTTTTACCTGATTTTCACCTGAGCGGCCTGTTTGTTATCTACAGACACTCTCACTCTGAAGGATTAGAACCTGGCTTCACAAACCAAAACAGTTTACTTTAGACTGAAGAAACCAGTTGACTGACCAGTGAAATGACGTTTATACAGTTTATGCAGTTTATACTCAACTTTGACATATTGGTACAAATGCAACAAGAAAATAAAAACAAAAACAACAGCAGACAATGAAGTCACACTGTTGTCATCCTGGAATGATGGTGTTAGTGATGTCACTGAACATCTGCTCTGGAGCCAACACAAGTCAAACTACCTGAAGGTCTGCAGCTGAGGTCATCAGGTGGGTCAGTGGTGGCTGCATGTGGGCGGAGTCATCACCTGCTGGCCTTTTCCTCTTGCAGGTCCAGGATGTCTGCATGATGCTGAGGACAAACACGTCATATCAACAAACAAAGTCTGCTTTGATTCATTCAAGGACACTGTCCAATCAGACAACTTTTAAATGCCTTGAAGTTCTGACAAGCAACAAAATGACGGCACTGTGCAGCTTAATCACTAAACTCTCTTTGGCATCCACAGACATGTAAAGTCACATAAAAATAATAAAAACTGATTAACTCTGGAAAATGTTCATGTCAAATCTCAGATTGTCTTTTGATGTCACTGAATGAAAGCACAAAATGAATGTCTGTGATATCTGTCAGTCTGTTTTATTAGAATTTATTATATTTTCTGATATGTGAATCAGATTTCTTGTCAATCAAACCTGTGGGTTGTGACTGATGTAATGTTCATGATGACTTCTGCTTAATTTGGACAGAGCAATTTGTCTAACATGGAAAAAAAATAGATGTTGAATAAAACAGGTGCTCATGAAATCTGTTTAATATCTATGAACATATCATGACCTGAATGTGCTGAGGGACTAAAATCTCAAGCAAAGGAAAACTAATGATATATTTTTTTGCACAGGTGTATTTTTAAATTTCCAAATGATCAATCAACATCGAACAGACTGACAAATGTAAATCCAAAGTAATTAATTACTAGACAAAGACAGCAGATATGCTAAAAGGAATAACAAACAGCTGAAATACTTTTGTGCGGACTGATCCAAACTCAAATTGTACAATAATACATATCAATAATCAGTTTGTGTTGACTTGAAAATGAGGTTTTTTTTAATTATTACCACACATCAGATATTTTTCAGTTGGGTTTAGATTATTTTTTATTTAAATTATCTCTATATACCTCAACAGATCATTAGTAGCAGTAGTTAAAATGTAATTAGAGATATCTTAAATCTGAATTTAACTGCATTTAGACCTGTGGTTCTAAGAACGAAAATAAATGACTTTAATGAAAGCTAAAAATAACAAAACTCCTCTACAGCAGGTCTTATTTACACTTGTGAATAAAATACCTAATTTCAGCGTGTTTACGGAGAGTCAAGGAAGGTTTATATTGAAATTTGTCCACAATTAAAAACAGTAATAGCCCATTATCTTCGTTAGCTACCTTAGCTTAGCTGCTAACTCACTGGTGTGGACTAAAACTGTGTATAAACCGTCTGTGACTAAAACTCTCACTGTCTGGCTGTGAAAATACTGCAAAATGTCCTTTATCTGTTCTTACTAAATCAGACAAAAGCAACTCCAACCAGATGAAGCTGAACTTCTAACTGAAACTGATCAGCTTCAAGCCTCAAACATCATCATCTGCTTCTCCACAGTGTTTGTTTACAAACAGAACCACACCCGTCGCTATGGGCGGAGCCTTAGGGGCCCCACCCACCAAGATGCTTGTAATGTCCTCCCGCCACTAGGGGCACAGATCCCTTTTTTTTTCTTTTTTTTCTTTTTTTTAATGATTTTGATCATAGTAGCTAATTTTGTGTTAAGAAATTCTAATGTTGCATTTTCATCACCGAGACATTCAAAGACCCTGAGGGTGTTTGCTTACAAACAGAACCACGTGAACGAACATTAATGATACAACAGTTACACTAGAATTCACCAGAAAATAATAATAATAATAATAATAATAATAATAATAATAATAATCATGATGTTGGCCAATTACAAATGTTTATGCATTTTAAGTAGATCTAAAATTCCAGATATTAGATTATATTTTAATATAATATTTAATCTGATGCTACTCTTTCAGTCAAGTGTACATGAAACAGGTAAAATGAGACTGATGGAGGCTGCTAATAAACAGTGAATTTGAAAACATATTTTTTGAACAATAAATTTGTCATGAATAAATCCTATTTGAAGTACATTAATACAAACCAGGTTAACTAATGAATATGGCCAAAATCAAATTTCTTCATTTAGGTTAAAACTGCAACCCAGAAGGATGAAAATCTTATGCCTCAACAGTATTCCTCAACAGATCATTAGTACCAGTAGTTAAAATGTAATTACAGATATCTTAAATCTGAATTTAACTGCATTTAGACCTGTGGTTCGAACAAAATGAACAAAAATAAATCACTTTAATTAAAGCTAAAAATAACAAAACTCCTCTACAGCAGGTCTTATTTACACTTGTTAATAAAATACCTAACTTCAGTGTGTTTACAGACAGTTGAGGAAGGTTTATATTGAAATTTGTCCACAGTTAAAAACAGTAATAGCCCATTAGCTTCGTTTAGCTTACCTTAGCTTAGCTGCTAACTCACTGGTGTCAAGTAAAACTGTGTACAAACAGTCTGTGAATAAAACTCTCACTGTCTGGCTGTGAAAATACTGCAAAACATGCTTTATCTGTTCAAACTGCAAACCAAAAGGATGAAAATCTGATATGCAATTAAAATGTGTCAATCTGTAAGTAAACCTAAATATTTGTTTAAGTGCATAATAATAAGCAACATAACAGTGTTAAAGAGGTTTCTGTCCCATAATTATTTATATCATTTTGAACCCTTGTAGCCACTTTAATTTCAAACTGTGAGGGTTCAGGGGTCAGAGCTTCAGGAGGACATTGGGACAGGGCCCATTTCATCATTCACAGCCCCTCATTCAGTACCAGAACATCTTCTCAGGTTTCCTTTCCATGTTTTAAGTTCCTGTTGTTGATGTTCTCCATGTTTCCTCTGCCATTATTAGAAATATTTGCTTCGTATATTGACTGATGTGTTCTGACAATTGGATTTGACCCTCTACCTGTTTGTCTGGGTGACTTGAACATATTTATTTAGTGGCCCTCTGGAGCTCTGGGACAACGTGTCCAGAGGTTCCTGCAGTGCACAGCTCCCAGTCTTCCTTTGCACCCCGTAATGTGAACGTTGCTTTCTGCAGCTGTTCTTCAAGATGCTCCTGCATTATGTTGATGCAGCACTGAGTCATGTTGAATCAAATCATTGTGTTGTGAAAGACTCGAAGACTTTATAACAACTAGATACAAACAGCTCTGCAGACAGGACAACAAGATCAGTGATCAGGATCAAAGTTAAATGATCTGCATTCTAGTTTTTTTGACTCAGTGACCAGGGGCGTAGGCAGAAATCATAAAACGGGTGGGCCCAGAAAAAATCAGACGGGCCCAACCTTTGGGGATGTAGGTAAGGTGTAGGTATTATAATACACCGTTTGAAAAAGTATGCCTCGTTTGGACATCGCAAGCAACGTTATCATTTAGCCTACAGCACTGGCAAAGTGAGCATACAGACGCGACACGTCAGACACAAGTACTCATGGATAATGCAAGCTGCAGTGCAGTGCCACACACACACACACACACACACACACACACACACACACACACACACACACACACACACACACACACACACACACACACACACACACACATACAGTGCAAGTCTGGTAGCCTACTTGGCTCGGCCTAAACCCAAAACGTCAATAGGTATTTAAATAAGGCATTGTTTCAAAAATGAATTCCAAGTTTAATGATAAACACATCTCAGCCAACTGAACAGACGCTGTGTGCACAGTTACACAGACGCAAAGTGTCAGACACAAGCACCCCATGGACAATGCAAGCAGCAACGCAAAAAAGTAATTAATGGTCTCACACTTACATTTGATGAATCCTTTTAATGCTACAGCAGGAGACGACGGGTTTTTTGTTGAACTCTCTTATCACGTCATCATAGTCCAATGAGTCAGTTCTCTTTCAAGGGAAAGCACGGAGAGTGCATTCAGTCTGTGAGTCAACATGGATGTTCTGGTGGACGTTTTTATCTGATTAACAGTAGAAAACAGCCGTTCGACTGTTCATGTTGTTATTGGCATTGTGATGAGGACCCGCAGAAGACTATTTATTTGAGGAAAAATGTGGTCCTTCATTTATCGCGGGAGTTACATTCAAAAAATAACCGGCGATAAGTGAAATCCGCGAAGTAGTCAGCGTATTTTTTGCAATTATTATAGTTGTTTTAAGGCTGTAAAACCCATCACTACACACTTTATACACTTTTCTCAAACAGGCATTAACATTTTCTCACTTTTCTCTCTTGTGTAAACACTCTCTTTTTTCTTCTGTGCGAGAAGATTATAAACAGACACACGCAGAACACAATGCGCATGCTCTCCCTTCGCTCACTGCCTCCGGAGGTACGGATGCGGGACCTGCAAAGAATCCAAGTCCTCTATCGGTGGCCACGGAGCTCTGCGGCTGCGGTCAACATCCGCATCAAAACAGCGAGCGTAGTCTCTGGACCTGTTGCCAGATTTGGTGCAGCTCCGCACAGCAGACAAGAGGGCGGTGCACCACTCACACTGGTAAACGGGCTCGGTAAACGCAGCATCATCCTTTGAAAGCGCATCGGAGGCGGTGAGAGCAATCGCGGTGATGCCGACTGGTGCCGCGACTGGCCCGCCTGATAAGGACACAGAACACAATGCGCCGTTTAAAAAAAAAGCATGCAAAATTGGTCTAAAAAAATCAGCGAAACTGCGAGGCCGCGAAAGGTGAACCGCGTTATAGCGAGGGACCACTGTACTCTGAAAATGAATTAATAAAAATCACAGAAGATGAACCAGATTTTTTTGACAAAATTTATTAATTGTCACTCAGTGCTAATGCAATACCATATCACAGGAATACAATGAGGCAACAACAGGTGACTGTCGAGTGTCGACTCAGCCTTCTCATTGGAGTGACTCAGTGTTTTGGACGTGGGTCCAAGGGTTCGATGTCAACTGTGTGCAAGAACCAGAAAAAACTAAATGTTTGAGAAATTCTTATGTTTGGAAAATTTACATTTACAAAATTTACAATCTTAAAATGTGAGCGATTACCATAAAAGGTATCAATTTTGGGTCATTTTTATGACATTTCAGTGAGAAGGATGAATGATCAGTGATCAGGGTCAAAGGTCAGGAAAAACAGCAAAGATATATCTTTATGAAAAGGTCAATGTATCAATTAAACTAAAAAGTTAAATCAGAAACATTTGTTAAAGATGACACTCTATATTCAGCAATCAAGATCCAAGTTTAACAAAGAGGATAAACAAAATCATGGCCCTGAAAGAGCCTCTTGTCCTGTCTAGTTTGAACTCTGCCTACCACCCTGTGAGTGCTGGGATAGGCTCCAGCCCCCTGTGACCACTGACTGGAGAAAGTGTGTTATGAAAATTAATGAATGAATGAAGATTAACAGCATTGGGATAAAGTTCAATGATCTGTTATCAGGATCAAAATAAAGCAATCACAACAAAACAATCAGTGATCAGGACAAAAGATGAAAGAAGATAAATGGTGAGTGACCAATGTCAAAGGTCACAAATTATGATCAATGATGAGTGATTAGGACACAAGCACAAAGGTCAAAGGGTCAGTGATCAGGTGAAAGTTCAGGAACTGGAACAAAGTTCAGTAATCAGGATCAAACATGAGTATTGAACCCTCTCAGAGATTAAGAATGATAACTTCAGCTCTCAGAAACAGCATCAAAGGAGAGTGATCAGGATCAAAGTTCAGTAATCACGATAATCAGAGCAATGATCAATATCAAAGATAAATGATCGACTTTCAATATGAACAATTAAGTTCAGAGGTCAGTGTTCAGGATCAAAGGACAGCTCTGGAGGCTTTTATTTCGTCTCCCCCTCTGACTCTGGATAATGGTCCAAAATTCTCTGGAAACACGTCATCCAGGCAAAGTTTATTATGTTTTTGCAGCCCTAAAAAATGGTGTCAGGGGTTCAAGTTCTGAACTCTGTGGTACGTTTGCTGTAGGCTCAAGAGTACAACTCCAATGCCTCGTACACCTGTTGCTCCAGCTATTTGCACACACCAGTGGCTGAAAGACAGAGTGTGCACTGTGAGAACCCATCGAACCCTCTCGCAGCAGGTGTCGGCCAAATTCCAGCTGACACACATGAACATCTAACACTGCTTGCTTGGCACTTAGAAAATGTGTGGCCATTCGCGCTGTTAGCATGAAAACAGTCAGCAGATGATCACTTTTGAGCTGGATGTGAAATTTGTCTAAGTGCCCCACGACTGTGGAGTTGCACAAAGCAACACACATGTGACATGCCAGAGCGTTGGCTCCCCCTTAACACATGTGCCGTGCGTGTGTATCACGCGTGTGTTACGTCCCCTGCTCCCCCTTCACAACACATGTGCTGTACGTGTGTATCGCACGTGTTGTATCCCCCTGCAACACATGTGGCGTGCCGGGGGGGGGGGACTTGCATGGAATGCTGATATGTATGTACAGATGGGGACCGGCCAGCCACATCAGAGCACACACAGTATACCGAGCCATCGCCCAGCTGATCGCCAGCCAGAGAATTACTGACAGCTGTAAATGATGACTCAGTGCACACGACGTGTCACTTTAAAACACAGAGACCACAGCCAAAACAGGTATATTAATAAGTACTACAATAACTACATATACAGTTACAAAACAAATAACTAAAAAAATGATCACGTAACACAGAAACACAGAGTGACATGTTGGTGTGTGCTCTGAACAGACAGGGGCATGGCCGCCGACAGCAGCAGCTGTTGAGATCTCTGGTTCTGGATGTCACGGCTGGGGAACACGTACTGTGTTTTGACAGACATGGTCTTACAACTGTCCACTGCAACACGCGTGTGTGTGTCTGCTTGCTGTCCTCACATGGAAATACATAAAAACATATATCGCTGTTGTGACGGGCTGCAGCGAGCAAGCACAGAGCGTGCACATTGACAGGCTGTCCCAGGTGAAATGGACCGTCAGATCATGTGAATACGCAGCGGATGATCTGAATGTCGTCACCCACATGAGCTCTGTTCCACATGATGCGGTAACTGTCCTGCGGCACGCGGCCCAGAGGACATGTGTGTCGGGCCATACACACACGCGGGGCCGACTGCACATGCTGGGCGAGCAGATGTGGACATGATCAGAGCACATTGCTTCATTCATGTCATGTCTGTACATCTATGACCATGGGTCATCTACAGAGGAACAGATGGGTCATACTTGTAATGTCAGCTTGATAAGAGGGATTCAATAAAATGCGTGTTTTTTATGGTGTGTGGTGTTTTTTTTCCTCCAGAGCAGAGGTACGATACATTCCAGCTGTTTTTTTTTCTCCTTCCAGCTGCTCGCACTGTGTTCATGCATGCGCATGAGAATGCACAAAACCGTCGCCGGTGTGTTGTGCACGCCTATGCGACCGTGCATCCCTCACGACAGCACGTGGAATGTTTCATGGTTCCCCAATTTGTGTGTGGTTTGCAGATTTTCTTCCGGTTTCTGCATCTTCCGTGTTATGTGTGAAGGGACCCTAAGCCAAGTCTTGTGCAGTCCTCTGGTCATGAAGTTTTATTGGTTTTTGTGTGTTATCTGCCTCCTGAATCCTGTATGATGTCCGGGCTTGGTCTTGGTGTGTGAGCCCCACATGCGTCCAGTCCTTAGCACCTGCTGCCCTGTGCCTTCTGTCATGTGTGTTGATCATGTCTGTCCCCTGTGTGCGCTTCCTCCTGTCTCCGGTCTGTGCGTGGGTGTGCCCCTCCTGAGTTGTCCTATGTCTGTATGAGTGTGGGTCTGCCTCCCTGCTGCGTGTCCAAGCTCTGTGTGTATTACATCTTATGCTCTTGTTGCCCCATTTATTCTCCATACATTATGTGTGTGTGTGCAGCCGTGAGCCCCATTGTGGCCACTCCTACATGTGTATGTGATCTGTCCGTATGGTCCTGACGTTCCTCTAGTCTCATGTTCATCGCGTCTTGTATTTTCTGTCCGTGTAGTTTCTTTGTGTGTTAGGTTTTCATGTTGTGTGCTCCGTCTCCCTTTTTGAGTCTTTGTGTTGACTTTTTATGAGTGGTTATTTCGTGTGGCTCTCTTAGTTTTTGATCACCTTCTTATTTGAGACTTCTTTGTTATGTGTCGACGTGGGTTGAGGAGCGGACCTGCGTCAGACGGAACCCAGCGCTAAAAATAACCAGAAAGCGGTTCCAATAACAAAAACAATTTATTTGTTTCACCCGCTGGTGCATAATAAAGTGTAAAAACGAAAATAGCGTCAGTTTGGTGGAGTGAAGGCTGGCACGCTCTCCAGCGCCCAAAAGGATCGAAGCCCGGCGCTTCTGGACTCACTGTTCCGCCAAACAGCCCCCAGGTGGACACGACAAACCGACTCTCTGCGAAGGATAGAAGAGGTGAGGTAAGTCAGCAGTTACAACCAATATCCCTCAAAAGACACACACCATCAGCAACACATTCAGGTCTGTATTTTAAACTTTATGCAAATGAGCAGCTTCTCACAACAGGTGGAGGATCACCGGTCCGCACGCCACGGCAGTGAGAAGCGAGCTGCACAACTCTCATCACAATTCAAATATACTGCGTAACAAAATACCAAGTTACTATCAACAATTAGTCAAACAATTAATCACCTCTGATGTGTGCTGACAGCATGTGTCCCTCACCCTTCTTCCTTCAGAGGCACGATGTGTCAAACCCAGGCGCGGTCCTCAGCGTCTCACAAACGAACATCACAAGGTCGAGTTCCCGGCAATTCTGCTTGAATCACACATGACTTAATGCAGAACGCCATCCAATTATCTGCTTCAGCTGAAAGTCCTTAAGGCTGCACGTGAGCACCATTCACAGGTGCTGCACATGATGTTGATGAGGGTGAAGGACTCTTCAGCCAGCACCTTCTCCACAGACAAATCAGCTTTCATGCCACCTGGAGAGCAAAGAAAAGAAAAGAACACCAAAATGTCCAGCCACACCCCCCAACACACAACATTCTTCTCAGTGTCATCATGGTTACACTTTCACACCACAGTTGTTTTTGAATTTTGATTTTTTTTTTTTTTATGTATTTGTATTGGGTTATTTGACATTGTTGTGCTTTATTTTCAGTCACCTGTGCATGTCTTACTTTGCTGCCACCTTGTGTTCTTTTAGTTATTCACATGTTCCTGTCTGCCTTGATTAATGCGCCTGTTGATTATTAGTCTGTTTATTTAAGCGACTTCCGTTTGTCTTTGCTTTGTGGGTCCATTATTGTATGTTACGTGTTTCCAGTTGTACTGGATCTCGTGTAGTTATAACTATCCCATTGTGTTTTTGCACACCTTTTTGTCAACTGTTGTCTGAGTTTTCTCCTCACTGTCTCACCTCTCGGAATCCCCCACCCTGAGTTGGGTTGAAAGTATTTTTGTTGTAACTTCTCTTCACCAGCTAGTCTTGTTTGTTTGCCTGTAAAGATTAAAGCACCTTGGTGTTTGCACCTCACTCTTGTGTCCTGGCTGACCTGCTTTTGGGGTTCAACTCTGCTTAGTTCCTGGCTCCGAAACGAGACACCAGTAACCCCACTTTTTTTAAAGCCTCCATATTTCAAGAAAGTAAAAATGATACAAACCAAAAATTCTGTACACTAGCTGTTAGGTACAATGACGTCAGTTACATGAAGTATGAAGCAAATCCAAGATGGTCAGTCAGGAAAATATTTTAAAATCTGTTGATTTAGCATGAAATTACTCAGTAATATAATGCAGCTCCACATGAGTCAAGACTCCCAGAACACGAGTGTTGCTATTGGCTAAAATTATTGCCGGACTCATGAGATCATCAGCATTTGTAAATCAGCTCAGTCTGAGTTCATAAGTAGGAACCTGTCATCAAATTCTGCCTTTTCTGACGAAACAGGAAATAAAACAAAAATAGCTTGTCTTCTGTGTGGAAATTAAGGGCATACTTGTCCTAGGCCTGGCTGCCTTTGATCGTGGCCAACTTTGCTTTGCTCAAACTGCAGTCCACATTTAAGCTGAGCACATCTACGTCAACACAACATGACCTTTGTTCTGAGAAAGAGTGCTCTCCCACACATCACAATAATGGAGTACAACCCCAAATCAAAAAACACTCTTCGGTAATAATGTTCTTCTGAACAAAGGCCATCGCAGTCTTTGGATCTAAAAAGACTTTTTCGGTCCCGTTGTATGAGATGCGAAACTTCGCAGGATGGAGAACTCCATAACGCACTCCCGTTCGTCCCTTCAGCAGCTGCTTCACGTCGTTGAAAGCAGATCTTGTCAGAGCCACGCTGGGAGGGTAATCCGGGAAGATGGAGATGGATGCCTGGTGATACTTGAGAGCGCCGCCTGTCTGACGAGCGCGGCGGAGTATATCGACGCAGTCCTGGTAGTAATGAAGTTTAGCAATAATTGGACGCGGCTTCCCCATTGCTCGTTGAAACTGTGGGGTACGGTGTGATCGGTCAATCAGAACCTCCGGGTCCATGTTGAAAGCTTCTTTCAGGAGCCGCGTGACAGAGGACGGGGTCGAGTCGTTCTCCTCCGGGACATTCAGTATACGGATATTTGAGCGTCTCATCCTTCCTTCCATGTCAGGGCACTTCTCTTGTAAATGTTTCACCTCAGCCTTGAGAGTGCTGACCGTGGATTGCAGGTTCGCTACATCGTCGGAACACATCGTCAGGCTTTGCTCCATGTCTGTAACTTTTCCTCTCACAGAGTCCAGGTCCGAGTGCAGCAGTGCGATATTACCAACGACTTCAGTTTTCACAGCTTTTATCTCACTTTTTATTTCCTCAAATTGGGTAGTCAGCATATCTTTCAACTCCAAACTGAGTAGCTCCGAAATATCTCCTCTTATTGCTGCGAGGATTTCTGCCTTAACGTCAGCCATGGTTTCTGTTTCATCTTCTTTGTTAGTCTGCGCTGCCTCGGAGTTAGCTTTAGCCGCTGCTTGGGTTAACTTTCCTTTAGGTTTGTAAGCAAAGTTTCGCAGGTCGGTCGCCATCAGTCTAAAAAAAAAACATGCACAGGTGATTAAAACATCGAACTTGCACCTGTTTGAAGTTAAGTCAGCACCAAAAAGGATTTTAATAAGAAGATTCAGTGGAGCTCCCCAAAACGCGACCTACTCCATTGGATGCTCGCCAGCGCCCCGAGTATATACTTTTAGTACATACTCAGTGCGCCCTGCACCATTACGCACAGCGATCAGTGAAGCACACGGAGAACCTCTGATGACAATCTCACGTGCTCAAACAAAGAGTGTGTAACTATCAGGATTGCTCCACTAGTTTGCATGTGAATGTTACTGGATAACTCTGTTGCTTTCTCTGCGTAAAGCACTGTTTACCATATCAATGGACAACAAACTGCATAGACCATTTTGTTGTATTGTTCAAAATGTGCATTTGTGTTTATTGTTTATTAGACCCCATTCCTACCAGGCTGCTCAAGGAAGCCCTACCATTATTTAATGCTTCGATCTTAAATATGATCAATCTATCTTTATTAGTTGGCTATGTACCACAGGCTTTTAAGGTGGCAATAATTAAACCATTACTTAAAAAGCCATCACTTGACCCAGCTATCTTAGCTAATTATAGGCCAATCTCCAACCTTCCTTTTCTCTCAAAAATTCTTGAAAGGGTAGTTGTAAAACAGCTAACTGATCATCTGCAGAGGAATGGTCTGTTTGAAGAGTTTCAGTCAGGTTTTAGAATTCATCATAGTACAGAAACAGCATTAGTGAAGGTTACAAATGATCTTCTTATGGCCTCGGACAGTGGACTCATCTCTGTGCTTGTTCTGTTAGACCTCAGTGCTGCTTTTGATACTGTTGACCATAAAATTTTATTACACAGATTAGAGCATGCCATAGGTAATAAAGGCACTGCGCTGCGGTGGTTTGAATCATATTTATCTAATAGATTACAATTTGTTCATGTAAATGGGGAATCTTCTTCACAGACTAAGGTTAATTATGGAGTTCCACAAGGTTCTGTGCTAGGACCAATTTTATTCACTTTATACATGCTTCCCTTAGGCAGTATTATTAGACGGCATTGCTTAAATTTTCATTGTTACGCAGATGATACCCAGCTTTATCTATCCATGAAGCCAGAGGACACACACCAATTAGCTAAACTGCAGGATTGTCTTACAGACATAAAGACATGGATGACCTCTAATTTCCTGCTTTTAAACTCAGATAAAACTGAAGTTATTGTACTTGGCCCCACAAATCTTAGAAACATGGTATCTAACCAGATCCTTACTCTGGATGGCATTACCCTGACCTCTAGTAATACTGTGAGAAATCTTGGAGTCATTTTTGATCAGGATATGTCATTCAAAGCGCATATTAAACAAATATGTAAGACTGCTTTTTTGCATTTACGCAATATCTCTAAAATTAGAAAGGTCTTGTCTCAGAGTGATGCTGAAACACTAATTCATGCATTTATTTCCTCTAGGCTGGACTATTGTAATTCATTATTATCAGGTTGTCCTAAAAGTTCCCTGAAAAGCCTTCAGTTAATTCAAATGCTGCAGCTAGAGTACTGACAGGGACTAGAAGGAGAGAGCATATCTCACCCATATTGGCCTCTCTTCATTGGCTTCCTGTTAATTCTAGAATAGAATTTAAAATTCTTCTTCTTACTTATAAGGTTTTGAATAATCAGGTCCCTTCTTATCTTAGGGACCTCATAGTACCGTATCACCCCAATAGAGCGCTTCGCTCTCAGACTGCAGGGTTACTTGTAGTTCCTAGGGTTTGTAAGAGTAGAATGGGAGGCAGAGCCTTCAGCTTTCAGGCTCCTCTCCTGTGGAACCAGCTCCCAATTCGGATCAGGGAGACAGACACCCTCTCTGCTTTTAAGATTAGGCTTAAAACTTTCCTTTTTGCTAAAGCTTATAGTTAGGGCTGGATCAGGTGACCCTGAACCATCCCTTAGTTATGCTGCTATAGACTTAGACTGCTGGGGGTTCCCATAATGCACTGAGTGTTTCTTTCTGTTTTTGCTCTGTATGCACCACTCTGCATTTAATCATTAGTGATTGATCTCTGCTCCCCTCCACAGCATGTCTTTTTCCTGGTTCTCTCCCTCAGCCCCAACCAGTCCCAGCAGAAGACTGCCCCTCCCTGAGCCTGGTTCTGCTGGAGGTTTCTTCCTGTTAAAAGGGAGTTTTTCCTTCCCACTGTCGCCAAGTGCTTGCTCACAGGGGGTCGTTTTGACCATTGGGGTTTTTACGTAATTATTGTATGGCCTTGCCTTACAATATAAAGCGCCTTGGGGCAGCTGTTTGTTGTGATTTGGCGCTATATAAATAAAATTGATTGATTGATTGATTAATATGGAATATGACCCCACCCCCCCACCAAAACAAGTAAATAGAATCGCAGTAATTCTTACATTTACTTTGACTTCTATTTCATTGCAGACAGCATGAACCCAAGATTTTTCATGTTTCGTGTGATCAGTTTAATTTAATTTTTTTCATGCATGCTGGAGGAGATGAGGGAAGCCACCAAGACTCCAAGGCAGCCTTCAGAGCTGTCTTGGTGGCATCTATCATCTTCTATTTTAGGGTTGTACATACCTGAGGATAGTGTACATTCACACTAAGCCAGCTTCACTCAAATCATCACAAGCCCTCTCCATTACTGACTTTCAGTACACAGTCGTTTGCAGATAATGAAGCAAACAACCATTTTGTTTTAAGGATTTTGATACCCACGTATTCCCATTCAGGGTTAACAGGGCTGGAGCCTGTCCCACCAGTCTCTGGGCACGAAGCGTTAACAAAGTGATTAACATTCACAAGAAATTTTGTTATTGATTCTAACAAAAGAGCCAAATACAAGAAGTCGTCTGAAATGTGGGTTCATGACTTTCCAAAATATGAGAATATGAGTAATTGTTTTGAGTTTTCTTTTGTTCTTTTAGCAAATGTCCAGATTGTCTGATTTCAGCTTCTTCAATGTACACAGGCACAAAAAACATGTTTTGTTTTGTTTAAAAAAGGGTCTTATATGAGTTTCCAAATTGACAATTCAGAAGGCTTCTCTTTGATTACATTTGATGTCTTCAATCCCTATGAACCTGTATTTATTTGCAGAATAGGTGCTGTTCAAGCAGGATGTTGAGTAATTGCCATTGTATATATATATATACCATTGCCATATATATATATATATATATATATATATATATATACACACACACACACACACACACGTGCTCGTGATCTAATATATAAGGCTGACCTTGTGTCTGTGTCTGTAAGTGTTTGCGCATGTATGCTTTCAACCTGAGGGCCTCAGTGACCTCCCTTTTGGAGCCCCCAGTCACCATACCAAGTTTGGTGTTGTGATTATTTAATTACTGTGGCTGTGGATGACAAACACACAGACGTTCACGCGGCTAGCTTTATATACTAGATAAATAAATATACGTATATAAACAAACAATACATTTTATTTCATCTGCTGTGAAGAAGGCAAAGAGTGCACGTCAGTTCAGGGAAGCAACCATGAGGAGATAGAACTGTCCTTCCCTTTATGGATGTTCAGCAGTTCTGTGCTCAGCACTCAGGATCCGAAATGATGCTTCACACATCCTGTTCTATGAATTTCACTGGGTACCTTCAGTCAGAAGTTAGATGCCTCATGCTCTCATTTTTTCCCCACATCGACGTCACAATTTAATAATCCTGTTGATTAAACTGTGCAAACTTACCCAATATCCTTTGTTTGGTATATTTTGCAATATGGGAACAACAAAGTATAGTTGATTTGAAGCTGAAGCAGCAGAGGTCACCTGTGCTTGACTGCCTCTACTGGTGGTTGGCTCTCACTGCGGTATTATATCACTTCCTGTTCCGGAACACAGCGGTGTTTTGCTGTATCTGTTAGCTATTTAATCTGTGCAGTTAGATTGATCTAGTTAACTAGATAACGATTTGTTTCACAGTGAAATCTTCATGTGCATTTACTAAAGCACTCCCTCTGCTGAATCACCTCTAAATTATTTACACATTATTCACTTTGTGTGTTTTTAGGAATCCACTAGCTTAGCGCAGCTACTAGCTCTTAGCCGGTTTAGCATGGTGGCTTCTCCTGTCTCTCCCGCACTTTTCTGCTCTGGGTGTGAAATGTTTAGTTATTCCTCGGCCTCCTTTAGCAGTAATGGTACTTGTAATAAGTGTAGCTTATTCGTAGCTTTGGAGGCCAGGCTGGGCGAATTGGAGACTCAGCTCCGCACCTTGGAAAATCCTACAGCTAGCCAGACCCCTGTAGTCGGTGCGGACCAAGGTAGCTTAGCCGCCGTTAGTTCCCCTCCAGCAGATCCCGAGCAGCCGGGAAAGCAGGCCGACTGGGTGACTGTGAGGAGGAAGCGTAGTTCTAAACAGAAGCCCTCTGTACACCACCAACCCATTCACATTTCTAACCGTTTTTCCCCACTCGGCGACACACCCGCCGAGGAACAAACTCTGGTTATTGGCGACTCTGTTTTGAGAAATGTGAAGTTAGCAACACCAGCGACCATAGTCAATTGTCTTCCGGGGGCCTGAGCAGGCGACATCGAAAGAAATTTGAAACTGCTGGCTAAGGCTAAGCGTAAATTTGGTAAGATTGTAATTCACTTCGGCAGTAATGACACCCGGTTACGCCAATCGGAGGTCACTAAAATTAACATTGAATCGGTGTGTAACTTTGCAAAAACAATGTCGGACTCTGTAGTTTTCTCTGGGCCCCTCCCCAATCGGACCGGGAGTGACATGTTTAGCCGCATGTTCCCCTTGAATTGCTGGCTGTCTGAGTGGTGTCCAAAAAATGAGGTGGGTTTCATAGATAATTGGCAAAGCTTCTGGGGAAAACCTGGTCTTGTTAGGAGAGACGGCATCCATCCCACTTTGGATGGAGCAGCTCTCATTTCTAGAAATCTGGCCAATTTTATTAAATCCTCCAAACCGTGACTACCCAGGGTTGGGACCAGGAAGCAGAGTTGTCTGAGACGGTGCCTGCTCCCAGACCACCAATAACCAGTAAAAATCTATTTAAGCATAAAAATTCAAAAAGAAAAAATAATATAGCACCTTCAACTGCACCACAGACTAAAACAGTTAAATGTGGTTTATTAAACATTAGGTCTCTCTCTTCTAAGTCCCTGTTAGTAAATGATATAAAAATTGATCAACATATTGATTTATTCTGCCTTACAGAAACCTGGTTACAGCAGGATGAATATGTTAGTTTAAATGAGTCAACACCCCCGAGTCACACTAACTGCCAGAACGCTCGTAGCACGGGCCGAGACGGAGGATTAGCAGCAATCTTCCACTCCAGCTTATTAATTAATCAAAAACCCAGACAGAGCTTTAATTCATTTGAAAGCTTGACTCTTAGTCTTGTCCATCCAAATTGGAAGTCCCAAAAATCAGTTTTATTTGTTGTCTGACTTAGTGCTTAGCTCAGATAAGATAATTATAGTGGGCGATTTTAACATCCACACAGATGCTGAGAATGACAATCTCAACATTGCATTTAATCTATTGTTAGACTCGGTTGGCTTTGCTCAAAATGTAAATGAGTCCACCCACCACTTTAATCATACCTTAGATCTTGTTCTGACTTATGGTATGGAAATTGAAGACTTAACAGTATTCCCTGAAAACCCCCTTCTGTCTGATCATTTCTTAATAACATTTACATTTACTCTGATGGACTACCCAGCAGTGGGGAATAAGTTTCATTACAGTAGAAGTCTTTCAGAAAGCGCTGTAACTAGGTTTAAGGATATGATTCCTTCTTTATGTTCCCCAATGCCATATACCAACACAGGGCAGAGTAGCTACCTAAACTCTGTGAGATAGATTATCCCGTCAATAGTTTTACATCCTCATTGAGGACAACTTTGGATGCTGTAGCTCCTCTGAAAAAGAGAGCCTTAAATCAGAAATGCCTGACTCCGTGGTATAACTCACAAACTCGCAGCTTAAAGCAGATAACCTGTAAGTTGGAGAGGAAATGGCGTCTCACTAATTTAGAAGATCTTCACTTAGCCTGGAAAAAGAGTCTGTTGCTCTATAAAAAAGCCCTCCGTAAAGCTAGGACATCTTACTACTCATCACTTATTGAAGAAAATAAGAACAACCCCAGGTTTCTTTTCAGCACTGTAGCCAGGCTGACAAAGAGTCAGAGCTCTATTTAGCCGAGTATTCCTTTAACTTTAACTAGTAATGACTTCATGACTTTCTTTGCTAATAAAATTTTAACTATTACAGACAAAAATTACTCATAACCATCCCAAAGACATATCGTTATCTTTGGCTGCTTTCAGTGATGCCGGTATTTGGTTAGACTATTTCTCTCCGATTGTTCTGTCTGAGTTATTTCATTAGTTACTTCCTCCAAAACCATCAACATGTCTATTAGACCCCATTCCTACCAGGCTGCTCAAGGAAGCCCTACCATTAATTAATGCTTCGATCTTAAATATGATCAATCTATCTTTATTAGTTGGCTATGTACCACAGGCTTTTAAGGTGGCAGTAATTAAACCATTACTTAAAAAGCTATCACTTGACCCAGCTATCTTAGCTAATTATAGGCCAATCTCCAACCTTCCTTTTCTCTCAAAAATTCTTGAAAGAGTAGTTGTAAAACAGCTAACTGATCATCTGCAGAGGAATGATCTATTTGAAGAGTTTCAGTCAGGTTTTAGAATTCATGACAGTACAGAAACAGCATTAGTGAAGGTTACAAATGATCTTCTTTTGGCCTCAGACAGTGGACTCATCTCTGTGCTTGTCCTGTTAGACCTCAGTGGTGCTTTTGATACTGTTGACCATAAAATTTTATTACAGAGATTAGAGCATGCCATAGGTATTAAAGGCACTGCGCTGCGGTGGTTTGAATCATATTTATCTAATAGATTACAATTTGTTCATGTAAAATGGGGAATCTTCTTCACAGACTAAGGTTAATTATGGAGTTCCAGAAGGTTCTGTGCTAGGACCAATTTTATTCACTTTATACGTGTTGTGAAAGTGTAGTGACACGGACCCACAACAGGGGGCGCAAATGAACGGCCAATAGATGAGCCAAAAAGTAACAATTTAATGTTGTGAAATGTGCACAACGAACATACAGACAATCTCAGAATATAATTACAGTCAATCCACAAAGGTGACGTGTGGGCAGGCTCGAGGATAGAAGACGTCTGTCCTGAGAAGAGCCAGAACCACATGATTTCCGCCGCTACAGAACCTGTGAATACTGGAGCCGCCAAGTCCCGAATTCCCAGGTGATCACCGTCCCCCGACTGGTCGGATCTGGTACTGCTGGCGAGAACAAAGGACAGTCAAGGTGTGGGTGTGTGTACACCCAGTAACAACAACGGTGGGAATGCCACCTCCACCTCTCACTCAATACGTTGCAGCGATCCCTCAGAGGAAAAAGAGTGCCGTCTTGCACAGCCTCCACAAAAAGGACCGGTACTCCTGCAAACACTCACAATAAACTGATTTACAAAATACCACAAAAAGGCTGAGGATATTACCTCTAATGAAGTATGATATCTCGGCGATGAGGTGGAGATGACGTCTGGGTTTTATGGAGTGCGATGATGTAGAATGTGTGACAGCTGTCACTCCCGGCTGTGTCCGTGGCGGCAGCGCTCTCTCGTGCCTGAAGCCCGCACTTCAGGCAGGGCGCCCTTTGGTGGTGGGCCAGCAGTACCTCCTCTTCTGGCGGCCCACACAACAACATGCTTCCCTTAGGCAGTATTATTAGACGGCATTGCTTAAATTTTCATTGTTACGCAGATGATACTCAGCTTTATCTATCCATGAAGCCAGAGGGCACACACCAATTAGCTAAACTGCAGGATTGTCTTACAGACATAAAGACATGGATGACCTCTAATTTCCTGCTTTTAAACTCAGATAAAACTGAAGTTATTGTACTTGGCCCCACAAATCTTAGAAACATGGTGTCTAACCAGATCCTTACTCTGGATGGCATTACCCTGACCTCTAGTAATACTGTGAGAAATCTTGGAGTCATTTTTGATCAGGATATGTCCTTCAGTGCGCATATTAAGCAAATATGTAGGACTGCTTTTTTGCATTTGCGCAATATCTCTAAAATTAGAAAGGTCTTGTCTCAGAGTGATGCTGAAAAACTAATTCATGCATTTATTTCCTCTAGGCTGGACTATTGTAATTATATTATTATCAGGTTGTCCTAAATGTTCCCTGAAAAGCCTTCAGTTAATTCAAAATGCTGCAGCTAGAGTACTGACGGGGACTAGAAGGAGAGAGCATATTTCACCCATATTGGCCTCTCTTCATTGGCTTCCTGTTAATTCTAGAATAGAATTTAAAATTCTTCTTCTTACTTATAAGGTTTGAATAATCAGGTCCCATCTTATCTTAGGGACCTCATAGTACCATATCACCCCAATAGAGCGCTTCGCTCTCAGACTGCAGGCTTACTTGTAGTTCCTAGGGTTTTTAAGAGTAGAATGGGAGGCAGAGCCTTCAGCTGTCAGGCTCCTCTCCTGTGGATCCAGCTCCCAATTCGGATCAGGGAGACAGACACCCTCTCTACTTTTAAGATTAGGCTTAAAACTTCCCTTTTTGCTAAAGCTTATAGTTAGGGCTGGATCAGGTGACCCTGAACCATCCCTTAGTTATGCTGCTATAGACTTAGACTGCTGGGGGGTTCCCATGATGCACTGAGTGTTTCTTTCTCTTTTTGCTCTGTATGCACCACTCTGCATTTAATCATTAGTGATTGATCTCTGCTCCCCTCCACAGCATGTCTTTTTCCTCGTTCTCCTCCCTCAGCCCCAACCAGTCCCAGCAGAAGACTGCCCTCCCTGAGCCTGGTTCTGCTGGAGGTTTCTTCCTGTTAAAAGGGAGTTTTTCCTTCCCACTGTTGCCAAGTGCTTGCTCACAGGGGGTCGTTTTGACCGTTGGGGTTTTTCCGTAATTATTGTATGGCTTTGCCTTACAATATAAAGCGCCTTGGGGCAACTGTTTGTTGTGATTTGGCGCTATATAAATAAAATTGATTTGATTTGATTTGTTAGTCACACTGTTTGGCCACGCCCACCAAGGATCTGTCCAGCCTTAAAGAAGCGAACTCACGTCTGTCACTGTAACATCACAGCTACTGGGATCTTTTAATGAGTACCATGATTACAAAAATTAGCTTTTTGCTGGCTTACTGCTGTGTTACATTTCTGAAATTGACACCACAGGTGAGGAACAAAGTTTATTATTATTATTAGATGTTCTGAAAATTGGTGGCCCAGCGAGATCGAATACAGCGCCTTTTATCAGCTTGTGCACACACTGATTATATTCGGGGTTTTCACGTATCCCATAATCCCTTGTGTGCCAGAGAGTCGCTGCAGTCAAAACAACATAGAGAATCCACATGATGACAATTGTAAATGAATATTATACTACAAAAATGTAATTTTTTTTTATGCTTTTCGTTACGTTAATAAGAGACTGCTGCATGATACCCTGAAAACTTGCTAAAACAATTATAACAAATAATGTGTCTGCTACGTTTAATCTGCGTGGAATTTAATAAACGCAAACCGAATTTCAGACATATTATATATATTACTCTGGAACAAAGAGGACAAGCAGTGTTGTAAAGAACAATAATCAAGACGTTAAAGAGCAAACTTCACTTTCTCCCAGAACGACATGAACAGGAAGTGAGTGTAGCTCACAGCAGCTCCCATTGAAAATAACAGAGAGACAGCCTGTGATTCTCGCATGTTTACATAAAACAAACGCAATAACAACGTCTATAAACCCAGAGAATATATTCACGAGAGTTTAGGCACAATATAAAAATAGTTTTATGTTTGAAGTCGGTTTCAGCATTTTATCTGGATATTCCACTGTTAAAGGAGATTTTTTAATGAAAGACGTGCGGACGGATTGCAGCGCTGCTGCGACGCTCCGCCACAGGAAAAACACCTCTGTTGGAAGCCTTAAGGACAAGTTGGAACATGTCCAGCTGTTAAACAATTTCTCATATACTCACTCCACTGAAAGCCATCAAAAGCCGCCTGGATTTTACAAATGGTTATCAACACGGAGGTGTTTTTCCTGTCCTGCCGCACCGCGCCGGCTGCGTCCCGACGCATATATATATATATATATATATATATATATATATATATACACACACACATAATCGTGATGTTGCAGATCTGCTCTGACTGACTCTATATATATATATATATATATATATATATATATATATATATATATTACACACACACACACACACACACACACACACACACACACACACACACACACACACACACACACACACACACACACACACACACACACACACACACACAGACAGGTGTATGTAAAAGTTTGGGCACCCATGCTGATTTCCATGATTTTCCTTTATAAATCATTGGTTGCCTGGATAAGCAATTTCAGTTAAATATATCATATAGCAGAGAAACACAGTGATATTTGAGAAGTGAAATGAAGTTTATAGGATTTACAGAAAGTGTGCAATAATTCTTTAAACAAAATTAGGCAGGTGCATAAATTTGGGCACCCCAACAGAAAAAAATACATCAATATTTAGTTGATCCTCCTTTTGCAGAAATAACAGCCTCTAAACGCTTCCTATAGCTTCCACTGAGAGTCTGGATTCTGGTTGAAGGTATTTTGGACCATTTGTCTTTACAAAACATCTCCAGTTCAGTCAGCTTTGTTGGTTTCTGATCACGGACACTCCACTTAAAATCACAACACAGATTTTCAATAATATTCAGGTCTGGCCACCAAGATGGCCATTCCAGAACGTTGTACTTGTTTGTCTGCATGAATGCCTTAGTAGATTTTGAGCAGTGTTTCGGGTTGTTGTTTTGTTGAAAGATCCAGCCCCGGCACAACTTCAGCTTTGTCAATGATTCATGAACATTGGTCTCAAGAATCTGCTGATATTGACTGGAATCCATGTGACCCTCAACATTAACAAGATTCCCAGTACCTGCACTGGCCACACAGTCCCACAGCATGATGGAACAACCTCCAAATTTTACTGTATGGAGCAAGTTTTTTCTTGGAATGCTGTGTTCTTTTTCAGCCATGCATACCGCCCCTTGTTATGTTCAAATAACGCAATTTTAGTTTCATCAGTCCATAGCACCTTATTCCAAAATTAAGCTGGCTTGTCCAAATGTGCTTTAGCATACCTCAAGCCACTATGTTTGTGGTGTGTACCCAGAAAAGGCTTTCTCTGCATTACAGCATCATATAGCATCTTTGTGCAAAGTGCACTGTATAGTTGAACGATGCACAGAGACACTATCTGCACCAAGATCATGTTGTAGATCTTTGGAGCAGGTCTGTGGGTTGACTATGACTGTTCTCACCATCCTTCACTTCAGCTGAGATTTTTCTTGGCCTGCCACTTTGGGCCTTAACTAGTACTGTGCCTGCGGTCTTCCATTTCCTCACTATGTTCCACACAGTGGAAACTGACAGCTAATTAGTTGAGTTAACAGGGATTTTAAAAAGGAATAGTTTGGACTATGTATCATGCTTAGTTATCAGGGTAACATATTGTATGTCACATGTCATAGAATTCAGTGGACATTGACCTTGTTTGACCTTTACTTTGGAGACCAAACATTCAACACAGTCAAAACTATTCCATTTATTTATCCTATTAGCTCAACCAATAATTTGCATTACTTTTTACCAAAATTTAAGGAACTGTAACTTTTGACCCCTGTACAAACTGAAACTGACCTTTGTCACCATTTATACTGTTTTTACTCCATAACTCCTGAACATTCAGTCATAGATAGTCCAAACTATACCTTTTTAGAATTGCTATGATCAGACAAATAATGTAGTGTAGTTTTCAATTTGATTGGATCATTTTTAGTTTTGACCCCTGTGTAATTCTTCAATTGACCCCAACCTGGCCGTCTATTGAAAATTCAAGTGGCTATTCGGTTTATTCAAAAGAGTAATGTCTATGCAGTATTTGTGCCGACTTTGGTGCTTGTATCACCATGTGTTGGACAACAATCAAATGGAACGCTGACGGTCCTAGAATTACGCAAATGATGAGGAACCGTCAAGACAGAAAGTAAACGGAATACGGATGAATTGAGGTTGTCATCGGGATTAGTTCACATTTTTCAACAGTTTGAAAATTCTGACGAAGTGCCAGCTACAGAAACGAAGCTGGACGACGGTTAAATGTTGTCTCCGAAAGTCAGCATAAGTCCAGGTTTCTTGTTTCTTGACCAGGGCTTTACATCAATAGTCACACTACTACAGCACTCCTTCTCATTCCTTGTGGGTTATCAACAACAATAACAACAATTACTTTTCAATACGGCGTGGAATTTGCCTCCAGTGGCCATTTCACTCACTGGAAATCTGACAGCTGAGCTGTTGTTTGTAATGACACCAAACACGTGAACGAGAGGCTCACTAACCAGAAGTCTCTGCAGTGCAACTTGAAAATTGTCCATTACTTATGGATATGAGTCAGTCAGACCATTTCACCTGTGGCATGTAATCACAACAGTGAAAATGAAAGGAAACGGTATGTTAAAAACTAAAATAACATTATTTTTATTTCACATTTTCCATTTTTTCCTCACATGTTGAAAGCCTGCATGAACCTTACTATACAAAATATTGTAAATAAGTTACATATCAACCGTGTCCCTCGGGGCACCCTGTGGGGGGTGATCCGGGAGTACGGGGTCCGGGGTCCTTTGCTAAGGGTTATCCGGTCCCTGTACGACTGCAGCAGGAGCTTGGTTCGCATTGCCGGTAGTAAGTCAAACCTGTTTCCAGTGCACGTTGGCCTCCGCCAGGGCTGCTCTTTGTCACCGGTTCTGTTCATTATTTTTATGGACAGAATTTCTAGGCGCAGCCAGGGTGTAGAGGGAGTCTGGTTTGGGAACCACAGAATCTCGTCTCTGCTGTTTGCGGACGATGTGGTTCTGTTGGCTTCGTCAAATCAGGACCTTCAGCGTGCACTGGGGCGGTTCGCAGCCGAGTGTGAAGCGTCCGGGATGAAAATCAGCACCTCCAAATCCGAGGCCATGGTTCTCGACCGGAAAAGGTGCTTTGCCCTCTTCAGGTCAGTGGAGGTGTCTGCCTCAAGTGGAGGAGTTAAGTATCTCAGGGTCTTGTTCACGAGTGAGGGATGGATGGAGCGTGAGATCGATAGACGGATCGGTACAGCATCTGCAGTGATGCGGTTGCTGTATCGGACCGTCGTGGTGAAGAGAGAGCTGAGTAGGGGGGCAAAGCTCTCGATTTACCGATCGATCTACGTTCCGATCCTCACCTATGGTCATGAGATTTGGCTCATGATTGAAAGAACGAGATCACGAGTACAAGCAGCCGAGATGAGTTTCCTCCGCAGGGTGGCTGGGCGCTCCCTTAGAGATAGGGTGAGGAGCTCGGTCACTCGGGAGGAGCTCGGAGTCGAGCCGCTGCTCCTCCACGTCAAAAGGAGTCAGTTGAGGTGGCTCAGGCATCTTTTCCGGATGCCCCCTGGACGCCTCGCTGGAGAGGTGTTCCGGGCACGTCCCATTGGGAGGAGGCCCCGGGGAAGACCCAGGACATGCTGGAGGGACTACATCTCTTGGCTGGCTTGGGAACGCCTTGGGGTTCCCCTGGAGGAGCTGGGGGAGGTGTGTGTGGATCGGGAGGTCTGGGCGGCTTTGCTTGAGCTGCTGCCCCGCGACCCGACTCTGGTTAAAGCGGAAGAAAATGGATGTATGGATGGATGGAAGTTACATATCTTGATAGAAGATGTCAAATAAAACACTTTGAAAAAAATTTGAATTTTGCACTCCGTGACCTTTGACCCTTAATTAGTGACCTTATTAGGCATTTTTGGGCTCAGAAAACAACAGATTAGTGTTCCGCATGAAAAACTAGCCCAGAAAAAGTGGCTTACCTGCTTTTCCCCAAAAATGCTTCTTGAATTGTAGAGAAGCACATTTTCTGATTTTTTTTTTTAAACCAGTCTAATATTTCAGTTTGTCCTTTTAATTTATTTTCTGTGTTTTTATCCTGTGTGATAAATTGTTATCAGCGCTTTTCCAAAGTAATAAAGAAAACAATTTCATCTTACAAAAAGTGATTAATTGTTGGTGTGTCATTCTTAGTGCATAGCATCACTTGTTCTTACAGGGAGAGTCACTTCCTCACCACTTCCAAATACACTGTCTGTGATGGTCTGTTTATCACACAAAGCAGGTCACCTTGACAATAATACATCTGCAAGAATATAACTGCACTTGTGGTTTTAACAAATTAAACGGTGCATATGTACTCACTGCCTAAATATCAGAACCATGTGAAAGAAATAGACGTTCACACAAGCCTCTAGAATTGGAAAAGCTATTCAAAAAAAAGAAAAAAAAAGAAAGAAAAAGTCAGGGTCAGGCTACATATTTGCCCGTGTTGCATATTTTTTACTCAAATATAAAGGTTTTGAATGGTTAAAACATGGCTGAAGATTAAATAATGCTCTTTCCCTAGTGTTGTACTTTCTGAGGCAGCTAAGGAAGTTCAACCTGCCAAAAACAATGATGGTGAACTTCTACATTGCCATCAATGAGTCCATCATCTCCTCCTCCATCACCGTCTGGTACACTGCTGCCACTGTTAAGGACAGGAGAAGACAGCAGTGTATCATCTACGCAGCAGAGCAGGTGATTGACTGCAATCTACCATCCCTGCAGGACCTGTACACCTCCAGGGCCCTGAGGTGAGCAAGGAAGATAGTGGCCGATCCCTCCCACCCAGGACACAAACTTTATGTTACCCTCCCCACTGGCAGATGGCTAAAACCTCAAGACACAAAAACAGCTTCTGTCCATCTCCAGCTAGACTTATAAATAATGCCAGATACCCCATTTACCCTACCCCCCACTCCCACAAAGTACAGACTGATCATCCTTGTACTGTTCATCTGCATGCCTGCACAGCCCCATTCCACCATTCAAATATCTATTTGACAGTAACAGCCCAGTCTCACGTTTTTTTTTTCCGTGTTCCTGTCACGACACGATTCAAATTTTCGTGACTTTTTTAAAATTACGATTACTAACCGTACTCCTACCCTCAATCCTAACCTTAACCATAACCTAACCCTACTCCTTCCCCCAACCCTAACCATAAGCATCACGACCCCCCCCGCTTCACTTTTAATTATGTGCAGCCATAACGGAATGTATTACAATGAATTTGTGCCGCTGCGACGAAAATGAGGTGTTTTTCGTCACAATATCATGAACCAATAGATTAATGTATATTTCGTGCTGCTGAATCATGACTTGCTGTGAGACTGGGTTGACAGTAAACTTAACTTTGCCCATTTGTCTATTTGATTCCTTTACTTCTTACAGAAGTATTTTTTTTCCTTGTCTTGTTATTGTTGTTTATGCACCAATGACACCAGATCAAATTCCTTATATGTGAGAACTTATAATAAATTCAATTCTGATTCTGATTCAGTTAGGATTAAAGTTCGAAAAGCTATTTAGGAAAAACAGAAAATTTTGTCCCCAGCCTGCTTATTTACTCACAGTGTTGGGATTTTTCCTGAAATGAAGCCAGAGCACCCAGAGGGAACCCATGTAAACATGGGGAGAACATGCAAACTCCACACAGAAAGGCAACAGGTGGGAATCGATCCCATGACCTTCTCGCTGTGAGACAACAGTGCTGACCACTAATCCATCATGCTGCTCATCCACTTTCTCAAAAGCTTTTTTAATGTTACAGAATAAAACAACATGAAAATACATTTCAGAAAAAAAAAACCCCTCAAACTCTACCAGCATCATCTGCAGCTATATTATCAGACTTGATGTACTGGCAAGTACAGTGTTTAAAATACAAATAATACAATTCAATATACTTCTTAAAAGTTCACTGTGGTAGTTTTTTTGGGAGGTTTTGGTTTGGGCACGACAGGACCTTTCTTGGGAACTCGAGGGTTTGAAGTGGCCGCACTTGGGTCTTCATTCCTGAAATTCATTACTGCGTACCTGAAACTGAGTTTGAATGAAAATGTATCCAGTGAATGAGCAGTTAAAGAGGACAGTATAGCTCAATGTAAAAGAGAAGGTTTAGTCAGATCTTACCCAGATAATGGAGGTTTGGTCTCTGATGGAAGTGGAGGCTGGAATTACAAAAGAAAAAAAAAAGGCATATATTGAAAACAAACCTGTCTAAATTAAACATGCATAATTAGAACTGTGGCAAGAAATTGACATACACTCATCATGGCCATGAACATCACGCTTTTAATGATTCATTTAACCTGTTCTTTTTCTGGGCCAACATGACTGTACAACATTAATACAAAAACCACAAGTGACAGGGTGCACGTTTTCTAACTACCTGCTGCAACTCCAGCTCATTAGTCACTTCTGTCTACCTCTTTATTGGTTAGTTAACTTAGATAATTAGCAGTGGATGAAGCAGGAAGTACTGGAAAACATGTCCAGGACCCGGATGGATGACTCCTGTAATATATTATGTACCTGTCTGCTATCTGCTGGATGTCTAGGTTTTAACTAACAAGTGTAGTTGAAGTTACACTTAGTTTAAAATGAGCTTGTATGTCTGTAAAAATGCACCAATGACGACCCCGAACTGTTGCACACCTGAAGGTGTGTTTGCAGGAAGAATGAGACAAAATAACACCTGAAATGCTTCATCGCTTCATATCCTCAATGACAAAATTTCTTTCAAGTGTTGTGAAAATCTTATTTTTATTCTTTTTCTTATGAATAGTTTTTATTTTTGTATCCGTTTTATTCTTTTACTTCTGTTTTTACTTATGTATTTGATTTTTATTTAATTTGATTTATTTTATTTTTTTTGTTTAACTGTTCTGTGTGAGGGGTCTTGAGGTGGCTTTTGTTGTGATTTGGTGCTTTATAAGCTGATTAAATTGAATTGAAATTGAAAAGAGAATGCCACCATGTGGTAAAATGCTTTAGTGTTGCATTTTTTTGTTTGTTTGTTTGTTTGTTTTGGAATGTGTTACAGGCCCTAAATGCAGGAATGGATGTATATTTCCAAATGAAATGAAATTGACCACGCAAAACATGAAATATGTTGGGTTCATTCTGTCAGCAATGAAATAAAAATCAAAGTACTGTAAATAAAAACAATCACTACAGGGTTTTCATCAGTATCATCAACATTATTATTATTATTAATATGTTCAATGTTGCTGACATTAATAAGCAAAGCTTTTCACTATCTGTGTATATATCATCAAACAATAATTTAAAATTGAATAATTGTTGCAAAACCTTAAAGTAATGATAGGCTAGTTCACAATTGTCGTTAAGATTCTTTTTTTTTTTTACGACAATATTGTAATAATGTAAAGAAAGACGTTTGTGCCATTTCCGGTATGTGGCATCGTCTACCCTTGAGCGAGCTTCGCTCATATTATTATTATTATTATTATTATTATTATTATTATTATTATTATTATTATTATTATTATTATTTGCATTTTCCATACCATTTCAAGCTTTTCTGATTTCTTGTGATTAGTATCAGAAATTTACCCTGGGAGGAGAAGCTTGTGGTTGTTGGTAGATTCTGATCTTGGCCTGAACATTGCTGTTTGGTTGCTCATTTTGAGGTTGACGCAATCTGAAAAAGAAAAGCTGAACCTTCATCTCTTCATCAAAACGATATGAGAAGTAGCTTAAAACATATAAATGTATAAATCTGAATGCAAGTTAAGAGTTTACTTGAAATCTCTCATTTTAAGGCAGGGGTCCAGGGCTTCCCTCTTGAAGAAGTAGAGCAGCACCAAAGTGACAAGAACCAAAATTGGAACCACCAAGAGAAAAAAGATCAACAAACCATTCTTAAGGGAGTCATCTGAGGTACAAAAAGACAGAATATGCAGTATATTCAATATTAGAACATTACATCAAGAATTCACTTTCAGAGACAGTGCAACACTTCAGTAAAATTCACCTTTCAAGGTCGCTCAATGTCAAAATAGGTGGAATATTTTAAAAACCACATATAACTTCCTTTTCTTGCCTGGCAGTAACTATGGGTCTGTCACCTCTGATTCAGGCCTTTTTCTCTCAGTTTGCATTGGGCCAAAATTTTATCCTTGATCTTTGACATTGAAGTCATCCGTGGGTGGGAGCCAGCTTGGATGCAAAGTTTGGTTGAAATCCGTGCATTGGTTCTTGAAATATTTTCTTTTAAAAAGCAGGCACAAGCACATAAAAAATTAAGCCCCATGACGTCTGTCTGCTTAGAAAGTAGACAATAAGGGTTCCATTATTCCTTAAAAAGCGAGATCATGTATACACGACCTAAAACTCACAAGACATAGGACAGCTCAAAGAAGGAAAAAACAAACTGCTTCATGGCAGCGTCACTGAGAGCTGATCACATGAAACATCAATACAAGGTGTAAATCCAATCAGGTTAAAATATTATCTACATACAATCAGGATAAGAGACTTTTTAATGTCAAGTGGAAATGGGGCAGCAGTAGTTAATATTTTCCATTGATTTTGATGTTTTGAATTTGTAAGAATTATACGTTATCCATTTTAAGTTTGAGTTGACATGGATCATGTTAACTTAACAGAATGTCCCTCTGGAACAAATTCCAGATCTACAGGTAGGAAGAACCTACTGTGCATGTGCAAGATGTGCAAACTCCACACAAAAAAGCTCAGCTTGAGACAGTGGAACATTTGTTACAGTCTGCTTCCAGATATTCACACTTTATGCCTCATCGTCCCATCATGAAGACTTATCCTATTGTTAACACAACCTGTGTGTAGTATCACCGTAAATACTTTAAATTATGACACCTAAATACATTCTTGCCAATTTGATTGGATTTTATATCATGAGACAGTCATTATTTGTCCCATTGTATGGGTGACGTCACTTGCGTGCATTTTTTTTCCTAATTTAGCGTGCATTTTTCTCCCATACGTTTCGCTGTATTACAGAGCTCCATTATTATTTTTCCTAAAAATGCTTCCATGATGCCAGGAAACTAAATCCAGCAGCCACAGTGTTTGGGAGGACATGTTTCACAGCTGTAGATGATCCAAGACTCTGCAAGTAGGGCCAGATCCATGATAACGGACAGCCATGGCACAGAGCAGGCACACTTGCCAACTGACCTTTGGGGGTGTAAGTAGGTTGGGTGGGGTCCAGAGTACATAACCCTAATGCTGCATTTACACATAACGACGACAAGTCACAAATGCCACAAAGTATACATTCTTGGCCGCTGATCACGAATGTGATGATTTGAGGCACAGGCATCAGGTGTCCTCAGGAACTGCTGCAACCTGTTGGAGAATTATCAGGAACCATAACGCATGGTCAAGAATTAATGTTCCGTGCTGTTCCGCGCTATTGCGTGTAACAGCACATTGTTACGTTAGGTTGTGAGTGAGGCGAATTGTCTTCACACACATCCATATTCATCCATCACCTGCTGAACAATTCAGATCGCTCCAGTTTGCTCCTCAAAATCCATAGCTGAAGAACTTTGTGACTGCGTGCTTAGTTGGGCTCTGTGTCATAGAGTGGCGCAGAAAGGAGGAAGAGATGGAGCAAACCAGATGTGTGGCTCCACGCGGCTCTCGTCTCACGCGTTTTCCCAAACATCAGGCACAGCAGCAGGTGAAACACCTGCAGGAGCGTGCTGAAGAGCATTGGAACAAAACATTTAGCCAACTTGGCGTCACTGTCCTTCAGCATACTGCAGCAATGAAACTGAATGTGGTGGAGCAGGGTTTAATTGTGCGCACGTCGGAGAAGAATGCTGTCACACTCTAATAAGGATCACCACTAATCAAGAGGGATCAACATGCTCAGTTGTGACCTCCACGACATGAGGCGAAATGAGGGTGGTGTGTGATATTCGTGGAAGATTTTTTGATTTTTTGACAGCCAAAAACATGCTCCACGAAAATCACGAATATCACGCACTATTAAGAAACCTATTCACATGCGTTAAGTCATGTTAAGAATGTCAGGAATGTGCCAAGAATGACATAAATATGACATTTGTAACGCATCCTGCCTGTGTGTGAACGCACCATAAATGAACAGAAGATGCACTTACCAGTCTGAGCTGGACCGCTGTCGATGCTCCCTCCAAACCCCGGCGTGTTACAGAACGGGGGGCCCCACCCGTTCTGACAGTGGCAGTGGCCTTTGTTATTACATACCTGAGGATAATATCACAGCAATATTACAGTACATTCACACAAAGCCATCTTCACTCAACTCATCATTAGCCTTCTCTGTTATGGTCTCTCAGTACACAGTCATTTCGCCCTTAAGTAGAAGATAACAAAGCAAACGTCTGCTTTGTGTTGTGGACAAAGAGAAGGAAGTGAGCTTCTGTCCAGTGATGACATCATGCTGTTCAGATGGTCAACAGGACGAGTCATACAGTTCACAAGGAGTTCAGCAACTGATGTCTGACCATGAATTCTAACCGCTGAGTCAAATACATGACTTGATCTAAATGGCTGCCGGTGGATGATGTTGCACTAAGAACAACAAAAATGAATCAATTTATTACAATAATTACCAACTATTTTGGCAAATGAGTGATCATTTTGAGTTTTATTTATGTCTAAATTGAATTTCATCTTAAATGAAATTAACAACAACAACAACAACAGGTGTACTGGAGAGGCAACAATAAAACGACACCCAAAAGAGGAATTGTTTAATAGATGGAAACCACTGACATTTTTGTCCCTTCTTATCTTATCTGGCTGACTTTTCACTCGTTTTGCATTTGGCTTGGGTCAGTGTCACTACTGGTAGTATTGTGCGGTACATAGGCCCTGCAAAGGTTGCACAAGTAATCCAACTCCTCTAGGATGGCACATTAATACACTGCCATTGCCAGGTTTGCTGTGTCTTCCAGCACAGTCTCAAGAGCATGGAGGAGATCCCAGGAGACAGGAGAGCTGGACAAGGCCATAAAAGGTCCTTAACACATCAACAGGACCAGTATCTGCTCCTTTCTGCGAAGAGGAACAGGATGAGCTCTGCCAGAGCCCTACAAAATGACCTATAGCAAAACACTGGTGTGAATGTCGGTGATCAAACAATCAGAAACAGACTTCATGAGCGTAGCCTGAGGGCCCAGCGTCCTGTAGTGAGCTCTGTGCTCACTGGCCAGCACCATGGAGCTCCACTGGCATTTGCTATAGAACACCAGAATTGGCAGGTCTGCTACTGGCACTCTGTGATTTTCACAAATGAGAGCTCATGTGACAGATGTGAAGGGGTCTGGAGATGCCGTGGAGAATGGCATGTTGCCTGCAACATCATTCAACATGATGGTTTGGTGGTGGGTCACACTGGTATTAGGTATGGAGAGGAAATCCTTGGACTCATTCTCAGAGTCGACCCTGGTGCAGTGAGACCTGGGTTCCTCTTGGTGCACAATAATGCCCAGGCTCATGTGAGAAAGGTATGCAGGCAGTTCCTGGAAGATGAAGGAATTGATACCATCAACTGGTCCCCACGCTTGCCTGACCTAACTCCAATAGAACAACTCTGGGACGTTATGTTTTGGTCCATCTGACGCAGCCAGGTTGCACCTCAGACTGTCCAGTAGCTAAGTGATGCCCTGGTCCAAATCTTGGAGAAGATCCCGCAGGACACCATCCATTGTCTCATTAGGAGCATGCCCCAACATTGTCAGGCAGGCATACGGTACATCTGGAAAGTATTCACAGCACTTCACTTTTTCCACATTTTG
Organism: Thalassophryne amazonica; assembly: GCF_902500255.1. Lineage (NCBI taxonomy): Eukaryota > Metazoa > Chordata > Actinopteri > Batrachoidiformes > Batrachoididae > Thalassophryne > Thalassophryne amazonica. The sequence continues at coordinate 27,399,938 of NC_047120.1, read as the reverse complement.
TTATGTTACAGCCTTTTTCCAATTCAAGGTCTGGGTCGAAGACAGGAAAGGGGAGGGGCATGCAGAACAAGGGCTGCGGTCTGCTATCTTTTGGAAACCTGCTGTGTCTCCCTGCTTGATTTTGAATGATATCCAACCTCTGAACCACTGACGATCGCATTGCTGTAGTGCATGTCACTGACGTGCACACTTATTATTACGGGTGCGCCCATGATGTATCATAGAAGACCCATATGCAGGAAAAGCTGGATTACATGTATCAGACCATATATTGGATATCATACGTAACCTGAAAAGTGCCAAGGCAGGTATTGATATTAGAGCATTACACAGCGGCTATCCTTCTCCTCCCTCACTCGCGCCTGCTCTCTCCCACTTTCGCGTGCCCCCTCCCTCCCACCACAACCTTCCTCTCTCTAGCACCTTACCTCCATGAAATGATCACTCCATGGTTTGCATGTGTGTCCTGGCAATAACTTAGCACTACACATAATGGACTCCCTGAACCTTGTGAACAGGTGTTATGCACCCTGACGCACAGCGGGATGACCTGCTGGCTGGCTGGATGCCGCGTGTTGCACTGCTGGACGCCACATCATATTTATATTGTAGTGGATGGTGCATTTGCCCCCTGTACTTGGCCAGTGTCACCTTCCCACATCGCCCCCAGGATCACATGGATTATAACACAGGCTGCAGGGTGACGAGTGTGTGCCGAGCAGTGGGAGCCACATCTGGAGCTGTTACAATGGTGATTATTTATTTTATTCATACTGTAATGGTTTGGTGAAACAGTTGCACTCCTAACGTGTTAGATGGTGTATCTGTCATAATATTGACAGATATTATTACCGCTGTGACACCCCATACAAATGCACTGTGCAGTGCTGCGTCGTGCCACTGAAATGCATCGACTCGCTGTGGCACAGTGGCAGGGGCAGCTAAGCTGCACGTGGTGTTATAGCTATGATGACCATAATATTACAAATACATTATCTGACCCATGAAAAATACTGACAGTGTATCTGTGATAATATGATTATTATGGATGTAACACCCCATCTAGATATGCGCTCTGCCCTGCGGTTCTGAGACACACTGACTCACAGCAACACACGGTGTTTTTGGTATCAAATCAAATCAATTTCATTTATATAGCGCCAAATCACAACAAACAGTTGCCCAAAGGCACTTTATATTGTAAGGCAAAGCCATACAATAATTACAGAAAAACTCCAACTGTCAAAACGACCCCCTGTGAGCAAGCACTTGGCGACAGTGGGAAGGAAAGTGTTATATGGCTGGGGGGGCCTGGCTGCCGGTTTGTTTGTCTTTTTGTTTTCCTCCCAGGTGGCGTGCATTTGGGACTGAGTGGCTGTGTTGCTGAGGCTGTCAGGACCTCACCCTGATCACCTGCGACTCGTCAGGACTCACAGCTGAGGTGCATCTGGATGGATTGGAGCATGTTGGCATTTAAGACTGGAGTGCACAGTGTGTATTTGCCAGAGACTCGACCTTGTGACCAGACGGGTGAGATCGTCGTCTTGGGAGCCATCTCATCAGCAGCGGACGCTGAGAATGTCCAGGTTTGATGCACGGTCTGTGAAAGAGGAGGGGGTGAGGTCTCACGCTCGTCAGCACACTTCCTGAGGTACGTTGGATTTTGTGACTAACAGTTATACAGTCAGTAAATGTGGTGTCCCTCACACCTTATTGTATTGAGCTGTATGTTAGTCATGTATCAGCTTCCACTGCGGTGGAGTTTTGTGAACGGGATGTTCCATGCCTGCAGGTTGGGAAGCTGATCAGTAATCAAGCCAGGAAGTGTTTGCTGTTTGTACACCTTTAAGTGTTCTGTGTGTAGAGTGTGGACTCACATAATGGTTCCTTCTTTCACAGACTCGGTTGTTGCGGCCACCTGGGGGGTGTCGGCGGGGTCCTTGGGTCCGAAACAGCTTCTGGCTCCGGACCGTTAGCGCTGCTGGGAGCGCACCACGCCAGGCCGCACCTTTCTGTTATTATATTTTCACTGTTATGTATTAAATTCAGTTAGCCTTTGTACCGTGCTCTGCTTATTTCATACTGGGTCCTTCAAACGCTGGTCGGTTCTCCGAGCTGCGTCCGACACATAACAGAAAGACTCTTTTAACAGGAAGAAACCTCCAGCAGAACCAGGCTCAGGGAGGGGCAGCCTTCTGCTGGGACTGGTTGGGGCTGAGGGAGAGAACGAGGAAAAAGACATGCTGTGGAGGGGAGCAGAGATCAATCACTAATGATTAAATGCAGAGTGGTGCATACACAGCAAAAAGAGACAGAAACACTCAGTGCATCATGGGAAATCCGCAGCAGTCTAAGTCTATAGCAGCATAACTAAGGGATGGTTCAGGGTCACCTGATCCAGCCCTAACTATAAGCTTTAGCAAAAAGGAAAGTTTTAAGCCTAATCTTAAAAGTAGAGAGGATGTCTATCTCCCTGATCCGAATTGGGAGCTGGTTCCACACTGTGAAAGAAGGAACCATTATGTGAGTCCACACTCTACACACAGAGAGAACACTTAAAGGTGTACAAACAGCAAACACTTCCTGGCTTGATTACTAATCAACTTCCCAACCTGCAGGCATGGAACATCCAGTTCACAAAACTCCACTGCAGTGGAAGTCGATACATGACTAACATACAGCTCAATATAATAAAGGTGTGAGGGACACCACATTTACTGACTGTATAAATGTTAGTCACAAAATCTAACGTACCTCAGGAAGTGTGCTGACGAGCATGAGACCTCACCCCCTCCTCTTTCACAGACCGTGCATCAAACCTGGACATTCTCTGCATCCATTGATGATGAGATGGCTCCCGAGACGACGATCTCACCCGTCTGGTCACAAGGTCGAGTCTCTGGCCAATACACACTGTGCACTCCAGTCTTAAATGCCACCATGTTCCAATCCATGCAGATGCACCACAGCTGTGAGTCCTGATGAGCCGCAGGTGATCAGCCTCAGGTGATCAGGGTGAGGTCCTGATAAACTCAGCAACACAGCCACTCAGTTCCAAATGCAAACCACCTGGAAGGAGAAGCAAAGGACAGAAACAAAAAGGCAGCCAGGCCCCCCCAGCCATATAACAGTACCCCACCCTCACGGGAAGCCTCCCGGCGACCACACAAACCTGGCCCAGGAGAAACACCCCCCTCCAGGGACCATGGTTGGAGACCGCATCTGCATTCGTCGACCAACAGAATGATGGATGTCCTCTCCTCTGGCTGCATCTTTGCCTTTGTTTCCGTCAGTCACTTAGCACAGGTGTGGCCAGGAGTTCTTAAACCTGTGCTGTCAGTTTTTGTCCAACTGTGTTCACAGTCTGGTTAGTCATAAAACCAAAAAGACAAACACAAACAACCAAAACACCCCCCCCCCCCCTCCCCAGAGGCCCATTCCATCAAACCCCGGGAAGGGGAGAAAAGAAAAACCCAAACTGAAGCTTGCAAATAAAAATGCTAACACCCCCAAACGACATGTAGGGACCAACACCCCCCAGAGGACTTCCCGCCAGCTCCAGGGGTAATAACCACAGCCGAGGTCCCTCTGGGATCCAACGTCACCCACGGGGACTCCCAGCGCCTCCCAGAGGACCACTCGTCAACCCCAGGAGACGCCTCCCCTCAGGACCAACGGACCCAGCCCCGGCCGTCTATGGCTAGATGGACCCACAGCCCTTTCCCCCCCAGAGGACACCACAGTCAAACCCTGAGGGCGGAAACTGGGGGGAAAAACAAAAGGAGAAAAAACACCCCCCCCCCAGGTGCAGAGGTTACCTGGGAAACGCCCAGCATAACCAAACTGCACCACTCCAGCAACGCCGACACTACGGCTCACACGGCTGGAGTCAGAGGAGAAGAGAGGGCACAACAAAAAACAAAACAAAAAAAACAACCCAATTACCCCCCCATGACCCCCCAGGAGACCGTCCCATCAAACCCTGGGAGGCGAAACTGAAAGAAATAAAAAGAAAGTACCAGAGTAACATACAGTTGCTTGCGTCCCCGTTCTGTTTTTTTTTTTTTTTTTTTATCTTCGAACAGAACTGCAGGGTCACAACCCCAGACACTAATAGTGTAAAAAAAAAAAAAATCCCACACAAAAAACAACTCAAAAAACACCCACACAAAATGAACTAACACAAAACAAATAAGTGTTTTATACCGTCAAGCTCAAACAAATGGAACACACCTGTTCCAACTTAAGAGCTTGACGGTAATGTGACTCAGTCACCACAAGAGGGAGCCAGAGTGCTAAAAATAAAAAACCCTCTTTGGTGACAGAGAAAACAAACGAGCCGCTCACTTGTGCGCAGCTGTGAGCAACACACAACCAAAAATGTGATTCAACTAAATAACACCGGAGCTGACAACAGACGCAGTAGTTATCTTCATCCGGGGAAACGGGGCTACAACTGTCACGGTGCTTCCCGTGTGACAGAGCTCCGCCGCGCGCGTTCACCCATTACAGACACACTCTTGCAGCTCCCGTCTAAACCTCTTATCCGGTCGAAGTGCGACGCGAAGCCGTCGCCAGTCACACTCCACCACGACCCACGGATAAGGCACAACACAGGAACACGGCTGCAAGAGAGCACAAATCAGTATTCAGTAATGGGACTCAAACACGCACCATCCGGGCGGAGAGCACCCGCAACTGATCCGGATAACTACTGAACGTCTGCTGCCGCCTTCCCGGCGCATTACCGTCTCTGCTACCGCTGGGTCCGTGATGTTTGGCCAGAGACTACTGTTATGTGTCGGACGCAGCTCGGAGAACCGACCAGCGTTTGAAAGACCCAGTATGAAATAAGCAGAGCACGGTACAAAGGCTAACTGAATTTAATACATAACAGTGATACATAAAAAACAAAGTGCGGTCTGGCGTGGTGCGCTCCCAGCAGCGCTAACGGTCCGGAGCCAGAAGCTGTTGGGACTCAAGGACCCCGCCGACACCCCCCAGGTGGCCGCAACAAACCGAGTCTGTGAAAGAAGGAACCATTATGTGAGTCCACACTCTACACACAGAGAGAACACTTAAAGGTGTACAAACAGCAAACACTTCCTGGCTTGATTACTAATCAACTTCCCAACCTGCAGGCATGGAACATCCAGTTCACAAAACTCCACTGCAGTGGAAGTCGATACATGACTAACATACAGCTCAATATAATAAAGGTGTGAGGGACACCACATTTACTGACTGTATAAATGTTAGTCACAAAATGTACCTCAGGAAGTGTGCTGACGAGCATGAGACCTCACCCCCTCCTCTTTCACAGACCGTGCATCAAACCTGGACGTTCTCTGCATCCATTGATGATGAGATGGCTCCCGAGACGACGATCTCACCCGTCTGGTCACAAGGTCGAGTCTCTGGCCAATACACACTGTGCACTCCAGTCTTAAATGCCACCATGTTCCAATCCATGCAGATGCACCACAGCTGTGAGTCCTGATGAGCAGCAGGTGATCAGCCTCAGGTGATCAGGGTGAGGTCCTGATAAACTCAGCAACACAGCCACTCAGTTCCAAATGCAAACCACCTGGAAGGAGAAGCAAAGGACAGAAACAAAAAGGCAGCCAGGCCCCCCCAGCCATATAACAATACCTTTCTAATTTTAGAGATCTTGCGCAAATGCAAAAACGCAGTCCTACATATTTGTTTAATATGCGCATTGAATGACATGTCCTGATCAAAAATGACTCCAAGATTTCTCACAGTATTACTAGAGGTCAGGGTAATGCCATCCAGAGTAAGGATCTGGTTAGACACCATGTTTCTAAGATTTGTGGGGGCCAAGTACAATAACTTCAGTTTTATCTGAGTTTAAAAGCAAGAAATTAGAGGTCATCCTTGTCTTTATGTCTGTAAGACAATCCTGCAGTTTAACTAATTGGTGTGTGTCCTCTGGCTTCATGGATAGATAAAGCTGAGTATCATCTGCGTAACAATGAAAATTTAAGCAATGCTGTCTAATAATACTGCCTAAGGGAAGCATGTATAAAGTGAATAAAATTGGTCCTAGCACAGAACCTTGTGGAACTCCATAATTAACCTTAGTCTGTGAAGAAGATTCCCCATTTACATGAACAAATTGTAATCTATTAGATAAATATGATTCAAACCACCGCAGCGCAGTGCCTTTAATACCTATGGCATGCTTTAATCTCTGTAATAAAATTTTATGGTCAACAGTATCAAAAGCAGCACTGAGGTCTAACAGAACAAGCACAGAGATGAGTCCACTGTCTGAGGCCATAAGAAGATCATTTGTAACCTTCACTAATGCTGTTTCTGTACTATCATGAATTCTAAACCCTGACTGAAACTCTTCAAATAGACCATTCCTCTGCAGATGATCAGTTAGCTGTTTTACAACTACCCTTTCAAGACTTTTTGAGAGAAAAGGAAGGTTGGAGATTGGCCTATAATTAGCTAAGATAGCTGGGTCAAGTGATGGCTTTTTAAATAATGGTTTAATTACTGCCACCTTAAAAGCCTGTGGTACATAGCCAACTAATAAAGACAGATTGATCATATTTAAGATCGAAGCATTAATTAATGGTAGGGCTTCCTTGAGCAGCCTGGTAGGAATGGGGTCTAATAGACATGTTGATGGTTTGGAGGAAGTAACTAATGAAAATAACTCAGACAGAACAATCGGAAAGAAAGAGTCTAACGATATGTCTTTGGGATGGTTATGAGTAATTTTTTCTCTAATAGTTAAAATTTTATTAGCAAAGAAAGTCATGAAGTCATTACTAGTTAAAGTTAAAGGAATACTCGGCTCAATAGAGCTCTGACTCTTTGTCAGCCTGGCTACAGTGCTGAAAAGAAACCTGGGGTTGTTCTTATTTTCTTCAATTAGTGATGAGTAGTAAGATGTCCTAGCTTTACGGAGGGCTTTTTTATAGAGCAACAGACTCTTTTTCCAGGCTAAGTGAAGATCTTCTAAATTAGTGAGACGCCATTTCCTCTCCAACTTACGGGTTATCTGCTTTAAGCTGCGAGTTTGTGAGTTATACCACGGAGTCAGGCACTTCTGATTTAAGGCTCTCTTTTTCAGAGGAGCTACAGCATCCAAAGTTGTCCTCAATGAGGATATAAAACTATTGACGAGATAATCTATCTCACTCACAGAGTTTAGGGCGCTACTCTGCCCTGTGTTGGTATATGGCATTGGAGAACATAAAGAAGGAATCATATCCTTAAACCTAGTTACAGCGCTTTCTAAAAGACTTCTACTGTAATGAAACTTATTCCCCACTGCTGGGTAGTCCATCAGAGTAAATGTAAATGTTATTAAGAAATGATCAGACAGAAGGGGGTTTCAGGGAATACTGTTAAGTCTTCAATTTCCATACCATAAGTCAGAACAAGATCTAAGGTATGATTAAAGTGGTGGGTGGACTCATTTACATTTTGAGCAAAGCCAATCGAGTCTAACAATAGATTAAATGCAGTATTGAAGCTGTCATTCTCAGCATCTGTGTGGATGTTAAAATCGCCCACTATAATTATCTTATCTGAGCTAAGCACTAAGTCAGACAAAAGGTCCGAAATTCACAGAGAAACTCACAGTAAGGACCAGGAGGACGATAGATAACAACAAATAAAACTGGTTTTTGGGACTTCCAATTTGGATGGACAAGACTAAGAGAGAAGCTTTCAAATGAATTAAAGCTCTGTCTGGGTTTTTGATTAATTAATAAGCTGGAGTGGAAGATTGCTGCTAATCCTCCGCCTCGGCCCATGCTACAAGCATTCTGGCAGTTAGTGTGACTCGGGGGTGTTGACTCACTTAAACTAACATATTCATCCTGCTGTAACCAGGTTTCTGTAAGGCAGAATAAATCAATATGTTGATCAATTATTATATCATTTACTAACAGGGACTTAGAAGTAAGTAAGTAAGTAAGTAAGTAAGTAAGTAAATTTTATTATATAGCACCTTTCACAGACAAGAGCCACAAGGTGCTTCACAACATAAAGCAGAGTACACCACACAAAACATCAGACAATGGCCGAGACATAAAAACATAAAACATAGCATAGGATCACAGAGCAGCCTAAAAGCTAAGCAAATGCTTGAGTAAAAAAGAAAGTCTTAAGTTGGCTTTTAAAAGTATCGACAGAGTCCAGTGAGCGCAGAGAGAGCGGGAGACCATTCCAAAGCCTGGGAGCAACAGCCTGGAAGGATCGCTCTCCTCTGGTTGCAAAATGGGTGCGAGGAACCATCAACAGATTTTGGTCCACAGACCTCAAAGCCCTGGCAGGGGCATAAGGCTGGATGAGGTCACAGATATAGGGAGGCGCCTGGCCATGTAGAGCTCTAAAAGTTAAAACCAAAATTTTAAAATTGATCCTGAAGGACACTGGCAGCCAATGAAGTTCCTTTAAAATTGGGGAAATATGAGTCCTTCTGTTAGCTTGTGTCAGAATTCTTGCTGCAGAGTTCTGTACCAACTGCAGTCGACGCAACTCCTTCTTGTTTAGACATGAAAAAAAACCTGTTACAATAGTCTAAACGTGTTGACACAAAAGCATGAATAATAAGCTCTAAATCATTTCGAGACACCATTTTCCTGAGCTTAGAGATATTTCTTAATTTAAAGAAGCAATTCCTCGTCAGCTGTTTACAATGCTGTACCAACGACATGTCTTTGTCAAAAATGACACCCAGGTTTCGAAGACATGATTTAGCAGACTGGCCCAGGTCTCCCAAGTACTGCTGAATACCTGGAATATGGGCATCAGGGGCAATAACCAATGTCTCTGTTTTGTCTGCGTTAAGCTGAAGAAAGTTATTCATTAGCCATTGTTTAATTTCCGCCAAACAATGGAGGAGGGAATCAAGCCTCTTAATCTCAGATGGCTTAAAGGAGCAGTAAAGCTGGATGTCATCCGCAAATAAGTGGTAAGAGACATCAGTAAATCTTTGAATGATCCTACCTAAAGGGATCAAGTACAATAAAAACAAAATGGGGCCCAATACAGAACCCTGAGGGACTCCACATAACAGGTCCGCAGACTCTGACCTTATCTGGTTAGCAAAAACGCTAAAGCTGCGCCCAGACAGATATGAAAAAAACCACAGAAGAACTGACCCCGACAGTCCGACATGATCCCTCAGTCTATTCAGCAGGACCTGGTGGTCAACAGTATCAAAGGCAGAGGACAAATCCAAAAGAACCAACACGGTGGATTTCCCAGCATCCACCGTAGAAGAGAGAGATCTAATGTTTAATAGACCACATTTAACTGTTTTAGTCTGTGGTGCAGTTGAAGGTGCTATATTATTTTTTCTTTTTGAATTTTTATGCTTAAATAGATTTTTACTGGTTGTTGGTGGTCTGGGAGCAGGCACCGTCTCTACGGAGATGGGGTAATGAGGGGATGGCAGGGGGAGAGAAGCTGCAGAGAGGTGTGTAAGACTAAACCTTGCTTCCTGGTCCCAACCCTGGATAGTCACGGTTTGGAGGATTTAAAAAAAGTGGCCAGATTTCTAGAAATGAGAGCTGCTCCATCCAAAGTGGGATGGATGCCGTCTCTCCTAACAAGACCAGGTTTTCCCCAGAAGCTTTGCCAATTATCTATGAAGCCCACCTCATGATATCACGGTATCATTGCGCAATGTTCATGTCTACTTCACAAAATTAATGCGTACCACAGACTTTGCACATCACGTTTCCTTTGCGCACCCCGAATGGGATGACCATGGTGAATGTCTCTGTTTTGACACTGTGAGGTTATTTGGAATGCAGTCAGAATGCAGTCAGAGGCCACCTCGACTGTCTTTCCATATTTTACCACCACAAACATACATACATCAAAAGTTGAGAGGATGTGCTCTACATTCAGGCTGGCCGCAAAACTGTGCGGTGTGCACTCAGAATACTGTCTAAGGTTTTCAAATACGCCTCAACTTTGCTCGAATGGAGGTCAAATTTTCATTGGGATGGCATTTGGGCTCATTCAGCCTCTTGTGTGACAGGAGTCACACAAAGTCACTCCAGTGGTACCCAAGCATCCTTCAAAGAGACCTAATACCAAAGACACCTAGTTGTCTCATTTAAGGTCACTGGACATCATCTAAGTTCCACAAGGACACAGAAGGACAGGAAGGGTTAGGACCATAAAGATTTGGATCTTCGTTCTCATGCAAAGATATCAGTGTCATCAAACACTTCTGTCCAGTGACCTCATGACTCAATAGTGTGTCTCAGTCTCAACGGGCAAGGACACAGAGACCAATAAAATGTGAATTTTGTTGGGAAAGTGTAGTGACACGGACCCACAACAGGGGGCGTAAATGAACGGACAATAGAAGGAGTTAAATTAGAACACTTTACTGTTGTGAATGCCACAACCAAACACAGCAGATTACAGAATGAGTACAAGTCAATCAATAAAGGTGTCGTGTGGGCAGGCTCGGCGATAGGAGACGCCCGTCTGGAGACGAACCGGAACGACACGATTTCCACCGCCACCGAACCCGAGGGATACTGGAGCCACCAAATCCCGAAGTCCCCAGGTGGCCACCGTCTCGGCGTGTCGGATCTGATACTGCTGGCGGAACACAAAGATAGTCAAGTGTGGGGTGTGTGTACACCAGTAACAATTATGGTGGGAATTCCACCTCCGCCTCTCACTCAATATCTTGCAGAGTATGCAGTGATTTCTCAGGGGAAAAAAGTGTCGTTCAGCACTCACTCAGCTTCCACCGTCAGAGGGACCGGTACTCCTGCAAACACTTGCAATATACAGATTATACACAAACGGCTGAGGATATTACCTCTCAATGAAGTTGATATCTCGGCGATGTGGTGGAGGTGTCTTCCTGCTTTTATTCCTGGTGTGAAGTAGATGATCAGTGACAGCTGTCATGGTTGATGGGTGACAGCTGTCACCTCGGCTGATCCTGGAGGCGGCAGCGCCCTCTCGTGCCTGAAGCCCGCACTTCAGGCAGAGCGCCCTCTGGTGGTGGGCCAGCAGTACCTCCTCTTCTGGCGGCCCACACAACAAATTTATGTAATACAAACAATACATTTACGTAATACATGATTCTCAAGTATCTGTCACTGGAGGAAACTCCAATATCTGCAAATCTGCAGGGAATTCTCAAGCATGGATTCTGTAAAATGTTTTCACTGCATTGTATTCAAATTCTTTGAATTACTTCAGCGTGAGTATTCCAGATAATTGTTTTATTATTGAATTTTTTTTTTATTTTTTACGAAAATTAGGTTTAAACACATTATTACATGCAGATGTTTCTATGTTTAGCAGGTTTCAGTGTGGATGTGGGCTCAAATTTAGCACTGTTGTCTGATAACCAACTCTGTATTAGCAAAGAAGATACCATCTTACCCCCCGACCGTGGCAGGTGGTCTGAGCGTTACAGTTCAGATTTCGCAGCAGAGCAGAGGCGTTCACACATGCAAAGTCCAGGCAGGTCTGAAAGATGAAGAGTCATTACTAATAATTAAAATTACACATTAAAGTTTAGTGCCATTTTTGATTACTTTCACACTTAGGGTGATTGATGATCTCATGGAATATGGATCGAAATAGAAAAAAACCTGTTATTGTTACATGTACATATAGACTCCTTGGATCGATCATTCATTCATTCTATATCTACATTTTCTATACCCACTCATTCTGAGTAAGGGTCATGTGGGGGGGGGCTGGAGCCTGTCGCTCTGGACAGGCCTCCACTCTGTTACAGGGCCACTCTTGGAGCAAACAATAAAATATTTTCAGAAAGACTGGAGGAATTGTGGGAGCAGCTAAAAGAAAGAAAATGTTTGTTATTGTTGGTGGGGATTTCAACATTGATCTTAAATTACTATATCTAATCATATGACTATATTTGATTTTATGGATATGATAAATGGAAAAGGTTTATATCCTTTGATCACGAAACCTACTAGAACAACTTCTAAATGCATTCCATTAATTGGTAACAAATTCACAAATATGATGGGAAATAAAACTGTGGGATATTGGTGAGTGACACAGCTGATTATTTCCCAATATCTGCAACACACAGGTGTCATATGAAGGTGTAGAAGAAAACAAGTCAGATTGGGTATGAAGATGACAAAGTGAATAAACAATAAATAATTTTAGGAAAGAGTTAACCAAATGAAAAATTTGGAAAACATGTACAAAGTGTAACGTAAATGATGCACATAATTAGTTCTTGAAGAGATTAATAATGAGGCCACTTTAAGTTATTGTGTGGAAATATACGAAACACATATACGAGTGACATAAAACCTTTATATATGTTGCAAAAAAGTAAAAAAAAAAAAAAAAAAATCACAAAGTGGCTTTCTACTTTATATTAAATCAACATGAATAAATAATATGATTTTGATGAAATGAAACATTTATGGGTTATGCAAAGAGCAAGACAGACAACAGTGTCCCAAATATACAGAAATGGTTTGAAATATCGTCAGAATATATGGCTCATAGATGACAAGGTAATTTTAAACTTAAATATACCCAAACAGCTTGAAAACAGATGTGTGTATCAGGACATGTGAATTGATTCGCAGGAATATTTTTCAGGAATATTTTTCAGTTTAAGAATATTTTTGAAACTGACGATAGATGAACATATAAAGCAGGAAAATATTTTTGTTTGATATGATTTTTTTTATATTTAGATATATTTTTTATGTTTATGATATTTTTGTTTGATATGAAATGTGGTAAGTATGTCTGTCATTGTTTGAGTCAGAAAATGTTGGAGAATGGTGTACAAAGGGCTGGTGTAATAAGCCCTGGGCAGTGGTGGTTCTACACTGAATTTCTCCCGGGCAAGACCCCCTCCAAGCGACCACAAAACTTTGCAGAAACAGCCATTTAAATAAATTTTATATATATATATATATTACTTTACCCAAAATACATAAGCATACCAAATGGCAAATGTCAGCTCTCCCTGGTGTTTGTGCAAACACACACACACACACACACACACACACACACACACACACACACACGCACACACACACACACACACACACGCACACACACCACTTGGCTATTATCATATATATATATATATATATATATATATATATTTATTATATGGCTACGACGCTATGCGCGCTCTGATCGGCTGGTTACCGGTTGGATAGTTTCCCATTTCGGACCAGTTTCCATGACAATCAGTCCAAAACGCATATTTTCTTTACAAACCAGAAGGCAAGTCAGACATGAACGTACTCCATAAATATCTAAACAGCACCTGAAAAAACACACAGATTGAAAGTTCGCCAGCTAACGACCAGAGCATCTGTTAGCAAGTTCTTCATGGTGAAACAAACAAGTTGGACTATGAGCCATCAGCAGCTTTGATATTCGGGTGATACTGTAAGTTTGAGTGTTTATATATATATATATATATAATAGCCATGTAATAAATGAATTATTAACCTCACTTGCTCGGTCTGTACGGGAATATCAGATCCCTGTGTGTTTTGCACAGACCTCACTTCACTTGGTCCGTACACATCGGTCTGATATTTCCCTGTACAAACCTCAAAGTCAGTTAATAATCCTTTTATATATATATATATATATATATATATATATATATATATATATATATATATATATATATATATATATATATATATATATATATATATACACACACACACATACACACACACACACAAACGAGTTGTCACATTAGCTCCCAGTTACACTGCTTCTCTCTGGCTTGTGCACTTCTGCGTTTCTCTACTTGCCTTTCCCTCAGCACACGGGCTCCCAGGGTTAACGTAGGCAGGATCCAGCACATCTGTACCCAAGTGGAAGTCTGCATTCACACAAGTTGACCCCTGTATTATTTCAGTGGTGACTTGAGCACCGCTCGGGGGGTTGTTGGCGTCCACATTAGTACACTGCAACTTTCCACACATAGCTTTACTGTGGTGAAAGAACACTCTGTCAGTGCCACAGTCATAACAACAAAGTACTGAACTCATCTTTTCTGTGGTACTCTTTCTACTTGACAATTTGGTTTACATAAGTCAATAAAATACATGATCATAATTTGTGATAAATCTTTTTAGCCCAAACATAATCTTGAATGTCAGTTTTGTCTGTGAATTTGCCCAAATGTTTCTGCAAAGAGGACACTGATATGATATTTGTCCACATGTATTCCCCCTGACCTACCCAGCATGACCTAACCCTAAACCCACACCTGACATGTTTGACACAGTCATGCAAATTCATTGTTTGTGATTCATTGTAGACTTGACATTTGATCAGTTCTGCCCCAAATTAGCCATTCATTTAACCAGTTTCATAGAAAGATCAGTCTAAATATTTCAGCCCAAATTCTGACCTTGACTGATACATTTTCTAAAGACTCAATCACTTTGTCTTTGATGGATCTCAGTCATACTATCAGGCTGCACATGTCTGAAAATGAAGAGTTCTCTTTAATTCATACCATAAATCAGAATGTGCAGAATGAAAACTTACTCTGGACTACATGCGTGGAATGTTCCCCCACTACGTCCACAGTTTCCAAATCTATTTCCTCGAACGTTTGCAGTCTTAAAACAAATATCTGCTGCCTTTATTGCTGGATCTGCCCAAGACAGAAATAATGTGAAAGCTAAAGTATTACTGACAGGATCATTTCATATAAATTCTTGCTGTTGAATGACTGACTAGATTAGCCGTAGCTGGGATGGTGCATGAAGCACAAGTTTATTTCGGGGTTGCTCGGTTGCTGACCCTCAAGATATCAACAGAAGTTGTACAAAAGGATACCTTGGAAGAATGTTGCATCATTCACAAAGACTGTCAATCACGCGGTCTCTCACAGACATCATTTAAACGCCAGCTAGTATTTTGTCCAGCATTTAGCATGGTTGCTAGCACATGCACGTTAGCTTCCTCAGCAGATATTTTAATGATCAGTTCTAATTATGATTTTAATTACAGCAACATATCGTTGAAGAAAAGTGACATTGTGAAAAACAATCATCCACAGGACCAAAGTTAAATTAAGTCTGATAGACTTTTGTTGGCTAGCACGGCTAAGTGCTGGTGGGACACAGACGGGCATGTTTACACAAAGTCTGTAGGGGGCCTTTGATGACTTTTGGTGAAATTTAGCAAAAATGATGACATGCTTCGTCAAAGTGGCCTTTATGAGTCTCTTTGTCACCATCGTAGTGTTTCCTCTGAATCCTCTGAAGCAACTTATTAATACAGTGTTGCAATACAAAAATTTTGTCGAGCAACTTTTTTTTTTGGGCAAAAATATTTTTTAAAATAATTTTAACAAATCAAGTTTTTTAAAATTTCAAGACAGATTTCAATCAGAAACCTCACTGTACAGCAGGGGTGGCCAAGTTCGGTCCTCGAGAGCCACTCTCCTGACACTCTTCGTTGTCTCCCTGCTCCAACACACCTGAATCCAATGAAAGACTTGTTAGCAGACTTGTGTTGGAGCAGGGAGACAACGAAGAGTGTCAGGAGAGTGGCTCTCAAGGAGCGAACTTGGCCACCCCTGCTCTTCAGCATTACTGATGACATGAATAATACCTCACAGTGAATCAGTCATCCATATGATGTCTGATCAACTTCAGTGGAATCAATAGTCATCGTAAGCTTGCTTCTAAATAACACAAGTAAATATTTTGAGTCCTGCCCCTAAAACAATTGTTTGTCAAGTTTAATTGACTGCAGACATGATATGAACTGTACCTGGTGCAAACAGATGTCTACACTGGTAGTCGTAGGTCTGACATCGGCCCTCGTAGCAGTACGCAGCGTTGTTCTCACAACTCAGGCCGTCCATCATGTAGAAGTCGTCGGGACAGAACGAGCTCATACCGTCACAGAATTCAGGGAGGTCACAGGTGTTGAAAGAGCTTCTGCATGGTGTTCCAGGAACTTTGATCTAAACGTAAAGACCCTTCACTTTAAACCACCAGAACTTACAGTATTATCTCCATTTCTAACATATGACTGTTTATTTTAATATGTGTGAACATTTTTCAGTTTGCAGTGGTAAAGCTCAAGATTAATGCCTGAAGTCAGGCACAAAGCTGACCCGACAGTTGCTGCAGCAGCTTCCGTGAGCACAGGTGGCGCCATTGGTTAATTTACAGGTGGCAGCATCACAGCAGTCGTTTTTGCATTCCTGTATGAAAGAGATTAAAAAAGAGACACATGTTCCATCAGTTATGGCAAAGTACAGGAATTCAGTGCACATAGGACATGTTGCATCCTCAGTCTGGATATAAAACGTTATATATCCAGACTGAGGACGCAACATGTCGTATGTGCAGTATCGTCTTCAAAACTGAAAATGACATTTCTGAACAGTTTTGTGCATACTTTTGACAAATATAACAGTTTTGTTACAACACTGAGGAAAAATGTGTTTCTGTATCTATATAGTTTATCACCAAAATTAAACGCATTGTTTAATTTAAACCAAACTACAGCTTTTCACACTGTATCACATAGCTTTTGATGGAATTCAGTTCATTTCTAAATTCCCAACCTTGGCTCCGAGCTCCCCCTTAGAGGGGTGCCAAAATAATGAAATTTATTTATGTGTTGAGTTTTACACCCTAAATTGGAGTTAATCATGTTACTTTTCTTAGGGCATGGGGAGATGTGTGTGCTTAGTGTCTCTTTGATACCAGTAGGGGGGTTCCAAGTGAAAAAACGTGGAATCCCTGCTCTAAACCTCACCATCCACATTTCTGTTCTTATAATTGTTCTGGTGCTAAAACTTTTGAAAATGAATAAAAACTGCAAAGTATCTAATATTTACACATTTTACTTACATTTACATTTTGAGGTGACAACTTTTGGTTTTAGTTGTTGGGGTTTTTACAATGACTGTGTTACTGAGTGAATAACGGCAACTTGGCATCATTTTGGTGACTTTTGAAATATGGTTAGAATGAACTTAAGCAGGTTGTGACCAGTTTAACCAAGGATTTCAGTAACTTGTGACTTGTTCTCGGGTCTAAATTAAATTAAATTAAATTTCACAGCATGAGGAAACCGAGTTTTATTGTAAACACAACCTTAACTTTTTACCTTGTTGTTGATTTTTACCCTCAAAGGTTGACTGTTGCCAGTGACCCAGATGGATGTGCGCACACACACACACACACACACACACACACACACACACACACACACACACACACACACACACACACACACACACACACACACACACACACACACACACACACACACACACACACACACACACACACACACACACACATTTTAGATAACTCCATGGCTGTTGGGTCGTTACCTTTGTGTATACCAAAAATTAGGGTCAATTTATTCTAATGTTAGAGTGCCGACAAAAGATGCCACCAATTGTTCTTCTTGTGCTGCCGTCTTGTGACTCACTGGGAGGGTCTCAACCCCCATATTGTGAACCACTGGGTTCCATTCCATTTGAAAGACCACTTTAATAAATAAAATCTTAGACATGTGAACAAGCGTGCACTTAAACTCTGTCTGGTAGGTAAGACTTTACCTCTGGAGTGCCACAGTCACACTCTTCTCCTTTCTCCAGGAGCCCATTGCCACATTTAGGAATACTGACCACATCCGACAGGGAGGGCTGGTTTTTCAGGCACAGGCCTCCTCCACGGAGGATCAGGTTCTCAAAGTCTCTTTCACTGCAGTCGCTGAAACTTGTGCTGCAGAGGTTCAACAATAAATCTAAAATGAAAACTCACATTCGTAACTTAAGTCACATCTACAAGGTATATAGAAATTACTGTGTGTGTGTGTGTGTGTGCGCGCGCGTGTGTGTGGGTTTTCACTTTAATAGTTGTAGTGGGGGTACCACCCCAATTCCAATGAAGTTGGGATGTTGTGTAAAATGTAAATAAAAACAAAATACAATGATTTGCAAATCCTCTTCAGCCTATATTCAGTTGAATACACCACAAAGACAAGATATTTAATGTTCAAACTGATAAACTTTATTGTTTTGTACAAATATTTTTGAAATGAATGCCTGCAACATGTTTCATAAAAGCTGGGACAGTGGTATGTTTACCACTGTGTTACATCACCTTTCCTTCTAACAACACTCAATAAGTGTTTGGGAACTGAGGACACTAATTGTTGAAGTTTTGTTGGTGGAATTCTTTCACATTCTTGATTGATGTATGACTTCAGTTGTTCAACAGTACGGGGTCTCCATTGCCGTATTTTTCATTTCATAATGCACCACACATTTTCAATGGGCGACAGGTCTGGACTGCAGGCAGGCCAGTCTAGTACCCACACTCTTTTACGAGGAAGCCATGCTGTTGTAACATGTGCAGAATGTGGCTTGGCATTGTCTTGTTTAAATAAGCAGGGACGTCCCTGAAAAAGACGTTGCTTGGATGGCAGCATGTGCTGCTCCAAAACTTGGATGTAACCTTTCATCATTGATGGTGCCATCACAGATGTGTAATTTGTCCATGTCATGGGCACTAACACACCCCCATACCATCACAGATGCTGGCAACAATCTGGATGGTCTTTATCCTCTTATGTCCAGAGGACACAACATCCATGATTTCCAAAAACAATTTGAAATGTGGACTCATCAGACCACAGCACACTTTTCCACTTTGTGTCTGTCCATTTCAAATGAGCTTGGGTCCAGAGAAGGCGGCGGTGTTTCTGGATGTTGTTGGATGTATGGCTTTCGCTTTGCATGGTAGAGTTTTAACTTGCACTTGTAGATGTAGCGATGAACTGTGTTAACTGACAATGGTTTTCTGAAGTGTTCCTGAGCCCACCCAGTAAGATCATTTACACAATGATGTCGGTTTTTAATGCAGTGCCACCTGAGGGATCAAAGGTCACGGGCATTCAATGTTGGTTTTCAGCCTTGCCGCTTATGTGTAGAAAGTTCTCCAGATGCCCTGAATCTTCTGGTTATACTATGGACTGTAGATGATGGAATCCCTAAATTCCTTGCAACTGAACACTGAGAAACATTGTTCTTAAACTGTTGGACTATTTTCATGCAGTTGTTCACAAAGTGGTGATCCTCGCCCCATCTTTGCTTGTGAACGGCTGAGCCTTTTGGGGATGCTCCTTTTATACCCAGTCATGACTATCACAGTTAGTGTCCTCAGTTCCCAAATGCTTACTGAGTGTTGTTAAAAGGAAAGGTGATGTAACACAGTGGTAAACATACCACTGTCCCAGGTTTTTTGAGACGTGTTGCAGGCATCCATTTTGAAATGAGCAAATATTTGCACAAAAACAATAACGTTTATCAGTTTGAACATTACGTATCTTGTCTTTGTGGTGTATTCAATTGAATATAGGTTAAAGAGGATTTGTAAATCATTGTATTCTGTTTTTATTTACATTTCATACAATGTCCCAACTTCTTTGGAATTGGGGTTGTAGTAGTTCTCTGGTCCAAATGGCACCTCAGAATTGAGCCAAACTTGGCACACATATACTTTGACATAGGGGGAGTGGCATAGGCTATTGATCACTTTAGCAGTAGCAGTAGTAATAGATAAGATAAGATAAGACTTTATTGATCTCACAGTTGAGAAATTCACGTTATGTCAGCTCTTAAAAAAACACACAAGACGGGTGCGAGTAGAGGAAGATGTGCATTAAACAGCGTGTGCAAGGATAAGCAATAATAATAATACTTGTAACAATACAATAAAATAAGAAAATGAGGTAGAAATAGAATCTATATATGTACATGCACAAGTACATATGCATACATAAACATGACTGAAAAAGACAGGAGCATCTTAGTGGAATTTAGATGTGATAAGGTGACATTAGTGCAGGGATTTGTAAACGAGTTGTTATTGCACATGATTTGTGGACATATTAATACTGCACATGATTTGTGGACATATTAATACTGCACGTGATTTGTGGACATATTATTGCATGTGGTTATTTCCACGGTTGGGTAGGATTACTTTGAAAGAATACATGTGGTTTACATGTATGTACGTACATACATTTGGATTACTTGTAATCTGATTACTTTTGGATTACATTTCAAAGTAATCCTACCCAACCCTGGTTATTTCACAGTGTTATTGTACAGTCTGACAGCAGCAGGGAGGAACCTGTGGTATCATTCCTTCTTGCACTGAGGGTGCCTTAGAATAGTAGTAGTTAATGGGAGAGATATTTTTGTGCTGCTGCATCATCATCGCAAAAAGGTTGGTGTCATATTTTTCTATTCTCTTCTTTTTCCTTTGAACTTTATACCCCTTCATTTTTGTAAGTAGCGGTAGTTGTAGCAGCTTTAGTCACGCCCTAACAGTTCTCTGGAATCTGGGATAATTGTAGGGGACAGCTTTGTTGGTTAATTTCAGTCTGAATTCAACCCACCCTGGGGCAGGTAATCAGCTGGGAAAATTATATCTTAGAATACATTTAAATGGAGCAGCACGTTGGCTTAGTGGTTAGCACTGTTTACTCACAGCGAGAAGACCATGTGATCGATTCCCACCCGTGGCCTTTCTGTGTGGGAGTTTGCATGTTCTCCCTGTGTTAGCGTGGGTTTCCTCCAGGTGCTCCGGCTTCCTCCCACATCCAAAGACATGCAGGTTAGGTTGATGGAAACTTAAAATTGTCCGTAGGTGTGCGTGCGGGTGTGACTGTGTTTGCGTGTCTATATGAGGCCCCACGACAGACTGGCGTCCTGTCCAGGCTGCACCCCGCCTCATGCCCTATGACTGCTGGGATAATCTCTTCATAATATGCACACATTGTGGATATGGAGACCATCTTATAGTTTTCTCAAGTAAAGGATTGGCATGGTGTCTAACCAGATCGTTACTCTGGATGGCATTTCCCTGATCTCTGGTAATACTGTGAGAAATCTTGGAGTCATTTTTGATCAGGATATGTCATTCAAAGCGCATATTAAACAAATATGTAGGACTGCCTTTTTGCATTTACGCAATATCTCTAAAATCAGAAAGGTCTTGTCTCAGAGTGATGCTGAAAAACTAATTCATGCATTTATTTCCTCTAGGCTGGACTATTGTAATTCATTATTATCAGGTTGTCCTAAAAGTTCCCTAAAAAGCCTTCAGTTGGTTCAGAATGCTGCAGCTAGAGTACTGACGGGGACTAGCAGGAGAGAGCATATCTCACCCGTGTTGGCCTCTCTTCATTGGCTTCCTGTTAATTCTAGAATAGAATTTAAAATTCTTCTTCTTACTTATAAGGTTTTGAATAATCAGGTCCCATCTTATCTTAGGGACCTCGTAGTACCATATTACCTCATTAGAGCGCTTCGCTCTCAGACTGCGGGCTTACTTGTAGTTCCTAGGATTTGTAAGAGTAGAATGGGAGGCAGAGCCTTCAGCTTTCAGGCTCCTCTCCTGTGGAACCAGCTCCCAATTCAGATCAGGGAGACAGATACCCTCTCTACTTTTAAGATTAGGCTTAAAACTTTCCTTTTCGCTAAGGCTTATAGTTAGGGCTGGATCGGGTGACCCTGGACCATCCCTTAGTTATGCTGCTTTAGACGTAGATTGTGGGGGGCTTCCCATGATGCACTGTTTCTTTCTCTTTTGCTCCGTATGCATCACTCTGCATTTAATCATTAGTGATCGATCTCTGCCCCCCTTCACGGCATGTCTTTTTCCTGTTTTTTTCCCTCAGCCCCAACCAGTCTCAGCAGAAGACTGCCCCTCCCTGAGCCTGGTTCTGCTGGAGGTTTCTTCCTGTTAAAAGGGAGTTTTTCCTTCCCACTGTTGCCAAGTGCTTGCTCATAGGGGGTCGTTTTGACCGTTGGGGTTTTTCATAATTATTGTATGGCCTTGCCTTACAATATGGAGCACCTTGGGGCAACTGTTTGTTGTGATTTGGCGCTATATAAGAAAAAAGTTGATTGATTGATTGATTGAAAGAAAAATCACTTCACCATCATTAATATGCAAATATATCTACTAAACAACTTGAAAATTTGATCAACGTATCCACACTCCAGGTGGTACCTGTGGTGTAAGTATCAAGTGCCCATCATGTGCTATTATTGAGTTATGGCATCAACAATGAAACCGAACCATATCCTGCATACTAGTGCATTGTAAATAGTGGTGAGACTTAAAAATACAAGTAAAGAAAATCTTACATTCAAATTTCCTTTAACAACTACAAAACTGTGAATAAAACTCAAACCCAGTTAAAAAAAAAAAAAAATCAAACACCCCCCCCCATTTTCACATGCAAGTGAAAATGTAAATTTACAAAAGCATTCATTGAAAGAGTCATAGAAACAGATTTAAGTCGAGAAGAATTGGGTGAGTTTCTTTACCCGTGTGACATGATGCAGCCTTTTGATGTTCCACAGACACAGTTTGAACCGTCGTGTTTCATACCCAGGTTATGACCCATCTCATGGGCCACCACAGTGGAGAAATAGACCAGATTGTTGCCACTGAACTATGGAGAGTGACACACACACACACACACACACACACACACACACACACACACACACACACACACACACACACACACACACACACACACACACACACACACACACACACACACACACACACACACACACACACACACACACACACACACACACAGGTAATATCCTGTGTTGTCTATTCACAGAAACATGTTAGTGACTGAAATACATACATACGTTTAAACAAATCTTAATTTTATGGACTCAGGACATGAAACAATGCATCAAATTACATTAAAAAGCAGAGCAGATAGAAACAACTGTGTGTGTTTTATAGTAAAAGCACCACATTTTCACAAATATTGAATATACTGAGAAAATTTCAGCATCAAGCTGAGCTCATTTTTTCAGTCAGTACAATAACTGTGGTTGGAATGAACTGAGTGTGGAAGATGTTTTGCATGTTGGTTGTACGTCCATGTTTATCATCACACCTTATGAAAACCAGGGGTGGACACAGCTAGCCAAAAAGTTATCTTTGATAACAGATGATCAGCTAACTGAAAAGTTATCTTTTATAAAGCTAAACAGATAAACCACACAAAAATTTATCGGAAGCTACAGATAATCAATAACTTTCAGTATTGTCTCCGAAGTTTTGTAACAAACAGACAGATGCCAAAGGGATTATGGGAAAATGAGCCTCCAGTAACACTGATTGGTTGACTCATTCATTCTATGTAAAAACCAACACGTTAATGTGACATGATGTGCATTGGTATTTAAATGTGCTTTTGTAAAATATGCCATTTTAATTATATGTAAAAAAAAGCGATTTGTTAAAGCCATAACTAAGTCAAGTTGTGATTTGAAAACCGTCTGATGTAACTGGGTCAGAATGCATAGAACACTGCCATCTACTGGCACTCAGACGCTCAGACCCTTACATTAGCTTTGATAATTTGCTGTTAGTGGATTAGCGGAACTGTGCCCACCACTGATAAAAACACAGAAAACAGCTTGAATTCTGTTTTGTTCCACACTGAATCCATTCCAACCACAATTACATTGATTAAAAAAAATCTTGATATCGAATTTCTTTTCTTTTTTTAAATTATATATATATATATATATATATATATATATATATATATATATATATATATATATATATATATATTATATATATATATATATATATCTATACGATTCGCTTTGGAAGTGAGACAAACACCTCCGTTTCGGCATGTCAGAGGATACGTTTGGACATGTCCAGCTCTCCACAATTTCACTGATACTTACTGGACTGGTAAGCATTGAAAGCCGAGATAGACAAAGCCAGATAAGTTTTTGAAAAAAATAAAACGGACCGTTACTTTATTGACAGATCTCGTGTGTATATATATATATATATATATACATACGAGGGCTGTCCATAAAGTATAGGTCCTTTTTATTTTTTTTCAAAAACCTATATGGATTTCAATCATATGTTTTTACGTCAGACATACTTGAACCCTCGTGCGCATGCGTGAGTTTTTCCACGCCTGTCGGTGACGTCATTCGCCTGTGAGCACTCCTTGTGGGAGGAGTCGTCCAGCCCCTCGTCGGAATTCCTTTGTCTGAGAAGTTGCTGAGAGACTGGCGCTTTGTTTGATCAAAATGTTTTCTAAACCTGTGAGACACATCGAAGTGGACACGGTTCGAAAAATTAAGCTGGTTTTCGGTGAAAATTTTAACGGCTGATGAGAGATTTTGAGGTGATACTGTCGCTTTAAGGACTTCCCACGGTGCGAGACGTCGTGCAGCACTCTCAGGCGCCGTCGTCAGCCTGTTTCAAGCTGAAAACCTCCACATTTCAGGCTCTATTGATCCAGGACGTCGTGAGAGAACAGAGAAGTTTCAGAAGAAGTCGGTTTCAGCATTTTATCTGGATATTCCACTGTTAAAGGAGATTTTTTTAATGAAAGACGTGCGGACGGATTGCAGCGTCGGCTCGCAGCTGCTGCGATGCTCCGCCACAGGAAAAACACCTCTGTTGGAAGCCTTAAGGACAAGTTGGAACATGTCCAGCTGTTAAACAATTTCTCATATACTCACTCCACTGAAAGCCATCAAAAGCCGCCTGGATTTTACAAATGGTTATCAACACGGAGGTGTTTTTCCTGTGCCGCCGCACCGCACCATATATATATATATATATATATAATTAAAAATGTCTGCCAAATTTGGTGCTTTCGCCATAAAACACAATCACAATCAGTGATATTTTACACATATCTGCACCTCGAAAAAGGACATGTCACCTGTAAAGTTGATATGAGATTTAAAAAAAAAACTGGCAGGACAAAATTCACAGCTGAATGGTCATTATTCCAAACTGACACTTTTTAGCTTTTTTTTTTCTTGCCAAATGTATATATACTGTTCACATAGATTGACAGTCAAATCAGTCAAAAAAACAAATATACAGGTCACATGCATACCGACAGTGTAACTTTTATCAAAATATGTGCAAAAATAGGCTTTGACATTAAATATTGCAGAATACCACTTCGGCAAATTTGAAAAAAAATTCTTATTTCTGTTACCCGACTGACTATTCCACATGCGTGACCCAAGCTATTTTGCCACCAATAAATAAATAAATAAAGTATATTTGCTTCACTTTGTCCACACCAAGCGCATTAAATTAAATGTCTTGCCATTTCTCTTTCGACACAGCCAGCGTATTTGCCAAATTCTTCACAAGACGACATACGCTGGCTAAATTGTCAAGGTGTGACAGGGCTATGAAGTCAGTGACGTCACTCAAACTCCTGCTGCTGTCTGCATCTACAGATGTTCATAAAACACTTTCTGTTTGAGGGACCTGGAGGTGGTGTTAATACTTGATTCACATTTTACCCCCGGTGGCTGTATGCCCGAACGGAGATTATGTTGTGGTGATTTCCATCTGTCTGCCCGTCTGTTCCATAAAGGGTATAAGCATTCAGAAATCAGCTCCTCTCACATTTTTAGGAGGAATTTTGTGAAACTTGGTACAAGTTCTTGTTATAGGTTGGTAATATGCATATTATCATATTGTTTGAGTTGGGCCCATTTTACCAGACGTATGGCTTGTGATTCACAAATCTAGACTCTGTCAGTTTCATGACCTTGAAATATTATCAGAATGTACAGTAGTGTTCAGAATAATAGTAGTGCTATGTGACTAAAAAGACTTATCCAGGTTTTGAGTATATTTCTTATTGTTACATGGGAAACAAGGTACCAGTAGATTCAGTAGATTCTCACAAATCCAACAAGACCAAGCATTCATGATATGCACACTATTAAGGCTATGAAATTGGGCTATTAGTAAAAAAAAGCATAAAAAGGGGTGTTCACAATAATAGTAGTGTGGCATTCAGTCAGTGAGTTTGTCAGTTTTGTGGAACAAACGGGTGTGAATCAGGTGTCCCCTATTTAAGGATGAAGCCAGCACCTGTTGAACATGCTTTTCTCTTTGAAAGCCTGAGGAAAATGGCACGTTCAAGACATTGTTCAGAAGAACAGCATAGTTTGATTAAAAAGTTGATTGGAGAGGGGAAAACCTATACGCAGGTGCAAAAAATTATAGGCTGTTCATCTACAATGATCTCCAATGCTTTAAACAGGACAAAAAAAAAACAAAACAAAAAAAACAGAGACGCGAGGAAGAAAACAGAAAACAACCATCAAAATGGATAGAAGAATAACCAGAATGGCAAAGGCTCACCCATTGATCAGCTCCAGGATGATCACAGACAGTCTGGAGTTACCTGTAAGTGCTGTGACAGTTAGAAGACGCCTGTGTGAAGCTAATTTATTTGCAAGAATCCCCCGCAAAGTCCCTCTGTTAAATAAAAGACATGTGCAGAAGAGGTTACAATTTGCCAAAGAACACATCAACTGGCCTAAAGAGAAATGGAGGAATATTTTGTGGACTGAGGAGAGTAAAATTTTTGGGTCCAAGGGCCGCAGACAGTTTGTGAGACGACCCCCAAACTATGAATTCAAGCCACAGTTCACAGTGAAGACAGTGAAGCATGGTGGTGCAAGCATCATGATATGGGCATGTTTCTCCTACTATGGTGTTGGGCCTATATATCACATACCAGGTATCATGGATCAGTTTGGATATGTCAAAATACTTGAAGAGGTCATGTTGCCTTATGCTGAAGAGGACATGCCCTTGAAATGGGTGTTTCAACAAGACAATGACCCCAAGCACCCTAGTAAACAAGCAAAATCTTGGTTCCAAACCAACAAAATTAATGTTTTGGAGTGGCCTGCCCAATCCCGGACCTAAATACTATTGAGAACTTGTGGGGTGACATCAAAAAAGCTGTTTCTGAAGCAAAACCAAGAAATGTGAGTGAATTGTGGAATGTTGTTAAAGAATCTTGGAGTGGAATAACAGCTGAAAGGTGCCACAAGTTGGCTGACTCCATGCCTCGCAGATGTGAAGAAATCATGAAAAACTGTGGTTATACAACTAAATACGAGTTTAGTGATTCACAAGTTTGCTAAAAAAGCTAACTTTGAAGTTTGAACATAATAGTTTTGAGTTTGTAGCGTCAACAGCAGATGCTACTGTTATTGTGAACACCCCCTTTTCTACTTTTTTTATACTAATAGCCCAATTTCATAGCCTTAAGAGTGTGCATATCATGAATGCTTGGTCTTGTTGGATTTTTGAGAATTTACTGGTACCTTGTTTCCCATGTAACAGTAAGAAATATACTCAAAACCTGGATTAATCTTTTCAGTCACATAGCACTACTATTATTCTGAACACTACTGTAACAAGCATTTGTACCAAAGCAGCATTTGCCAGTGGGGGGTGTTGTTTAACTGTGGAAAACCTCTGAGTAAATTCTCTTCATATCATACATCTGTGCTGTGAAATCCACAGCCATTTAATATATTTTTAAATAATAAATTTATAAATAAAACATGATGATCTGAGCGATGTTTCTCAGAAAGCAGCAGCAACAACTCCGTGCAGCGCCTGATGCACCGTCCTGTTGGCCACGTTTGGTCCGGCTTCCTTTAATGTGGACATGCTTTACCCGGAGCGTAGAGTCCCTCAGTCACAACTAAAATGTACTTTGTGGTCAGTATAGAAACGCGCCAAGGCCTTTCCAAGTGGCAGGCAGTGAAAGACAGACACCAAAAATACAAATGAAACAAGTAAAGGAATTTAATTAGTCTTGTTGTTTTATACTTTAAACTGAATGTCGCTTTTTTCCTCGATGTCATTAACAGGGCTGGACGAGGACAAAAATTTGGCCTTTGGTCCAGATTCGGTTTTGGTCCAGATTGGCCCACCACTATAATCTGTGTGCAGATACTGTGCCAACTAACCCCCAGTTTAAGTACATGTAATACCACAAACACACATCTTAATAACACTACTATACTGAACAATATCCCTTTTTATTAAATGGCTGCGATGCTACGCGCACTCTGATTGGCTGGTTACTGGTTAGACATTTCCCATATCTGGACTGGTTATCATGACAATCGGTCTGCAACGCGTGTTTTCATTACAAACCAGGAAGCTAAAAACACGATTAGAAAAATGAAGTCAGACAAAGATACTCCATAAATGTCTAAACAGCATCTGAAAAAACACACGGATTGAAAGTTTAGCAGCTAACGTCAGGACCATCTGTTAAGTTCTTCATGGAGGTGAAGCGAACAAGTCGGACTACGAGCTGTCAGCAGCTTTCACAGCCAGGTGATACTGTAGGTTTGTGTGTTGATATATATATATATATATATATACACATAAATACAGTGAGGAAAATAAGTATTTGAACACCCTGCGGTTTTGCAAGTTCTCCCACTTGTGTTCACAGGTGTTCAAATACTTATTTTGTAACAGTAACATTTTGTAGCAGTAACATACAAACAAATTATTTAAAAAATTATACATTGTGATTTCAGGATTTTTTTTTAGATTATGTCTCTCACAGTGGACATGCACCTAAGATGAAAATTTCAGACCCCTCCATGATTTCTAAATGGGAGAACTTGCAAAATCGCAGGGTGCTCAAATACTTATTTTCCTCACTGTATATAAATTAAATAAGCAGGGGTGGTGGCCAATAGCAGGGGTGGTGGCCAAGTGGTTAATGCACTTGGTTTCATTCTAGAAGGCTCTGGGTTCAAGTCCCACCCCTGCCACATTTCTGCATGTAATATGGAGTTGCGTCAGGAAGGGCATCCAACGTAAAACCTGTGCCAATTCAACATGCAGATCCACCTTGGATTTGCTGTGGCGACCCCGAGTGCAAACAAGGGAGCAGCCGAAGGGACTTACATATAAATAAAATAGCCATATGATGAATGAATTACTAACCTCACTTGCTTGGTCTGTACGGGGATGTCAGACCTCCGTGTTTTTCGCAATGGCCTCGCTAATGCTTGATCCGTACTGACAACGCATCGGCCTGATATTTCCCCGTACAGACCTTGCAGTTCGTTAATTATCATTTAATATTCTGGCCTAGAACAACATAAATTATAAAAATTGTGAAAATAGCAGATCTATATGCTCAAAACACATCACACTGTGAGTTATAAGCTTGCAGCTCTGCAATTATGTGTGGCATTCTTTGATGAAAGTATAAAATAGTGGTTCAGTGGTTATTAATAAATGCAACTAATCAGTAAACCAGCATATGAATATGATATTTTTCCCAATGCTTTAGATAATTAGATTGAGTTATCTAAACTCACTGTCTGACTCAGACTCCATCTGCTGCTGCTGAGAGGGAACTGCAGGCACCCCTGCCAGACTGGCCCCCGTATCAAACATCTGTGAAATTTTTCTGCTCTTAGGAGCATCAGTCATAAGAGCTTTTTCCCCCTCAGTTTTTCTGCAGTGCTTTTCTCTTTTTTCTCCATTTTGTGACTTGCTTTGATTTTCATGTTCTGCTGTGTTGTTTTCCTCTCTCTCTCATCATGAAAAGTTGATTGGACAAGAGAGGTCTAGAACATACGTGCGTGGGATTCCTGGGCCTCTGTAGCCTATCAAAGGGCCACAATTGGGTCAGGTATTCTTTTGACAGACAAGCCACTGAGCCTATGTTTTGTGTCTGCAGGCTGCAGCTGAGCTCTGTGGGCTGGTGCATGTCTCTCTCCCTGGGTTGGGCGAGTTACCATGGTAAGGTGCAGCAACCCCCCCCCCCCCCCCCCCCCCCCAAAAAAAAAAACGCAGCCATCGGCCCATTTTGATCGCCCCGTCGGGAAAATTCTGGTACCCCAATGGCCAATTCACCCTTGTTCATTAACATGTTCAATCACAAGATTTTTTTATTATCTCAAACCAAACAAACAAACAAACCATACTGACCCATGGGATGCTTTCATTTTTTCACCACTGAAATTTCACCACGAGGAAGAACTCTGAAAACATAAGACTATTTCCAAGTCATGTAATGCTTCAATTAACCCCGAGCCAGCTGGCTTCCAGTTTTAGTCAGATAAAATTTTTATTCAAGAGGTGAAATGAGAGGTTTGTCAAGAACATTTCTCTCTTTACAGGGCAATGTGACCCAGACTAGGCAAGTCAACCCAGTTCAAGGATGTAGCAAGCTATCAAGAACTGCCATCACCATACGTTTTGTCACTAGAAAGATGTGAATTTAACTGGTAAGTTTAATAACCATTTCTGTAAAGTATATTGATGTGCACTAGATCAATCTCAAAATATGTAAACAGAAATCAACTGAAATAAAGTCTGAGATTCAGCGTGGGCAGCACTCCCACCTACACATTAAACGCCCCCCAACAAAAAAAAGAAACAAACAAACCCAAGCCCTACCTACCTGACATATTTTTATGGGGTTTTGATGATGTCACACATTCTTTGTCCAGTCTATGATCATAATGTAGGACGTATTAAGAAGTGTACTGATTTACTACTCAATTGATACTTCAGTGAACCAGCACCAATGTGGCACCGACAGGCTCACACAGCCGCTGTCCCTGGACTGCTTTGTGTGAATCATACCGATTGATCACTTTCTGCGGAACTGAACACAGCTCCAGAATAAAATATATAAATCCCCTTCTCCCACTCCTCTCCCTACTTTGTCTGACCTTTTTGTCTCTCATGGCAGTTACAAAATCGTGAATGACGCACATCATGGTATCGGATAAACAAAAGCACCAGGGGTGTCAGGGATCACTAAATGTTAAAAGGAACTTGAACTCACCACGTTGATTGCCCCTGAATGGGCCGCAGAACAGATGGTGCTCACAAAAGCCAAACCCACCACAGCTCCATAAGGGTGCGGCCGACCGCTGACAAAACAAGGACAACCAAAAAGACAATTATGTCAAATTTCATACCACAACACGTTATGTTGCTCAGGTAATTAAACACAGTTGTTAACATATAATACAACAACAACAACAACAACAACTATTTATATTGCACTTTTTAGGACCAAGTTGCAGTTCAAAGTGCTTTAACCTACACTCACTAATCTTCAGCTGCTTACTTTAATTAGGGGTCACGGGGGGCTGGAGCCTAACTCAGCAGTCATGGGGCGTGAGGTGGGGTACACCCTGGACACGACGCCAGTGTGTCACAGGGCCACATATAGACAAACAAACATATGCACACCTACGGACAATTTAGAGTTTCCAGTCCACCTAACCTGCATGTCTTTGGATGTGGGAGGAAGCCGGAGCACCTGGAGGAAACCCACACAACCACAGGAGAAGATGCAAACTCCATACAGGAGGGCCACAGGTGGGCATCAATCCCATGACCTTCTTGCTGTGAGGCAGTATCGCCAAAGTAATTTTGAAAAGTTACTTCATTAGTTACTTTATACAGTTATATTTTACTGTTACTTTATACAGTTAATTAATTAGCAGCTGCAGACAACTTGTCGGCAGTTACTGAATGTAATTAATAAAGTAACTCATAATCTAACTTGGTTATTTTTAAGATTTAGTGTTCAATCTTAATAGTGCTCAATCTTAAGAGTAACAAAGTTAGATTACTAGTTACCTTATTAGTTACATTACTTATTAGTTGCAAGTTTTCAGCAGCTTCTAATAAAGTAATTGCATAAAGTTTCTAATGAAGTAACTGCATAAAGTAATTGTATAAAGCAACTAAAAAAGTAACTTTTCAAAGTTACTTCATTAGTTACTTTATACAGTTAATTCATTAGCAGCTTGCTACAACTTGTCAGCAGTTGCTGGATGTAATTAATAAAGTAACTCATCTAACTTGGTTATTTTTAAGATTTAGTACTCAATCTTAAGAGTAACAAAGTTAGATTACAAGTTACCTTATTAGTTACATTACTTATTAGTTGCACGTTTTCGGCAGCTTCTAATAAAGTAATTGCATAAGGATGCTAATGAAGTAACTGCATAAAGTAACTGTATAAAGCAACTAAAAAAGTAACTTTTCAAGTTACTTTGACAACACTGCTGTGAGGCAACAGTGCTAACCACTAAGCCACCGTGCTGCCCCTTTAACATATATATTTACAATAATTTAAAACAATCTAAATTAGACAAACAGTAGAAAACAGTAAAACTTAAAAAAATGTCAATTCATAACAACAAAAAAACTACAGCACAGTACAGCGCCGGTCAAATACATACAAAAAACAAAAGATGCCCAACTCATATGTCAAAGAGGAGAGATGAACCTTCAGTCTGCATTTAAAAGACTCAACAGAATCAGATGGCTTCATCTCAACCTGCAGATGTTTCCATAAAAATGGTACACAGTAAGAAAAGTACTTACATAACCAGCTGAGCGTTGTCATTCCTGATATTTGGTAACAGTGTGTCCTGTCTCCACTTCACAAAGCCCCCTAACGCATCTCCAGCAGATCCTTCCACATTAAAGGGGTTCTCCGTTTTAAAAATCTCCACACCCACAAGCACCACACGGATATTCAGCGGCTTGAAATACTGGCAACACACAAAATAAATAACTCATCCACACTCAGACAAGATCAGAAACAACCCGTGCAATGTTAAAAAATTATGCATTTTTAAATTTGTAGCCCTGATACACATTTTCAACTATAAATGTAATGTTAAAAACCAAAATAACTGTTGTATGGCTGGGGGGGCCTGGCTGCCTTTTTGTTTCTGTCTTTTGTTTTTCCTTCCAGGTGGCTTGCATTTGGGACTGAGTGGCTGTGTAGCTGAGTTTATCAGGACCTCACCCTGATCACCTGAGGCTGATCACCTGCGGCTCGTCAGGACTCACAGCTGTGGTGCATCTACATGGATTGGAACATGGTGGCATTTAAGACTGGAGTACACAGTGTGTATTTGCCAGAGACTCGACCTTGTGACCAGACGGGTGAGATCGTCGTCTCAAGAGCCATCTCATCATCAGTGGATGCAGAGAACGTCCAGGTTTGATGCATGGTCTGTGAAAGAGGAGGGGGTGAGGTCTCACGCTCGTCAGCACACTTCCTGAGGTACGTTAGATTTTGTGACTAACATTTACACAGTCAGTAAATGTGGTGTCCCTCACACCTTTATTATATTGAGCTGCATGCTGGTCGTTTAAATCAGCTTCCACTGCAGTGGAGTTTTGTGAACAGGGTGTTCTATGCCTGCAGGGTGGGAAGCTGATTTGCAATTAAGCCAGGAAGTGTTTGCTGTTTGTACACCTTTGAGTGGTCTCTCTGTGTGTTGAGTGTGGACTCACATAAGGATTCCTTCTTTCACAGACTCGGTTTGTCGCGGCCACCTGGGGGGTGTCGGCGGGGTCCTTGGGTCCGAACTGGTTCTGGCTCCGGACCGTTTTGTGCTGCTGGGAGCACACCGCAAATCCGCCACGCCAGACCGCGCACTTATTTGTTTGTATTTTTTCACAGCACTGTTATGTTCATTAAACTCTGTTATCCTTTGTACCGTGCTCTGCTTATTTTATACTGGGTCCTTCAAACGCTGGTCGGTTCTCCGGGCTGCGTCCGACACATAACAATAACAACAAAATCTATTTTGTTCCCGAGTGCTGACCTTCTAAGACAGGAAGTAAGTAAGTAATCTATTAATATAACACGTTTCAAAAACATGGCACAAAGTGCATCACATACTAGATAAAAAAAACAAAACATAAAAAGACAAATTAGACAAACTAACAGAGGTGAAGACTAAACCCAGGTGAAGAGTAGTTACCAAGTGGTAAGTGGTTTTCATTATACGAGGTCTGTTAGAAAAGTATCCGACCTTTTTATTTTTTTCAAAAACCATATGGATTTGAATCATGTGTGATTGCATCAGCCAAGCTTGAACCTTCGTGCGCATGCATGAGTTTTTTCACACCTGTCGGTTGCGTCATTCGCCTGTGAGCAGGCTTGGAGTGAGGAGTGGTCCACCCCTCTCGTCTTTTTTTTCATTGTTTAGGAATGGCTCAGAGACTGCCGCTTTGCTTGATCAAAATTTTTTCAGAAACTGTGAGGCACATCCAGGTGGACACATTCGAGAAATTCAGATGGTTTTTGGTGAAAATTTTATGGGCTTCAGAGAGATTAAGGAGTGTTACTATCGCTTTAAGGATGGCCCACAGCGGCTGATGTCGCGCCGCGCTCCGAGCCGCGATCAACAGGCTGAACGACCATTTCATTTCTAAACGGATCGCTGTATGGATCCGTGACCATCATGTGCAATTTCTCTGGTTATCACAAGAGCTGGACATCAACCATTTTCGGGCAGATTTCACTTTTAACAAGAGAATTTGTCATGTAAAGCCGCACGGAGGCTTCGCGCGTCATGACGGATTCGCTGATGGAGTGAGACAAAACCACCTCCGTTTTGGTCTCACAGGACGGCTTTGAGATGGCGGTTTTTCAGTCATGTGATTATCTGAGAAATTGTGGATGAGCCTGGACATGCCAGAACATGTCCTGTGAGGCTTCATCACGGCGTTGCTTTGCGCCATGCGGCACCGCCGCGACGCGCAAAGCCTCTGCTCCTCTTTCCATGACAAAAACTCCTGTAACAGTGGAATGTGCCGTTCATTTCCAAACTGGGTGCTGTGTTTTATCCGGGATGTTGTCTGACTACCACAGGAATTGTGAAAAGACGTGGGACATAAGCACTTTTTCGGCACATTGAGACAGACGTGCGGAGGAATTCAGCACGTCGCGGCGGTGCCGCATGGTGCAAAGCAATGCCGTGATGAAGCCTCACGGGACATGTTCTGGCATGTCCAGTCTCGGAGCCATTCCTAAACAATAAAAAAAAAGACGACAGGGGTGGACCACTCCTCACTCAAAGCCTGCTCACAGGCGAATGACGCAACCGACAGGCGTGAAAAAACTCACGCATGCGCACGAAGGTTCAAGCTTGGCTGATGCAATCACACGTGATTCAAATCCATATGGTTTTTGGAAAGAATAAAAAGGTCGGATACTTTTATACCAGACCTCGTACATACATACATACATACAATCAAAAAGAAAGGTATCAGAAAAAGGAGGCCACTGATCTACAGCAAATCAAGTAATACAAACAACCCCAATTCCAATCAAGTTGGAACGTTGTGTGAAATGTAAATAGAAACAGAATACAATGATTTGCAAATCCTCTTCAACCTATATTCAATTGAATACACCACAAAGACAAGATATATAATGTTAAAACTGATAAACTTTATTGTTTTTGTGCAAATATTTGCTCATTTTGAAATGGATGCCTGCAATATGTTTCAAAAAAGCTGGGACAGTGGTATGTTTACCAGCAGTGTGAGTGGCCCACTGTCTGCTGTGTGGAGCTGCAGCCAACAGGTCCAGAGACTACGCTCGCTGTTTTGTTGCGGAGCGCTCCGGCAGCCTGCAAGGATAGACTTCTTGCGGAAAAATCCGCAGCGCCACAGGGTCTTGGTAACCGCAGCCGCAGAGCTCCGTGGCCACTGAGAGAGGTTTGTATCTTTTTAATAACTTGGATTCTCTGCCTGTCCCGCATCCGTACCCCGCAATGGTAACACCGGAGGCAGTGTGAACGAGGGGTTAGACCTCAGCAATTTTTAGAAGAAAACTCCACCCTTTTATTTCCTGTTAATTTACTGTCTTTGTTGTGCTTCAGCTGTCTGCCTCACTCTCCCTACAATCCCCTTTCTTTGGGTTGCTTCACGGAGCTGATTGGTCACACCTGCCTGCAATCAGCCTCACCTGTGTTTATACCTCGGCTCTTCACCCACTCAGACACCGGAAACTCAGTTTGCCTTTGGTGTATCTGCCTCAGCGCCTTTGTCTCTTGTCTCTGTTTTTTGCTCTACTGACGTTTGTCTCCATGTTTCAGCCTTTGGACTCAGTCAATGCTGCTGCTGCTACCTGGTCTGGGAATCCGCTTTTGGCAACACCGCTCTGGCTCGTCTCTCCCTCCTCTAGTGTTTGGTTCATCCGATCATTCTGCTTACTCATTTCAACTAATAACATAATGAACTGTTATATTTTTGGAACTTAAAGTCTGTTTTCTGTATCTGAGTCCTAACTTCTGCTTTTGGGTGTTTTTGTACCATAACAGTCTTAATGTATTTAAAAATTGTTTCAGTTCTTGTTATCATATACATCATACTATCATATATACTCTATTATTATTATTTTGACTTCTGTTTCGTCGTTTAATTTTTAAATGGACCACATCTTGTGTCATCCATGTATTTAACATATTTACAATTATATTACATATGTACATTGAACTTACTTCATAAAATCACTCACTGCACTCACGCTTTTAGTGTTGTTAGATAATGTCCATAGCATGTTCAAAAATATTAGTCCTTCTATCAGCTTTCCATTTTTGACAGCGTTCATCCTTATCTCAAAATACCAATGGGAAATTCTAGCTCTCCACAGACAAACGCAAACGCTCACGTACGGCCTTTTCTGCCATCTGCGGCAAACAGGTGCTTCTAATTTTAGAGAGGCAGAAACACAGATGGTTGCGGAAGACATCAAACAGACTACAACTTTAAATATTTGTCCTATCAACTTTCCGTTCTTGCAGCGTTCATCCTTGACCCAAAATACATATGGAGGCCCAACCGGAAAAAGTGGCTCTCCCCGGTTTTTGCTTGATTAAAGCCATACACACGCACGCAGAAGCCACTTAGCTATTGTAATATATATACATATAATCAGCCAACACCTTAACCAACTCACCCCATCCAGTATATTAGCCAACTCAACCATTTCCTCTCGTACCGCTGTTTCATTTTGTTTCTTGAAGTTATACTGGAATCAGAAGAACATCACAGACAAATTATCACTTACAATCAGTTATTGTCTCAAATTCTTGTGTTATCCATCATAACACAGAAGATAAACAGTACCATATCTGTGGAAAATATAGAACAAGATTCAACATGTTACTGTAGTGCAGGTGACTCAAAGAACAGTGTAACACGTCTCCAGTTACGGTGCATCCGGAAAGTATTCACAGTGCTTCACTTTTTCCACATTTTATGTTACAGCCTTATTCCAATATTGAATAAATTCATTTTCCGCCCCTCAAAATTCGACTCACAACACCCCATAATGACACCATGAAAAAAGATTTTGAATGTTTTGTAAGATTATTAAAAATAATGATAATAAAAAGTGTACATAAGTATTCACACCCTTTGCTCAATACTTTGTTGATGCACCTTTGACAGCAATTACATACTCAAGTCTTCTTAAATATGATGCCACATGCTTGGTGCATCTATCTTTAGGCAGTTTTGTCCATTCCTCTTTGCAGCACCTCTCATGTTCCATTAGGTTGAATGGGGAGCGTCTGTGCCATTTTCAGATCTCTCCAGAGATGAACAATCGGATTCAGTTCTGGGCTCTGGCTTTGTCACTCAAGGGCATTTACAGAGTTGTCCTGAAAGCGCTCCTTTGATATCTTGGCTGTGTGCTTAGGATCATTGTCTGCAGAAAGATGAACCGTCGCCCCAGTCTGAGGTCAAGAGCGCTCTGGAGCAGGTTTTCATCCAGGATGTCTCTGTACATTGATGCATTCATCTTTCCCTCAATCCTGACTAGTCTCCCAGTTCCTGCTGCTGAAAAACATCCCCACAGCATGATGCTACCATCACCATGCTTCACTGTAGGGATGGTGTCTGGATTCTTTCAAACATGATGTCTGGCATTTGCACCAAATCTTTGTCTCATCAGACCAGAGAAGTCCTTCAGGTGCCTTTTGACAAACTCCAGGCAGGCTGCCATGTGCCTTTTACTAAGGAGTGGCTTCTGTCTGACCACTCAACCATACAGACCGATTGGTGGATTGCTGCAGAGATGGTCGATCCTTCTGGAAGGTTCTCCTCTCTTCACAGAGGAATGCTGGAGCTCTGACAGTGACCATTGGGTTCTTGGTCACCTCCCTGACTAAGGCCCTTCTCCCACAATCGCTCAGTTTAGATGGGTGGCCAGCTCTGGGAAGAGTCCTAGTGGGTCTGAACATCTTACATTTACAGATGATGAGGCCACTGAGCTCATTGGGACCTTCAAAGCAGGAGAAATGTTTCTGTACCATTCCCCAGATTTGTGCCTTGAGACAATCTTGTCTCAGAGGTCTACAGACAATTCCTTTGACTTCATGCTTGGTTTGTGCTTTGACATGCACTGTCAACTGTTGGACCTTATATGTAGACAGGTATGTGCCTTCACAAATCATGTCCAATCAACTACATTTACCCCAGGTGGACTCCAATAAAGCTGTAGAAACATCTCAAGGATGATCGGTGGAAACAGGATGCACCCAAACTCAAATTTCAGCTTCATGGCAAAGGCTGTGAATATGTATGTACATTTCTTTTTTGTTAATAAATTTGCAAAAAATCTCAAAGAAAAAACCTTTTTACATTGTCATTATGGGGTATTGTGTGCAGAATTTTGAGGGAAAAAATTTATTTCATCTTGAATAAGGCTGTAACAACAAAATGTGGAAAAAGTGAAGCACTGAATACTTTCTGGATGCACTCTATACTGTGTCATAATAATACAGCAGCTGTTTAATTAAAAAAATGACACCAACAAACAGACATACACACTCACCCTGAGATTATCGACAACAAGCACCAACTCCACATAACTGGTTTCAGGTAAAGTGCGCTTTTTCTGTTGAAATGAGAAACGGTGAAGGTCGGGGTGTTAAAACAATTTTCTCTTTTTTTAAATCCATTCACACTGCAAAGACAACACTGTGCAAAAGTTCTGGACACCTTACAGTTTTGATGCAAGTGTATTTGTTTTTCCTCATTTGATTTACAGGAAATCTTTGATTACTTTTTTTTTTTTTTTTTTTTGGTATAGAAATCCGAAGAGAATTTAAATTATATTTCAGATATTCACCAATTATTGTGTTTCAAATCTCACTTGCAAAAACAGTTTGAATTCCCTGTAGATGTGCTGCCCAAAACACGACAACACAGACAGTTACCGATTATCACTCAGTGATAAAATTATTATAAATCCACATTAAATCCAATGTGATATTCTTAAAAATCAAAAGCATTTTAACAAAATGAAATAATGTATTTTTACATTTTACTATATGAAAAATTGCCATGCAGATGTTTAGAATTTTTTGTGTATGACTGTGTATGTTGAGTGAAATCAGGTGAAGCTGACCCGCAGCAGTGATGTCATTGACAGGACAGGTTCAAAGTGTGACGGTCTGGGCGTTGATGTGGCCTCATCCACGACCCCACAGGTGGTTGGCTCTGACTGAACATCCTTCAGCAGGTACAAAATGTGGTCGCTGGTTGCCGAATATGGCACTGGCTCAAGCCCGTAGGTGTCAGTGCCGAGAAGGATCACACCCCTGCAGAGAACCAGTGAACGCCACAGAAATGAATGTGATGAAGTCAGGGCATCTTCTGACATAATCCAAATACCGACTAACAGACTGATAAGGTAACGTTTGCCTGTTACCAATGGCTATAGGTGGGAAGCGTGTTTTCATGCTTTTTTTTTTTTTAATTATTGCATATCTGATTCAAATGTGTCCTCACTGAATGACTGTTCACATTATAATCATGCAGCAAGTGACGCAGCATTTCTACTCTGTTAGTCAATAACCAGCTATAGATGGTCAGTGAACTGTATTTAAATAGCACTCAAGGTGCCTCACATTCGCCCAAAAATGTCAGCGTACTGCAATGCAAGTCACTCAGCTACACCTCCAAAGCAACTTAGACCTTCCCTAAGGGCTGTTAATGATTCTCTGTGAATCCTCTGGTCTTATGACCTCCGGTGTGCCTCCCCAGGTCCTCCCTCCTGGAATATATTTTGTGCTGCAGGCAGCTTTTTCATGAAACGCTCCCTCATTTTTGGGATATAAGGTATCTTTTCACACCAGTTGTCTTCGAAACCTGGGTGTCATTTTTGACAAAGACGTGTCGTTGGTACAGCATTGTAAACAGCTGACGAGGAATTGCTTCTTTCAATTAAGAAACATCTCTAAGCTCAGGAAAGTGGTGTCTCGAAATGATTTAGAGCTTATTATTCATGCTTTTGTGTCAACACGTTTAGACTATTGTAACAGTTTGTTTTCATGTCTAAACAAGAAGGAGTTGCGTTGACTGCAGTTGGTACAGAACTCTGCAGCAAGAATTCTGACACAAGCTAACAGAAGGACTCATATTTCCCCAATTTTAAAGGAACTTCATTGGCTGCCAGTGTCCTTCAGGACCAATTTTAAAATTTTGGGTTTAACTTTTAGAGCTCTACATGGCCAGGCGCCTCCCTATATCTGTGACCTCATCCAGCCTTATGCCCCTGCCAGGGCTTTGAGGTCTGTGGACCAAAATCTGTTGATGGTTCCTCGCACCCATTTTGCAACCAGAGGAGAGCGATCCTTCCAGGCTGTTGCTCCCAGGCTTTGGAATGGTCTCCCGCTCTCTCTGCGCTCACTGGACTCTGTCGATACTTTTAAAAGCCAACTTAAAACTTTCTTTTTTACTCAAGCGTTTGCTTAGCTTTTAGGCTGCTCTGTGATCCTATGTTATGTTTTATGTTTTTATGTCTCGGCCGTTGTCTGATGTTTTGTGTGGTGTACTCTGCTTTTATGTTGTGAAGCACCTTGTGGCTCTTGTCTGTGAAAGGTGCTATATAAATAAAATTTACTTACTTACTTACTTACTTACTTACTTACTTACCAGACAGCTGTGTTGCTGAAGGAAAGTGTCACAAAAAACAAAAGATAAAAAACTTTGGGATTCTTTAATGTGATCCACATGATGGTCCAAACAACATAATTTTGTTATGGTTGAAATGTAGAACCACAAGAAAATGTTATTTGGACACAATCTGATCATGTGCAACTAATGCACATATTTAAATAAGCTAACTGTGTCAACTTAAATCCTATTTACTTGTAATGGTTAATGGTATAGACAAACTTAACAACCCAGTCACTGATGATTTTGCCAGAGTATGCAAACCGTATTAAAAAGTGGCATACATCTAATACGCTATGGTTAAGAGCACATTGAAGCACATTGATACAGTGAGGAAAATAAGTATTTGAACACCCTGCGATTTTGCAAGTTCTCCCACTTAGAAATCATGGAGGGGTCTGAAATTTTCATCTTAGGTGCATGTCCACTGTGAGAGACATAATCTAAAAAAAAAAAAAGAAATCGGAAATCACAATGTATGATTTTTTAATAATTTATTTGTATGTTACTGCTGCAAATATGTATTTGAACACCTACCAACCAGCAAGAATTCTGGTTCTCATAGACCTGTTAATTTTTCTTTAAGAAGCCCTCTTATTCTGCACTCTTTACCTGTATTAATTTCACCTGTTTGAACTTGTTACCTGTATAAAAGACACCTGTTCACACACTCAATCAATCACACTCCAGCCTGTCCACCATAGCCAAGACCAAAGAGCTGTCTAAGGACACCAGGGACAAAACTGTAGACCTGCACAAGGCTGGGATGGACTACAAGACAACAGGAAAGCAGCTTGGTAGAAGACAACAGCTGTTATGATTATTTATTAGAAAGTGGAAGAAACACAAGATGACTGTCAATCTCCCTTGGTCTGGGATTCCATGCAAGATCTCACTTTGTGGGGTAAGGATGATTCTGAGAAAGCTCAGAACTACACAGGAGGACCTGGTCAATGACCTGAAGAGAGCTGGGACCACAGTCACAAAGATTACATTAGTAACACATGATGCTGTCATGGTTTAAAATCCTGCAAGGCAGCAAGGTCCCCCTGCTCAAGCCAGCACATGTCCAGGCCCAATTGAAGTTCACCAGTGACCATCTGGATGATCCAGAGGAGGCATGGGAGAAGGTCATGTGGTCAGATGAGACCAAAATAGAGCTTTTTGGAATCAACTCCACTTACCATGTTTAGAGTATGAGAACAACCCCAAGAAAACCATCCCAACCATGAAGCATGGGGGTGGAAACATCATACTCTGGGAGGGCTCTTCTGCAAAGGGGACAGGACGACTGCACCGTATTGAAGGGAGGATGGATGAGGTCATGTATTGCGAGATTTTGGCAAACAACCTCGTTCCCTCAGTAAGAGCATTGAATATGGGTCATGGCTG
The DNA here is from genome assembly GCF_902500255.1 of Thalassophryne amazonica. Lineage (NCBI taxonomy): Eukaryota > Metazoa > Chordata > Actinopteri > Batrachoidiformes > Batrachoididae > Thalassophryne > Thalassophryne amazonica. The sequence continues at coordinate 27,357,837 of NC_047120.1, read as the reverse complement.
GGTCTTACAGCATGACAATGACCCAAAACATACAGCCAGGGCAACTAAAGAGGGCCTCCGTAAGAAGCATTTCAAGGTCCTGGAGTGGCCTGGCCAGTCTCCAGACCTGAACTCAATAGAACATCTTTGGAGGGAGCTGAAACTCTAAACCTGAAAGATCTAGAGAAGATCTGTATGGAGGAGTGGACCAAAATTCTGCTGCTGTGTGTGCAAACCTGGTGAAAAACTACAGGAAACGTCCGACCTCTGTAATTGCAAACAAAGGCTACTGTACCAAATATTAACATTGATTTTCATAGGTGTTCAAATACTTATTTGCAGCAGTAACATACAAATAAATTATTAAAAAAAATCATACATTGTGATTTCCAGATTTTTTTTTTAGATTATGTCTCTCACAGTGGACATGCACCTAAGATGAAAATTTCAGACCTCTCCATGATTTCTAAGTAGGAGAACTTGCAAAACTGCAGGGTGTTCAAATACTTATTTTCCTCACTGTATATCTTGTAATACGGTGAGGCATTGCAGGCCATAAGTTGTAAGTTGTGCAATTGTTGACATGTTTTTTGTAAGTTATTCATAAGTCGAACTATGTCCATTGATTCTGTCCATTGATTGGCTGAAAGCTACAGTCCTCATGCGAACAGTTCAGACTGTTACAAATATTAAAACCATTCACACACGGAGTAAATATAAAGTCTTAATCTTACCTGTTCATTTCAGTTGGAATCATCATCACAGCCTGACAAAAACTTTTCCACATAAAGCATCCTGATTTTGAAAAATGACATCTGAAAATACTTTAGTTCCTTGTCATGGCTGAAGAAACATAGCATTTTTAAAGAAGCCCATCTGTGTTTTTTCTCTCAGCCTGAACCAGAGAACTTCAGTGCTTTGTGCCATAACAAGAAAATTAACATATTAAAAGTTGAAAGAGTCACAGTGCCTCATTCATTTCCGTCAGTGTTTTTCAGCATTCTGCACACAATGAAAATAAATCCCATGATCCACCAAGACAAAAATAAAATAAAGTTTAACAAATGTTTACTTAATCTATTTTGCCTCCATGTGGAGAAGAGTGTGACAACGTATCCGTGCTCAATATATACGTCCTCTGCCTGCCAAAAAAAGGGTTCTGCCAGTGGTCGAAATGCAAACCAAGCCAGACCCGTACCATACCGACCCGGACCACCCGGTGGAAACAGGGCTGTCAGCATACACTGGCTAAATCATCATGTTGCGACAGCTGCCTAACTTATTTGACGTATCCAGCGTATTTGCTGCCTTTTTCATAGTACGTCAGCATACATTGGCTTAATCATCAAGGTGCGACAGGGCCCTACGTTGAGTTGCAGTGATGCAGAAATGTGTTTGTTCAACTGGGTCAGCTGTTTTCTTAACTTAAAGTATAATAATTTTGTTTTAACTCTATTTGGTTTACATAACATGGAATTAACAGTTCAAATCAACTTTAATAACTAAAAAATAAAGCAATGCAGAAACTATAGCACCATCATACTTAAATCAACTTTATCATGTTTCATTTTTGATTTGAAACAGAGGTATTTGTTGTGTGGACCACTGAAGAGGAGGTACTGCTGGCCCACCACCACCAAATGGCGCCCTGCTTGGAGTGCGGGCTTCAAGCACGAGAGGGCGTCGGAGCCGCTGGGAGTGACAGCTGTCACTTATCAGCACCAGCTGTCACTCATCACCATCACTATAAAGGCCGGACTGCAACTCCACCTCCTCGCAGAGAAATCAGCTACCACTCGAGGTAACCTTCGCTGTGGTAATTATTGTTGTAACTAAACATTGTTCTGTGTGCAGCCGTGTTCCTGTGGACTCAGTCTGAAGCTGGATTGGCAGATAGTGGGAGTGCAACGTTTTTCACCTCTCACTCCTTCCAGGGAAGAGACTGACAGGAGCAGCACGGGTGAAACTGTTTCTGGAGGTGGAGGTTCTCCCTCCAGGAACTAATCAAGGGACGATTACTGGGTGTGTCTTCACACACCCACCATTAACTGTTTCTGTTTCTGCCAGCAGTACCTAGTCTGACAGCTGGAGACGGTGGCCACCTGGGACTCGGGAACTTGGCGGCTCCGGTGTTCTTCAGATCCGCTGGCGGTGGAAGCTGTGTGGGATCCGGCTCTTCTCTGGACAGACGTCTTCTATCCTTGAGCCTGCCCACACGTCACCTTGTATACGATTGACTGTCCCCCTCTATTGTAATTGTCTGTATTCCGTTGTGCAATTCACAACATTAAATTGTTACTTTTTGGCTCATCCATTGTCCGTTCATTAACGCCCCCTGTTGTGGGTCCGTGTCACTACACCTTCCCAACAGTATTCTTCAAGTTGAGTTAATTTGTGTTTCCAAGACAGCAGGTAAACTTTCATTTACAAATTACAAAGACCAACAAAAGGACATCGAGGACCCACTCATGGCCATTCAATTGGTGGTAGGATTTTTTTTTTTTTTTTATATATATATATAAATTACGTTGCACTAATAATTTTTTAAAAAAAATTTTATTTTTTTTTTAACCTGAATTTGTTTTGTATAATACATTGAATTCATCTTGAGTAAAAATATACAAGTTTAACTTTTGCTTGAATTGTTTTCCAGTGATATGACAGACCAAAATTAATTTTCATTTTAATCACGCTCCACTCAAGATCTGATTGTCTGAAAATTGAGAAGAAAAAGACACCATACAGGTGGACAAACCTGAGTCCAGAGCAGGTGCTGAGTGCTACCACAGAGTCCTGGTAACCTTCCACCTCTCCATGGTAATAGCAGTGATTCTGAGGTCAAACAGCTCCATGTTAAAGCTTTATTAAAGTTTTAAAAAATATCTTTAATACAAGACAATAAAATGCATCAACTTACATGTTTTGGATGTGTTCTTTTGTGAAGATGTTGGACAAAGTCTGGAGATAAGAAGTCCCTGTGATGAAAAAAGAGAAATCTGAAACTGCACACTAACCATTAACACAAAATCATTATGTTTCATTTTAAAATAATCTATTTTCTAAATATTTCCGAGGCATTGGCAAAAGTCTCAGCCAGTAAATGCAGTTAGTGTGCAGATCGATAATCAGATTAGTCCATCATCTTAAGTTTGTTGACACAATGTCTCAAAAACAACAAGTGCTACCAACTTCTAGAAAGTCCCGTCGGCTTCTCCCTTGTTTTCACTCGTGGTCACCACAGCAAATCTGAGGTGGGTTTGCATGATAAATTGGCACAAGCTTTATGCCGGATGCCCTTCCTGACACAACTCCACATTACATGTAGAATGGGCAGTGGTGGGGTTCGAACCGGGAACCTTCTGCACTGGAAACAAGTGCAGTAGTGTTGTGAAAGACGAAATGAACCCCTGCAAAATGCTACCAATTTCTATGGCTCCAAATTAAGGGCACATATAACAAGGATAAACTGATTAAAATGTAGGACGCACAAGATCAATAAGATAATTCAGCCAGTTATAGACACAAATATGCACCTGGCAAGTTAAGGTGGTACACAAAAGGCTATACCAGCACCGCAGAGAGGGCGCCAGTGGACCTCAGTCTGCAGTTCATCTCCACCTTAAAGACACTAACCACACGTTTGAGGACAAGGAAGTTAAAATCTTAGCCAGAGAGAAGAAATGGTTTGAGAGAGGTGTCAAGGAGGCATTCTATGTGAAACAGTTGAAACCCAGCCTTAACCGGGGAGGGGGTCTGAGACACACTTTGTCCCTTGTTTACAATGGGGTACTCAGGTCAAAGCAGTTTCAGTCTTTTGTTCATGGTAATGAGTCATTCACGTCATCAGGAGCGTTGTCAAGGGAGCCATCAGGAGAGGCGTCCGTCCTATCATTAGGAGGGACAGCTGCCCTGTCATTAGGAGGGTGCTAACTAGAGCACAATAAATGCTAATTAGAGCTATTGTTTAGTCACTAGCCTATAGCAGTCTGCCTCTCGGTAGGAGGGGTCTGGTTAAGTTTAAAACTCCAGCTTTTGTGGCTTCTGTTTATTCTCTACAAGAGTCAAGACAGAAGTCAGACTACCAGAGCAAGAATTTTAGCTGAGGAAGCTTCTGCAATTTGAAGCAAAACGTCCTCGCATCAAGCAACCCAGTCCAGTCGAAGATTCAACCTTCTCTACTATGGAAACCACCTGGACAACTGAGAGCCTACACAGATACCAAGAAAAATCAAAACACATTCTTCACAAGTGTCATGAGTGGAAGGATGGTTCACACCCCAACGCAGAGAGAACACCAGTAACTTCAAAAACAGTCTTTAATGACTCGTGTGGAAAGGGCCAAAGGTCAATTCACAGGAGAGCTGTCCACAACTGGCAACAGTGTCCATGGGAGGGGGATACGCAGCAGAGTGGTCAGGGAGACAATAAAAGATCCAAAAACACAAGAGGCAATTTACAGAAAAAGTGTCCAAACAGCAAGCAAGGTCAAACATTCACAAGATGCAAATCCATATCAGCAACAAGAAGACAATCACTGGGAAACACTTGGGGGGAAGATGGCAGGAAGACGGCAACAAAGTACAAACATTCAAGCAATGCACAGGAGGAACACAGGGGTGTAAATAGACACTGAAGTAATCACACAAATGGAAAACAGGTGAGGGGGAAACATTAATTGGAAACAGTTGGGGAAGGGACACAGGAAGAAAGTTAACCAAAACGCACAAGGAAACTGTGACCACCAAAATAAGACAGGAAGTGCACCAAAGACACTGGGAGTAATAAAATCCATAAAGGCAAAGAAAACAAGTAGTTGAGTGGGCACAAGGGAAATAATTTATAAATTATACACATAAGGGAAGAAAACTGCAATAAATAATAAAACCAATCCCAGGATGGACTCAAGAGGGAAGCAGAGGACAAAGACAGACACAGACATGAAAACCCACAGAGAGCTCCAAAAAATAACACCGGGACCCGTCAGAGATTATGACAATAAGCTTCACGCCTTATCCGCATCTGTAAAATTTTTAGCCAAAAAAAAAAAATGTAATTCTACATTGCAGATTTAAAAAGGATAACTTAAAAGTATCATGAAAGACCAAACCTGCAATAATGATAAATATATAAATGAATGAATAAATAATTAAATGCAGGAATTAAATCCTCAATTATGAAATAAATTTGCTCGTTTATTTGAAAATAACTAAATATGCACAGGAATTGAAAAATAGATAAATATGAGAATTAATTTATTTGTCACAACCTGCCATTATTGGAAATGAATGAATGAATGAATGTCGTAGTAAATAGATAAATGCCAGAATTAAACCATCATTTATCAACTAAATCTGCAAGTTCATTTGAAAGGAGCACTTCAGTCGGGTCCAACTACTCTCCGACAGTCACAGCCCAGTCAGATAGTACCGGAACAGCCAATGGGCTGCTTCATAACGCGATGAAAGGTAGCAGCTTTGAAGGAATTTTTGAAATTGTTTGTTATTGTGCACTCATGCATACATTTTTCAGTTCTTCAGTTAGTGTTGAATAATGTCTTTGCTGGTAAATAGCATTGTAGAAGGAAGATCTGTTTGAAAAATGAAATAATTTCCTTAATCTGGTCATTACTGTTACAAGAAATGTTTAAATGAACTCTTGCTTCATACAGGTAAGTGACTCAATCCATCGAAAAAATATCAGAACGTTTTTTCTTGCAGGAAAACGACTATGCTGCACAATGTACTACAATAATATTATTGTAATACTAAACATTTGAACAATTTAAGCAAAGAATATGAAAATATGAGTAAATGCAATGCAAGGAAAAAAATCATATTTTACACAGAGACATCACAGGTCTGTATACGTATTATGTATTCATTTGAATGAATGACAATGAAAAATATTTTTAAAGACATTTGGTTTCATAATTTTTAAATATTCAATTTACTTTTCACTTCTGGGAAAAGTAATGAAAGAAATAAAACCTTCAACTCAAACCATCTTTATTTGAATATTTCTTTCGTGTCCAAAGAATATTGAAGACTGTAAACTGTAATGTAAATACAAGCAACACTGCTTGTATACATGTACAAATTTTAATCAGAATTCTTCCGAAAACATAATCTGATTTTGATCGATCTTTGCAGGTACATTGGGCCTTTTGGATGAGAAGAAACTGGTTAGGATTAGTCCATTATGGTCTGAGGTTATGGTCATGATAACATACAGTGTTGATGTGTTTATGAAACTGACAGTTTAAAAGCCAATATTACTTTTTTTTTTCATATCTGATTCTTTGGAATGTAGACGTGGCTTGACAGTTCTTGATGAAACATGTTCTCCTTTTAGTTGCATTTGAAATGTGTAATATTTTCAAGGAAGATTACGCAAGATTTCACACTTCTGGTTAAATGAGTGACGCTTGACTCATGTTGTACAGACTCATACATGGAAAAACGTAAACCAGACACCTCAAGCTAAAGAAATAACACATGTAAATAAGATAGCAGTGGGCTCACCTGTTCCTTTTGAGATGAAGGATGTGTTTCTGTTGTTTATAGTCAGTGCATATGAAACAGTTTCACCTCCATGGAAACTCTGAAGCAGTTAAAAAAAGAAAACAGCAGTGTTACCACTGGCTGCGAGCTAAATACATAAACACACACGCACATACATACATACATACATACATATATATATATATACATACATATATATATATATATATATATATATATATATATATATATATATATATATATATATATATATATATATATATATATATATATATATATATATATATATATATATACACACACACATAAAATCATGATGTTACCGACCTGCTCTGACTCTGGTCTGTTGATGCTTCTTGTTATTCTATGAACCACCTGGGGATTTACGATGGAATACTTCGATAGCTTCAATCCATTTAAAATATCTACGGGGGAATAATACGTAGAATATACACAGAAAATTGTTCATGTTAAAAGGTTCTGCACATAATCAGTGTTTGCACAAGCTGATAAAAGGAGCACTATTCGATTTTGTTGGAACACCAATTTTACTCAAAACATTTAATAATAATAATAATAATAATAATAATAATAATAATAATAAAACTTTTTTCCTCACCTGTGGTGTCAATTTCAGAAATGTAACACAGCAATAAGCCAGCAAAAAAGCTAATTTTTGTAATCATGGTACACATTAAAAGATCCCAGTAGCTGTGATGTTACTGATAGTGACAGACGTGAGTTCGCTTCTTTAAGGCTGGACAGATCCTTGGTGGGCGTGGCCAAACAGTGTGACTAACAGGTGACCTCTGCTGCTTCAGCTTCAAATCAACTATACTTTGTTGTTCCCATATTGCAAAATATACCAAACAAAGGATATTGGGTAAGTTTGCACAGTTTAATCAACAGGATTATTAAATTGTGACATCGATGTGGGGAAAAAATGAGAGTATGAGGCATCTAACTTCTGACTGAAGGTACACAGTGAAATTCAGAGAACAGGATGTGTGAAGCATCATTTCAGATCCTGAGTGCTGAGCACAGAACTGCTGAACATCCATAAAGGGAAGGACAGTCCTTTCTCCTCATGGTTGCTTCCCTGAACTGACGTGCACTCTTTGCCTTCTTTACAGCAGATGAAATAAAATGTATTGTTTGTTTATATATATTTATTTATTGAATATATAAAGCTAACTGTGTGTGCGTGCGCATGTGTGTTCGCTATGCACAGCCACAGTAATTAAGCAATCAACACCAAATTTGCTATGGTGACTGAGGGCTCCAAGGGGGAGGTCACTGGAGCCCTCAAACACACACACACACAGTCAGCAACACATTTCACAAAAGCTGGGAGAGGGGCAACAAAAGACTGGGAACGTTGATGAATGCTCAAAGAACACCTGTTTGGAACATTTCACAGGTGAACAAGTAATTGGAAACAGCATCCCCAAAAGCATCCCCAAAAGGCTCAGCCATTCACAAGCAAAGATGGGATGAGGATCACCACTTTGTGAACAACTGCGTGGAAAAAATAGTACAACAGTTTAAGAACAATGTTTCTCAATGTTCAATTGCAGGAAATCCACAGTCCATAATATAATCAGAAGATTCAGAAAGCTGGAGAACTTTCTACACATAAGCAGCAAGGCCGAAAACCAACACTAAATGCCCGTGACCTTCGATCCCTCAGGCGGCAACTGCATTAAAAACCGGCATCATTGTGTAAAGGATCTTACCGCATGGGCTCAGGAGCACTTCAGAAAACCATTGTCAGTTAACACAGTTCGTCGCTACATCTACAAGTGCAAGTTAAAACTCTACCATGCAAAGTGAAAGTCATACATCAACAACATCCAGAAATGCTGCCACCTTCTCTGGGCCTGAGCTCATTTGAAATGGACAGATGCAAAGTGGGAAAGTGTGCTGTGGTCTGATGAGTCCACATTTCAAATTGTTTTTGGAAATCATGGATGTCGTGTCCTCCGGACAAAAGAGGACAAAGACTATCCAGATTGTTACCAGCGCAAAGTTCAAAAGCCAGCATCTGTGATGGTATGGGGGTGTGTTAGTGCTCATGGCATGGACAACTTACACTGTGATGGCACCATCAATGCTGAAAGGTACATCCAGGTTTTGGAGCAACACATGCTGCCATCCAAGCAACGTCTTTTTCACGGATGTCTCTGCTTATTTTAGCAAGACAATGCCAAGCCACATTCTGCAGGTGTTATAACAGCGTGGCTTCGTAGTAAAAGACTAGTAAAAGTACTAGACTGGCCTGCCTGCAGTCCAGACCTGTCGCCCATTGAAAATGAGTGGAGCGTTATGAATTGCAAAATATGACAAGAGACTCCGGACTGCTGAACAACTGAAGTCGTTCATAAAGCAAGAATGGGAAAAAATTCCACCTACAAAGATTCAAGAATTAGTGTCCTCAGTTCCCAAACTCTTACTGAGTGTTGTTAGAAGGAAAGGTGATGTAACACAGTGGTAAACATACCACTGTCCCAGCTTTTCTGAAACTTGTTGCAGGCATTCATTTCATTTCATTTCATTTCAAATATTTGCACAAAAACAATAATGTTTATGTTTGAACATTAAATATCTTGTTTTTGTGGCATATTCAACTGAATACAGGTTGAAGAGGATTTGCAAATCATTGTATTCTGTTTTTATTTACATTTTACACCACGTCCCAACTTCACTGGAACTGGCGTTGTAATATAAAAGGCTGACTGTGTGTGTGTGTGTGTGTGTGTGTGTGTGTGTGTGTGTGTGTGTGTGTGTGTGCGCGTGTGTGTGTGTGTGCGCATGTGTGTGTTCGCGCACATGTGCTTTCAACCTAAGGGCCCCAGTGACCTTCTCCTTGTTGCCCCCAGTCACAATACCACAATAAGTCACAATAAGTTTGGTGTTGATTGCTTAATTACTGTGACTGTGCATAGCAAACACAATCTGTGCCACATACATACATTGATTGCCTTTTATAATACATACATACATAGGTTGCATTTTATAATACATACATACATACATAGATTGCCTTTTATAATACATACATACATACATAGATTGCCTTTTATAATACATACATACATAGGTTGCATTTTATAATACATACATACATACATAGATTGCCTTTTATAATACATACATACATAGGTTGCCTTTTATAATACATACATACATACATAGGTTGCCTTTTACATTTATAGATCACGACCTACTCACTGGAGCTCTTATTTTTGCAGTTCATGTGGTACTCAGGTCAGGTAGGAAGCATTACAATTTTTGTTACTACATAGTAGAGGCTGGCTAGGGTGGACTTTAATTATAATCCCAACGGGGCAGCACGTGCTGCATGTGCTGCATTGAATTTATATTTACAAAATGATGATTTTACAATGGCACATGCGGAGTTCTGGCTATATCCGGTGTGACGACCCAAAAAACAGGAGCAGCCGAATGGACAACAGCAGCAACAATAACAACTTACTGAAATCCTGTTTGATACAGGTTCATAGGGATTGAACACATCAAAGGTAATCAAAGAGAAGCCTTCTGAATTGTTAATTTGGAAACTCAACAATGAACTTCATATAAGCTCCTTTTATAAACAAAACAAAAACATGTTTTTCTTTGTATCTGTGTACACTGAAGAAGCTGAAATCAGACAATCTGGACATTTGTTAAAAGAACAAAAAACAAACAATAAAAAACTCTAAACCAGTGTCCAAACTACTCCAGAAATGGCCAAGAGGGTGCAGGTTTTCTTTGCAGCCAGTGACTCCAGCAGGTGATTTCACTGATGAACTCATCCCACCTGCTCAAATTCATATTAATCAGTTCACTGCTCTAAACAATTACTTGATTGTAAAAATAGTCAGTAATTAATTTTAGAATTGGTGTATTGTCATTGCTGTGGCCGGAAAGTCATCCACCCACGGCCATTTGAGATGACTTCATATATTTGGCTCTATTGTTAGAATTAACCAAGCATGACCAAATATGAGTTGCTAAATTTCTTGTGAACGTTAATGACTCATCGTGTTGACCAGATCTGCATACATGTCAACCCCTTTGAGGGTCCACCTGTATAACCAAGTGTGAAAATCCATAAAATCAGCACAAAATCCTTATAACCTCCAAATCGCACCAAAATCAGTTTTATTACATTACACACAACCGCGTAGTGGTATCACGCAACTGGGTTTTTGTCCACATATTGTGAGTTGCCACAATGACATTAAAGTCAGGATCATTAGTATTTCCTCCACAGTTGAATTTCAAACAATAGAGATCTAGTATCCATGCGTCAAGCTGAATTTTATAGAACTGAATGTGTCAAATTTAGTTATTTTTTTACAGAAAGAAGAACTGTGTGTCACTAGTGGAAATACATTAATAAAATCATGAAAAATAAATTGAATATAATGAACAAAATAAAACATTCCTCAGAACTTCAAGTGTACTGAAAATTGCCTCGCCAGTGCCAATGTTGCAGACGGGCATGTTGATGATCCTTGACTTTGCCCCGTGTGTTTATTAGGGATGGGTATCGATAAGATTTTATTGATACCATTATGGATTCCGCTTATCGATCCGATTGCTTATCGATTCCCTTATCGATACCTCTTGTGAATTGTTTTGTGTACTAAAAGTAGGCTTTACAGGTTTTCTATGTCAGCAGGTCAAAGAGCTTTTTCTTATCGTGCACCCGCTCTGTGGAACGGTCTTCCTGCGACCGTGAGGCAGTTGGAGTCTGTGGACATTTTTAAGTCAACCCTTTAAGCCTTGTTTTATTCTCTTTCTTATGAATAGTTTTTAATTTGTATCTGTTTTATTCTTTTACTTCTGTTTTTAATTATGTTTTTTTTAATATTTATTTTCATTTTTTATAATGTTGAACAGTTCTATGTGAGGTGCCTTGAGATGGCTTTTGGTGTGATTTGGCGCTTTATAAGCCGATTAAATTGAATTGAACATTTTATTGAGTCTTAAAGTAAATAAATATGAAAGTGGTCACTGGATCCTTAAACTTTGGATATAATAAATTCTACATGGTGGATCCTTGATCTCTGGACATAAATAGAAATAAGGCAAAGGCTATACGCCGAACCGTTGGGCAGATAAATATAATGTCTTACCTTATTCGCCCAACAGTTGGGCAGATAAGTCATACATTGAACGTTACATGCACAACCGTTGGGCAGATAAATATAATGTCTTATCTTATTCGCCCAGCCGTGATCATGTATTTGACATGTTTTGTGCATCTAAACTACATTTGTTTAACCACTTTTTAAGGCTCTATTGCGGCGTATGTTTGACACATTTAATGGCGCCGTCTTTAATTACTGCGAAAACACCACAATGGATGAAAACAGACAAACTTCATAAGCATTTTGAAGGGAAGCCTGTTAATAACAACAAAAAAGTTTTTGAACAAAATGCTGCTTGTTGGCTGTAAGATGGTGTTAGTTTGACACTGCTCCCCGGGTGTGATGAACCAAACATAACCACTTTAGATAACAGCTCCTGTGTGGGAGAGCGCTTTTTCTCAGAACAAAGGTCATGTTGTGTTGACGTAGATGTGCTCAGCCTGAATGTGGACTGTAGTGTGAGCGCAAGAAAGTCGGGCACGATCCAAGGCAGCCGGGCCTACGGGGAGTATGACCTTAATTTCCACACAGAAGACAAGCTATTCTTGTTTTATTTCCTGTTTTGTCAGAAACTGCAGAATTTGATGACAGGTTCCTACTTGTGAACTCGGATTGAGCTGATTTACAAATGTTGATGATCTTATGAGTCCGGCAATAATTTTAGCCAATAGCAACACTCATGTTCTGGGAGTCTTGACTCATGTGGAGCTGCATCATTTTATTGGGTAATTCCATGCTAAATCAACAGATTTTAAAATATTTTCTTTACTGACCGTCTTGGATTTGCTTCATACTTCATGTAACTGACATCACTGTACCTACCAGCTAGTGTACAAAATTTTTGGTTTGTATCATTTTTCCTTTCTTGAAATATGGAGGCTTTAAAAAAGGGGGGTTGCTGGTGTTTCATTTCGGAGCCAGGAACTGTGCAGAGTCGAACCCCAAAAGCAGGTCAGCCAGGACACAAGAGTAAGGTGCAAAAAACCCAAGGTGCTTTAACCTTTACAGACAAACAAACAAGATTAGCTGGTGAAGAGAAACCCAACTCAGGGTGGGGAATTCCGAGAGGTGAGACGGTGAGGAGAAAACTCAGACAACAGTTGACAAAAAGGTGTGTAAAAATGCAATAACTACACGAGATAACCAGTACAACTGGAAACATGTAACATACAATAGACCCACAAAGAAAAGACAAACGGGAGTGGCTTAAATAAACAGACTAATAATCAACAGGTGCATTAATCAAGGCGGGGGGGGGGGGGTATCGGTGAAATCCCATTGTCACGCTGCTTCTGATTGTGTCTGTGCATGTCCAAGAACTGTTTCCAAGAACTATGCTCAAAAACTATTTCCAAGAACTGAATGAACTCTGATACTGAACCATTAAGAACTTTCCAAGTCATTTAAAAAGTCAAGACCTGCTTAATTGGAACAGCATCACAAGACGAGCAGCACCTGACCTCTGAAGATAACTCATGAACTGTGAATGATTTCTGAACAGTGAACCTTATTTCCTAGACTGTGAACCTTATTTCCAGAACTGTGAACATTCGTGTTTTAAGCCTTCAGTGAACTGCTTGTTGTTATGAGGGCAATAAATAAAGGAATCTCTGTTTGTTCACAACCAGTTCTGTTCCATGTGCAAAGAATTTGAGTTCAACACCTGTAATGGTTCAGTCCCGTCTGGACCTCTACCATAACACTGATGTTGTGTGGGCCGCCAGAAGAGGAGGTACTGCTGGCCCACCACCAGAGGGCGCCCTGCCTGAAGTGCGGGCTTCAGGCACGAGAGGGCGCTGCCGCCACAGACACAGCCGGGGGTGACAGCTGTCACTCATTATCTCTTGACAGCTGTCACCCATCTACACTACATCATCTCACTCCATAAAGACCGGACGTCATCTCCACCTCGTTGCCGAGATAACATCTACCTGTGAAGGTAATATTCTCTGCTGTATTAAGTAATTGTGACTTACGTGTGTTCTGTTAGCGGCCATTGTCCTGTGGTGCCTTGTCAGCTGGATTGGCGGTTTGTGAGAGTGCCGACGTCTTCACCTCTCACTCCTTCCAGATAAGCGATTTAACAGGAGCTGCATGAGTGTGTGATTAGAGGTGGAGGTGACTTTCCACCATCTGACTGTTTTTGTTACTGGGTGTGCACACACCCACGTCTCACTGTTTGTGCTCCTCACCAGCAGTACCAGATCCGACAGTCGGGGACGGTGATCTTACTTTTTGGCTCATCTATTGACCGTTCATTTGCGCCCCCTGTTGTGGGTCCGTGTCACTACACTTTCCCCAACAGGATATCTCGGCCCACGTCATGGATCCCGAGGGGCGTCAACCATCTGTTTGACAGCCAATGGAAGAGCAGGGTGCACAGGCATCGGCTGGAGGCGTGATTGGTGGGTTGCAGCACATCCTCACCGCCTTTACCGCTCGGATGGACCTGATGACCGAGCAACACATCATCCTTAATCGCAGGATGGAGGCTCTCACCGCACAGGTGGAAGCGCGCGCTCAGGACGCTGCTGCAGCTCCTCCTCCTGCCGACCCGGTGCCGCATACAGACATTCCACTGGTCATTCAACGACCCTCCCCACCATCCCCTGAAGCATACATGAGCCCCCCAGAGCCGTACGGAGGTTGTGTGGAGACGTGCGCGGACTTTCTTATGCAGTGTTCGCTCGTCTTTGCACAGCGTCCCGTGATGTACGCGTCTGATGCCAGTAAGGTGGCTTACGTGATTAATTTGCTTCAAGGTGAGGCACGTGCTTGGGCTACAGAGCTCTGGGAACAAAGTTCACGGCTCCTTGCCTCTTATACTGGGTTTGTGAGGGAGCTCAGAACTGTTTTTGATCACCCTAACAGAGGCGAAACCGCGTCTACCGTGCTGCTGTCAATGAGACAGGGGCGCCGAAGCGCAGCCGAATATGCAGTCGACTTCCGCATCACGGCTGCGAGATCCGGCTGGAATATGACTGCGCTCCGCGCCGCCTTCATAAACGGACTGTCGTCGGTCCTGAAGGAGCACCTGGTGGCTAAGGAGGAACCGCGGGATTTGGCTGAGCTTATTGATTTGGTTATACGATTGGACAATCGGTTAGAAGAACGCCGACGGGAGCGAGGCGAAGGGCGCGGTCAGGCACAAGCCGTCCCTCTTCCTCCCGGGTCCGAAAGGAAGCCGTCTTCCCCACGCTCCACAGCCACAGTGCTCCGTGTGGCTACAGCTCCCCCTGCTGACGATGCTAGGGACACAAGCAGGGCCACATTCAGACAAAGGAGGCTGGTCCGCGGGGAGTGCTTTCTCTGCGGCTCGAGTGAGCATCAGCAGAGAGACTGCCCCAAACGGCCAAAACACAAACGCCCGCCCTTAGAGACTGGGCTGAGGGGGGGTCAAAACATTCACGTGGGTCATACTCATCTTTCAACACGACTCCCAGTTACAATCCTGAGTGGGGATTTAACCCTTCAAGCCCCAGCACTGGTGGACACGGGGTCAGAAGGGAATCTGCTGGATAGCAGATGGTCAAGGGAGGTAGGGCTCCCTCTAGTGGCGCTTTCTTCCCTAGTGAAGGTGCGAGCACTAGATGGCACTCTTCTCCCTTTTATCACACACAAGACACTACCTGTAACCCTGGTAGTGTCTGGGACTCACCGGGAGGAGATTGAGTTTTTTGTAACTCCTTCTACCTCCCGTGTGATTTTGGGCTTCCCATGGATGATTAAACACAATCCCCGGATTGATTGGCCGTCTGGGGTTGTGGCTCAGTGGAGCGAAACCTGCCACCAGAATTGTTTAGGATTCTCGGTTCCTCCCGGTGTAAACGCTAAGGAGGAGTTTAAAGTCCCTCCCAATCTGACGGCGGTGCCGGTTGAGTACCACGATCTTGCTGACGTCTTCAGCAAGGATCTGGCGCTCACCCTTCCCCCACACCGTCCGTACGATTGTGCCATTGATTTGGTCCCGGGCGTTGAGTTCCCGTCCAGCAGGCTGTACAATCTCTCACGTCCCGAGCGCGAATCAATGGAGACCTACATCCGGGACTCATTAGCTGCCGGGTTGATCCGGAATTCCACCTCCCCAATGGGTGCAGGTTTCTTTTTTGTGGGCAAGAAAGATGGCGGACTCCGTCCATGCATTGATTACAGGGGGCTGAACGACATAACGGTTCGTAATCGATACCCTTTACCCCTGTTGGATTCAGTGTTCACGCCTCTGCATGGAGCCCAAATTTTCACCAAACTGGACCTTAGGAATGCGTACCACCTGGTTCGGATCCGGGAGGGAGACGAATGGAAGACGGCATTCAACACCCCATTAGGTCATTTTGAGTACCTGGTCATGCCGTTCGGCCTCACTAACGCCCCCGCGATGTTCCAAGCATTGGTAAATGACATCTTGCGGGACTTCCTGCACCGATTCGTCTTCATATATCTGGATGACATACTCATCTTTTCCCCGGACCCTGAGACTCATGTCCAGCATGTACGTCAGGTCCTGCAGCGGTTGTTGGAGAACCGGCTGTTTGTGAAGGGCGAGAAGTGTGAGTTTCACCGCACCTCTTTGTCCTTCCTGGGGTTCATCATCTCCTCCAACTCCGTCGCCCCTGATCCGGCCAAGGTTGCGGAGGTGAGAGATTGGCCCCAACCAACAAGCCGTAGGAAGCTGCAACAGTTCCTCAGCTTTGCAAATTTCTACAGGATGTTCATTAAGGGCTACAGTCAGGTAGTTAGCCCCCTGACAGCCCTGACCTCTCCAAAAGTCCCCTTCACCTGGTCGGATCGGTGCGAAGCCGCGTTCAAGGAGTTGAAACGCCGGTTCTCGTCTGCACCAGTTCTGGTGCAGCCTGACCCTAGCCGCCAGTTTGTGGTTGAAGTGGACGCCTCTGACTCAGGGATAGGAGCCGTGCTATCCCAGAGCGGAGAGACCGATAAGCTTCTTCACCCGTGTGCCTACTTTTCTCGCAGGTTGACCCCAGCTGAACGGAACTATGATGTTAGCAATCGAGAACTCCTTGCGGTGAAAGAGGCTCTTGAGGAGTGGAGACACCTGTTGGAGGGAGCGTCTGTGCCTTTCATGGTTTTCACTGACCATCGGAACCTGGAGTATATCAGGACCGCCAAGCGGCTGAACCCCAGGCAAGCCCGCTGGTCACTGTTCTTCGGGCGTTTTGACTTCCGAATCACCTACCGCCCCGGGACCAAGAACCAGAGATCGGATGCATTGTCCCAGGTGCATGAAGATGAAGTCAAGACTGACCTGTCGGATCCACCGGAGCCCATCATTCCGGAGTCCACTATCATGACCACCCTCACCTGGGACGTGGAGAAGACCGTCTGGGAGGCCCTGGCACAGAGCCCGGACCCCGGAACAGGGCTGAAGAACAGACTCTACGTCCCACCGGAGGCAAGAGCTGCTGTCTTGGATTTCTGTCACGGTTCTAAGCTCTCCTGTCATCCGGGGGTGCGAAGGACCGTGGCAGTGGTCCGGCAGCGCTTCTGGTGGGCGTCCCTGGAGGCTGACGTCCGGGAGTATATCCAGGCCTGCACTACCTGTGCCAGGGGCAAGGCAGACCATCAGAAGGCACAGGGACTTCTTCAGCCACTTCCTGTGCCTCATCACCCCTAGTCCCACATTGGTCTGGATTTTGTCATGGGCCTCCCGCCGTCCCAGGGCATGATGACCCTCTTCACGATAGTGGACCGGTTCTCCAAGGCGGCCCACTTCGTGGCCCTCCCAAAGCTCCCCACGGCCCAGGAGACTGCAGACCTCCTGGTCCACCACGTCGTCCGGCTGCATGGGATACTGACCGACATCGTCTCTGATTGTGGTCCCCAGTTCTCCTCACACATCTGGAGGAGCTTCTGCAGGGAACTGGGGGCCACTGTGAGCCTCACATCCGGGTATCACCCGCAGACCAATGGACAGGCAGAACGGGCCAATCAGGAATTGGAGCAAGCCCTGCGCTGTGTGACGTCCGCACACCCGACGGCCTGGAGTGAACATCTGGCCTGGATCGAGTATGCGCATAACAGCCAGGTGTCCTCTGCCACCGGCCTCTCCCCATTTGAGGTGTGTTTGGGGTATCAGCCCCCATTGTTTCCCGTGGTGGAGGGAGAGGGCGGTGTGCCCTCGGTCCAGGCCCACCTGCGGAAGTGCCGTCGAGTGTGGCGCTCCGCCCGTTCTGTCTTGTTGAAGGCCCGGACGAGGGCGAAGACCCATGCAGACCGCCGGCAATCCCCGGCCCCTGCTTACCAGCCCGGGCAGAAGGTGTGGCTATCCACGAAGGACATCCCCCTCCAGGTGGACTCCTCGAAACTCATGGACAGGTATATTGGGCCATACAAGATCCTCAAAATCCTCAGTCCTGCCGCAGTGAAGCTCCAACTCCCGGCTTCACTGCGGATCCACCCGGTCTTTCATGTGTCATGGATCAAACCACACCACACCTCACCCCTCTGTGCTCCCGGACCGGCGCCGCCTCCTGCCCGGATCATCGACGGGGAGCCGGCTTGGACGGTACGCAGGCTCCTGGACGTCCGTCGGATGGGCCGAGGGTTCCAGTATTTGGTGGACTGGGAGGGGTATGGACCCGAAGAACGCTCCTGGGTGAAGAGGAGCTTCATCCTGGATCCGGCCCTCCTGGCCGATTTCTACCGCCGTCACCCGGACAAGCCTGGTCGGGCGCCAGGAGGCGCCCGTTGAGGGGGGGGTCCTGTTGTGTGGGCCGCCAGAAGAGGAGGTACTGCTGGCCCACCACCAGAGGGCGCCCTGCCTGAAGTGCGTGCTTCAGGCAGGAGAGGACGCTGCCACCACAGACACAGCCAGGGGTGACAGCTGTCACTCATTATCTCTTGACAGCTGTCACCCATCTACACTACATCATCTCACTCCATAAAGACCGGACGTCATCTCCACCTCGTTGCTGAGATAACATCTACCTGTGAAGGTAATATTCTCTGCTGTATTAAGTAATTGTGACTTACGTGTGTTCTGTTAGCAGCCGTTGTCCTGTGGTACCTTGTCAGCTGGATTGGCGGTTTGTGAGAGTGCCGACGTCTTCGCCTCTCACTCCTTCCAGATAAGCGATTTAACAGGAGCTGCATGAGTGTGTGATTAGAGGTGGAGGTGACTTTCCACCATCTGACTGTTTTTGTTACTGGGTGTGCACACACCCACGTCTCACTGTTTGTGCTCCTCACCAGCAGTACCAGATCCGACAGTCGGGGATGGTGATCACCTGGGAATTCGGGACTTGGCGGCTCCAGTATTCACCGGGTTCTGTGGCGGTGAAAATCGCGTGGTTCCGGCTCTTCTCAGGACAGACGTCTTCTATCCTTGAGCCTGCCCACACGTCACCTTTGTGGATTGACTGTTATCAGATTCTGAGATTGTCTGTATATTCGTTGTGCACATTCACAACATTAAATTGTTACTTTTTGGCTCATCTATTGACCGTTCATTTGCGCCCCCTGTTGTGGGTCCGTGTCACTACACTTTCCCCAACAACTGAGGCAGTTTTGATGCGATTTGGCGCTATATAAACTAAATAAATTCGCCAACACAAATACAACTCCCATCTCTGGATGGAGCTGCACCTTAAACAGAGAAAAAACAGAATCAGGCATCAGAAAGACAAAAAATACTGTATAATTTGCCAGCATTAATCAACAAGAAAAACAGAAGAAGTACTAAGGTGATCGCCGGCCGCTAGCCCTAAGCTTCACTAAAAGACCCAGAATTTAGGTAAAGTTGAGGCCGCAGCCCGCTCCAATTACTAATAACATGAATTAAAAGAGTAAAAAGCGTAAAACAAAACTGCGCCAGTATGCTAGCCATATGAAAAGGAAAAGAAGTGCGTCTTAAGTCTGCACTTGAAAGTCTCCACAGAATCTGATTGTTTTATTGACGCAGGGAGATCATTCCACAGAACAGGGGCACGATAAGAGAAAGCTCTGTGACCCACAGACTTCTTATTCACCCTAGGGACACAAAGTAGTCCTGTACCCTGAGAACGTAAAGCCCGGGCTGGTACGTAAGGTTTAATTAGGTCAGCTAGGTAGGGAGGTGCCAGTCTATGAATAATTTTATAGGTTAGTAGCAGAACCTTAAAATCTGATCTCACTGGGACAGGAAGTCAGTGTAATGTGGTCAAACTTTCTGCTTTGTGTCAAAAGTCTAGCTGCAGCATTTTGAACCAGTTGGAGAGCCCTAATGCTAGACTGCGGTAAACCAGAAAATAGAACATTGCAGTAGTCCAATCTATAAGAGATGAACGCATGGATCAGGGTCTCAGCATCAGCCATAGACAGGATGGGATGAATCTTCGCTATATTTCGCAGGTGGAAGAAAGCAGTCCTCTTAATATTTCTAATATGGAGGCCAAAGGACAACGAAGGATCAAAAATTACCCCAAGGTTCCTCACTTTGTCAGTGTGATGTATGACACACAAGCCTAGGCTGAGTGTTAACTGGCCAAATTGATGCCGATGTCTCAGTGGACCAAGAACCATCATTTCAGTCTTATCAGAGTTTAAAAGTAGGAAGTTTCTAGACATCCATCTTCTCACTGCTGCAAGGCAATCTTCCAAGGATTTTATGTGAACTAGATTACCAGCAGTTATCAGCATATACGAGTATCATCTGCATAGCAGCGAAAGATAATCCCAAAACGCCGCAATATGTACCCAAGGGGTGCTATATAAAGGGAGAAAAGCAGGGGGCCTAAGACAGACCCCTGTGGAACCCCAAATTTCATGTCACTAAGGTTAGAGGTAGTGTTACTGTACAAAACACAGTCAGAACAACTGGTCAAGTATGATGTCAGCCATGCAAGGGCACTCCCAGTAATCCCAAAATGATTTTCCAGCCTATCAAGTAGAATATGATGATCCACTGTATCAAATGCAGCACTGAGATCTAACAGAACCGTAGTAGTGTCCGAATCCATTGTAAGCAGAAGATCATTCACCACTTTACGAGTATAGTTTTTCAATACACTAGGGTCAAGATTAGGTTTCTTAAGTAATGGTTTAATCACTGCAGATTTGAAACATTTAGGAACAGATCCAGAAGTTAAAGAAAGAGTAATAATTTCGAGCACAATCGGCCCAAGAGTGGGCCACAGGTCCTTAAACAGTTTTGTTGGTATAGCATCAAATAAACAGGTTGTGCTTTTTGTTGCTGTTACGAGTTTTGTCAGCATGCCTAGAGAGATACTATCAAATTCTGTAAATCTAGGTAATACCTCAGTAGTGGCGCCCACCTCAATAGCAGGGTGTAGTGGCTGGGTTAAGGTATGCTGGGATATGTTCAAACTAATGTCATCTATTTTCTTCTCAAAGTAATCCAGGAAATCTTGTGATGTAAAAGGAGAGCGAGCTACAGGTGGTTGTCCATGAATAAGTGTTGCCACCGTGTCGAACAAGAACTTTGAGTTATGCTTGTTTTTGTTGATCAAATCAGAGTAGTAGGTCCGGTTTGTAGCCAATAATGCATGCTTATAGTTTAAGATAGCATCACGCCATGCAAGGTGGAATACTTCTAATTTTGAATGACGCCATTTCCGTTCTAGACCTCTTGCTTTATGCTTGAGGTCACGCAGGTAATCATTGAACCAAGGTGACTGTGATTTGGGGGGTGCGGTTTCAACACAGGTGGTGCAATAATGTCGAGTGTAGTTTTGAGCACTGAGTTTAAACTATCCACAAGTCTGTCTACTGACTGGGTATTTGTCAAAAGTGAGGCTAAGACATCGGGCAGGCTAGCTTTTAGTTCAGTCTTAGTTGAGGAGTTGATGCATCGCTGCAGTGATAAATAAGGTTGTTGTTCCACTAAACACGGCAGCGAAACTGAAAACTTAATAAGTGAGTGATCAGAGACCACTGATGTAAGTGGCATGATGTCAATATTCGTGACAGCAATACCACGTGCGAGAACCAGATCCAGGGTATTTCCACTAATGTGCGTTGAAATCCCATTGCCGAAATCCTAATGCATCCACAATTTCCATAAATGATTTGCAGAGGGGATCAGAAGGCTTATTTATATGAACATTAAAGTCACCAATGATCGGAATGTTATCTGCACTAGTTGACAAGTTAGAGATGAACTCACCAAATTCATCTAAGAATTCAGAATATGGGCCAGGAGGCCTGTATACAGTGACAAAGTAATACGGCTAATTTTTATTCTTCTGACCTTGGCAATGCGTAATATCCTGAGCAGAGCGGAGAATCAGATGCTCAAACAAGTTATATTTGTGACCCCTAACAGCTAATAAGCTAAACCTAGATTTATAAATAAGAGCAACACCCCCGCCTTGCTTTGCATCACGAGGGACTTGACTAAATGTATATGCTGGTGGGCAGGCTTCATTTAAGGGGAGGACAGCTGTAGGTTTAAGCCAGGTTTCACATAACCCAATCATATCTAAGTTATGATCAATAATTAAATCATTAATCAAAAATGATTTTGAGGACAGTGATCTTATGTTAATGAGACCCAGTCTAAGACCTCAGTGGGGTTGACAGTTGAACTGTTTGGGTTTAGGGGTGGTTCCAGAGTAGCACATATAAGCTGCCTCGAAGTAGGTTTATGTTTGAGACATTCCACACGTGTTGTAGGTAGCAGACACAAAATCTTTGCTATTGCTGGAACAGTCACTGGGCCATCCACAATTTCAGCATCATCCAATATAGTAATGGGTATTAGGTTTACAAAGCATATCCCTCTAAGATTTTTATGGATATGTCTACGGAAGCAGGCCACAGTCTCAACTTGTTGAAATTCCCTCCCTGGCAGATAAACTGCACTATCACCATAGTGGATTTTCTACACTAATTTCCCTGCTAAGCTAATGGATTCCACACCCACATTTGTCATAAGCCTTGCACGGTCTCTAATCACCTGCTCCATGCCCTGCTGTAGATTCCTAATGTTACCCTCCCTGTAGAGCTCTATCTATGTTTGCACACAAGATGGCGGAGCCTTCCCCAGTAGGGTGGAGGCCATCTGGCATCAGCAGGCCACGGCGGCCCCAGAACAAAGGCCAGTTATCAATAAAGCTAAAGCCTTGCTGTCTACAAAACTGTGCCAGCCACATATTTAATGATGTCAGCCTGCTAAACGCCTCATCAGTACCCCGGGAGGGGACCAGAGACTATTAATCGATGCCGACACATCTTTCTGGCAAGGTCACAAGTCCTCTCTATGTCCATTTTTGTGACCTCTGAGTGCTTCATCCTGATATCATTTGAATTACAAAGACAACAATTGGTGAAAACGTTCAGTCTTGTGGTTTTTGTTTTATGGCACAAGGTCAGAGTTGGACTCTTGAGCCCACAGCAAGCACACCACAGAGTTCAGAACCCGAACCCCTGATGGCATTTTGAAGGGCTGCAATTAGAAACTTTGCTTAGACAGCATGTTTCCAGAGAATTTTGGAACATTATCCAAAGTCAGAGGGGGAGAGGAAATAAAAGCCTCCAGAGCTGTCCTTTGATCCTGAACACTGACCTCTGAACTTAATTGTTCATATTTAAAGTCGATCATTTATCTTTGATATTGATCATTGCTCTGATTATCCTGATTACTGAACTTTGATCCTGATCACTCTTCTTTGATGCTGTTCCTGCACTTTGTTCCTGAGAGCTGAAGTTATAATTCTTAATCTCTGAGAGAGTTCAATACTCATGTTTGATCCTGATTGCTGAGCTTTGTTCCTGTTCCTGAAGTTTCACCTGATCACTCACCCTTTGACATTTGTACTTGTTTCCTAATCACTCATCTTTGATCATAATTTGTGACCTTTGACATTGGTCACTCATCATTTATTCTCTTTGATATTTCATCCTGATCACTGATCGTTTTTAATTTTCATCCTGATAACAGTTCTTTGAACTTTATCCCAGTGTTGTTAATCTTCATTCATTCATTCATTCATTTTCATAACACACTTACTCCAGTCAGTGGTAACAGGGGGGCTGGAGCCTAACCCAGCAGTCACAGGGTGTGAGGCAGGGTTCAAACTGGACACAACAAGAGTCTCTTTCAAGACCATGATTTTGTTAATCCTGTTTGTTAAACTTGGATCTTTATTGCAGAATATTGAGAGTCACCTATATCAAATTAGTCTGACTTAACTTTTTAGTTTAATTGATACATTGAACTGACCTTTTTATAAAGATATATCTTTGCTGTTTACCCTGACCTTTGACCCTGATCACACCGTTGTGTGACCAGGAAAAAAATCAAAACACATTCTTCACAAGTGTCATGAGTGGAAGGATGGTTCACACCCCAATGTAGCGAGAACACCAGTAACTTAAAAAACAGAGCCTTTAATGACTCGCGTGGAAAGGGTCAAAGGTCAGTACACAGGACAGCAGTCCACAATTGGCAACAATATCCGTGGGGGGATAAGCAGGAGGGTGGTCAGAAAGACAATAAAAGATCCAAAAACACAAGAGGCAATTTACAGAAAAAAGTGTCCAAAGAGCAAGCAAGGTCAAACATTCACAAGATGCAAATCAATGTCAGAATCAAGAAGACAATCACTGGAAAACACTGGGTGTGGGGGCGGGGGGTGGCAGGAAGAAGGCAACAAAGTACAAACATTCAAGCAATGCACAGGAGGAACACAGGGGTGTAAATAGACACTGAAGTAATCACACGAATGGAAAACAGGTGAGGGGAAACATTAATTGGAAACAGCTGGGGAAGAGACACAGGAAGAAAGCACTGGGAGTAATAAAATACGTAAAGGCAAAGCAAACAAGTAGTTGAGTGGGCACAAGGGAAATAATTTATAAATTACACACATAAGGGAACAAAACTGCAATAAATAATAAAACCAAACCCAGGATGGACTCAAGAGGGAAGCAGAGGACAAAGACAGACACAGACATGAAAACCCAAACCTGCAAAATGGTAAATTTATAAATGAATTAATAAATAATTAAATGCAGGAATTAAATCCTCAATTATCAAATAAATTTGTTTGTTTATTTGAAAATAACTAAATATGCACAGGAATTGAAAAATAGATAAATATGAGAATTAATTTATTTGATACAACCTGCCATTAATGGAAATGAATGAATGAATGAGTGAATGTCGTAGTAAAGATACATGCCAGAATTAAACCATCATTTATCAACTAAATCTGCAAGTTCATTTGAAAGTTAAGAAATATGCACAGGAAGTGAAAAATAGATCAAGCAAATTAAATTATTCTTTTCTGTTAACATTAATTTCTATTATTTTTCCTCCTTTATTCCTTGCCTTATTTATTAGTTTCCTTATTATTTTTTTTGCAAAAATTTATTTCCTTCAACGTTTATTTTTTTTATTTTCTTTTATTCCCACATTTGTTTATTCCTGTATTTCCTTACCCATATGTTAATGAGAGGCATGTACTTTGATGATGTTCGTTAACAGCTTTTTTTTTTAAATTTGGAGAAGACTTCATGGATTGATTGTACTTATTTTGGTCTCCTCCAGTAAATGTAGTATCTCAGTGGGCTGTAACAGTGTGCGAACGGCAATTGTGAGGGAATTCGCCCGATTTCATCATTCGACATTCATTGGATGTCGCAGTTCCCTCACTTGAATAGTACTTTAGAGATCACATATTCCAAAAAGTTTGAAAGTTGGCGAGGTGACAAGAGTCCTCCCAATATGCTCCCAGAGCTGTCTCTGTGGTTGTGTGACCCTGCAACTCCTAACATGTGAGATTCGTAAGAGAACTGTGAAAGCGGTGGGCGAGCCATGAACCCACAATGGGAGTGAATTAAGAAAAAATAAAGATCTGACATTCCGAGTGCCAGACATGTAGGAGCCACACCAAAATAGCTGAGATGACCGGAGAGGAACAGTGCTTCTGGAAATGGCTGAGGAACTTTGTTGCCGGCCTGTCCGTGCACGCAGATCTGGACTTATGTATTTAAACTTCTATTAATTAAGGAGCACAACGGAAGTTAGATGCTGCTTCCTGGTTCCACCCCACCATGAACGCAGGAGGACAGCGGAAGAGGATGTCATGCACTATCTGTACCAAATCAACATGCAGATCTACCTCGAATCTGCTGTGGTGACCCTGAGGGGAAAAAAACAAGTTTCAGTGTGTCATGGAGCACTTCAGTCGGATCCAACTACTCTCCGACAGTCACAGCCCAGTCAGATAGTACCGGAACAGCCAATGGGCTGCTTCATAATACGATGAAAAGTAGCAACTTTGAACAAATTTTTGAAGTTGTTTGTTATTGTGCACTCATGCATACATTTTTCAGTTCTTCAGTTAGTGTTGAATAATGTCTTTGCTGGTAATAGCATTATAGGAGGAAGATCTGTTTGATAAATGAAATAATGTCTTTAATCTGGTCATTACTGTTACAAGAAATGTTTAAATGAACTCTTGTTTCATTGCTTCATTGCTCAATCTTGCTTCATACAGGGAAGTGACTCAATCCATTGAAAAAATATCAGAAAGTTTTTTTTTCTTGCAGGAAAAAGACTATGCTGCACAATGTACTGCCATGATATTATTGTAATAATAAACATTTGAACAATTTAAGCAAATTAATGTGACTGAGAATATGAGTAAATGGAATGAAAAAAATCATATTTTACATGGAAACATCACAGGTCTATATACGTCAAAGTCAAAGTGTCTTTATTTGTCTCCCTAAGGAGAAATTTGCCTTGGACAGAGTCTGCTACACAACAACACATCCAGTACATAGCACCCATACATTAAAAACAACACAGTAAGTCAAAGGATAAAATATAAATACACAACATTATTAACATCTTTGTGCAAATTCCGCAATTCATACCCTTAAGCTATCTTCCCTGAACTATCTGCTGATTTATGAGCTTCACTGATAATGGAATAAATGAATATTTATATCGATTATATTTACAAAGAGGAACCCTGTACCACCTCCCTGAGTTAAGTAAAGTATATTCAGAGTGCAGAACATGAGACTCATCTGTTAAAATATTGTCAGCACATCTGAGAACTGCCTGTTCAAACAACTCTTGGGGAGTTACAGGTACCACCATACCCATGATTTTGCCAGCTATCTTAATCAGATTTAATATCTGAGTTTTTGATTTAACCGTTAAATTACAAAACCAGCTAATAATACCATACCGTAACACGGACTCAATCGTTGCTCTGTAGAAAATCAGCATAATATTCCTACATACACCAAACAGTCGGAGTCTATGGAGAAAGTGCAAATGCTGGTGGATTCGGGCACAAACACTTGACACTTGCATGTGCCAGCTTAAGTTATTATCGATATAAACCCCCAGATATTTATATGAATCCACCTGTTCAATGTTACGTCCATGTATGGTGACCACACTACGGTCTCCAACAGCTCGAGGGTCCACCAACATCTCCACTGTTTTATTAACATTAATCTGCAATTGATGGACATCACACCAGTTCACAAACCTGTCCACTCCAGATTTGTGACAACTTGAATTAGTACTAGTGTTCAGCAGACTGAGTATTACAGTGTCATCTGAAAATTTAACAACATACTGGTTTGGCTGATAGCTGATACAGTCATTTGTATACAGTGTAAATAAAAAAGGTGAACTAACACAGTCCTGAGGGGCACCAGTGCTACTTAATGCAATATCAGAGCAGACAGAATTGACCTTCACCTGCTGTGACCTGTTTGTCAAAAAAGAATGATACCACTTAATTAAAAAAGGGTTCACATTCAACGGAGTCATTTTTTGAAGAAGGATATGTGACCGGATACAGTTAAAAGCAGAACTAAAATCAATAAAAACTAATTTGGCATATGCAGAGGAACTCTCAAGATGCTTTAAAACCAAGTTCATTATAGTTAAAATGGCATCACTCGTACTCCGCTTCCTTTTGTATGCAAACTGATACTGATCCAAGTGTGGCTCCACCTCTACAGTAAGCTCCTGAATTAACAGTTTCTCCAATGCTTTCATTACATTAGAGGTTAGGGCCACTGGCCGAAAATCATTATTCACTTGGGGGCATGATTTCTTGGAAACTGGAATAATAACTGATCTCTTCCAAAGCTCAGGTACTGAATAAGTATCAATAGAGAGCTGGAAGAGTTGATGCCAAGCTGGAGTGAGCTCCTCTGCAAATGTTTTTAAAAGAAAAGCAGACATATTGTCTGGCCCTGTAGCTTTATTAGTGTACATTGATTTAAAAACTTGAGTAACTGATTGTGAGTCAATTAAAATTCTGTCCTCATGCAAATTACACCTAATCTCTTTTAAAATTTCCTTGCACTCTTCCTGATTATCACTCTCAAAACGCAAATAAAAATCATTTAGCTCATTGGCTTTTGCAAATTCATTATTGTCAATTACAGGTTTCCTTTTTGTGTCCATGTTTGTCATGCCCCGAATAGAATCCCACAGTCTCTTATTGTTCGCTCTGGAAAGGTCCCGTTCTGTGCGCTCCTTATGCTGCCGTCGAGCATCTCTCATCTTCTGGTTCAGGTCTTTTTGTGCGACCCTAACCCCAGCAAAGTCCCTTGATTTAAAAGCTGCTTTCTTGCTATTAATACATTCCCGTAGTTCCCGTGTGACATACGATTTATTATTTGGGTATTTCTTAATAATCTTTTGGGGAATGATTGAGTCCACACAGAAAGAGATGTAACCAGTAATTGCCTCTGTGGCATTATTGATATCCGCGTTTTGGAAAAAAATGTCCCAATCTGTACACAAGAAACATCCTTTCAGCTCCTCTATCTTGTCAGCAGACCACAGTTTAACAGAGTGGACCTCAGGTTTACTAGATTTAAATGTGTATTATGTATTCATTTGAATGAATGACAATGAAAAACATTTGTAAAGACATTTAATTTCATAATTTTTAAGAATTCAATTTACTTTTCAATTCTGGGAAAAGTAATGAAAAATTAAAACCTTCAACTCAAACCATCTTTATTGAATATTTCTTTTGTGTCCAAAGAATATTGAAGAATGTAAACTGTAACTGTAAACTGTAATGTAAATACAAGCAACACTGCTTGTATACATGTACAAATTTTAATCAGACATCTTCCGAAAACATAATCTGATTTTGATCGATCTTTGCAGGTACATTGGGCCTTTTGGATGAGAAGAAACTGGTTAGGATTAGTCCATTATGGTCTGAGGTTATGGTCATGATAACATACAGTGTTGATGTGTTTATGAAACTGACAGTTTAAAAGCCAATACTACTTTTTTCTTCATATCTGATTCTTTGGAATGTAGATGTGGCTTGACGGTTCTTGCTGAAACATGTTCTCCTTTTAGTTGCATTTGAAATTTGTAATATTTTCAAGGAAGATTACGCAAGATTTCACACTTCTGGTTAAATGAGTGACGCTTGACTCATGTTGTACAGACTCATACATGGAAAAACGTAAACCAGACACCTCAAGCTAAAGAAATAACATGTAAATAAGATAGCAGTGGGCTCACCTGTTCCTTTTGAGATGAAGGATGTGTTTTCTGTTGTTTATAGTCAGTGCATATGAAACAGTTTCACCTCCATGGAAACTCTGAAGCAGTTCAAAAAAGAAAACAGCAGTGTTACCACTGGCTGCGAGCTAAATACATAAACACACACGCACATACATACATACATACATACATTTATATATATATATATATATATATATATATATATATATATATATATATATATATATATATATATATATATATATATATACACAAGGTTGGGTAGGATTACTTTGAAAGAATACATGTGGATTACATGTATGTAATAATCCAAAAGTAATCAGATTACAAGTAATCCAAATGTATGTACATTTGGATTACTCCTCATGCCGGCCTCTTCTGAATCTTCTCTGTTCTCTCACGACATCCTGGGTGAATTAAGCCTTAAATTAGGATGTTTTCAGGTCGAAACAGGCCGATGACGGTGCCTGGAAGCGCTGCGTGACGTCCCGCTCCATGGGAAGTCCTTACACCCAAAAAAACACCCCATACTCTCTCATCAGCTGTTAAACTTTTCACCGAAAACCATCTTAATTTCTCGAATAGTGTCCAATCGGATATTAATCACAGGTCCAGAAAAAATTTTGATAAAGCAATGCGCGCCGTCTCAAGCAGCGTGTGAAACAAAGGAATTCAGCCGAGAGGGCGGGACCACATCTCACTCAAGGCCTGCCCACAGGGAAATGACGTCACCGACGCGTGAAAAAACTCACGCATGCGCACGAGGGTTCAAACATGATTGGTGTAATCGCTCGTCATTCAAATCCATATAGTTAAAAAAAAAAATAAAAGTGTCGGTTTATTATCTAATAGACCTCGTACATCCAGGTTTTGGAGCAACACATGCTGCCATCTATGCAATGTCTTTGTCAGGGACGTCCCTGCTTATTTCAGCAAGACAATGCCAAGCCACATTCTGCACGTGTTACAACAGCGTGGCTTCGTAGTAAAAGTGTGCAGGTACTAGACTGGCCTGCCTGCAGTCCAGACCTGTTGCCCATTGAAAATGTGTGGCACATTATGAAGCGCAAAATATGACAACGGAGACCCTGGACTGTTGAGCAACTGAAGTCGTACATCAAGCAAGAATGGGAAAGAATTCCACCTACAAAGCTTCAACAATTAGTTGCCTTAGTTCCCAAACGCTAGTTCTCTCAGGTGTAGGCCTATAGAATAGATTTGTGATTTTGGGTGCAATTTTGTTATTTAAGCTTTTGTTTGTTTGCCTACACACTTAATATTGTAAATAAAGTGTTAAATTATTCAGCATTATGTCGTCATATGTTATGTATTATGCTGTACTTGTGCGTCTAATGGTATGAGTGGGTTAGGGGGTGATGGTGGTGAGCAGGGGGGCCGGGGGGGGGGGGTGGTATTGTCCCTACCAAAGCTGAGACCAAACCTACGCCCTTGGCTTGAACTGCACCTATTCTGCAAATAAATAAAGGTTCATAGGGATTGAACACATCAAGGTAATCAAAGAGAAGCCTTCTGAATTGTTAATTTGGAAACTCAACAATGAACTTCATATAAGCTCCTTTTTTAAACAAAACAAAAACTTTTTTTGTTTTTGTTTTGCTGTGTGAAGAAGCTGAAATCAGACAATCTGGACATTTGTTAAAAGAACAAAAAACAAACAATAAAAAGCTCTAAACCAGTGTCCAAACTATTCCAAAAACAGCTGAGAGGGTGCAGGTTTTCTTTGCAGCCACTGACTCCAGCAAGTGATTTCACTGATTAATATCACTTTGAGCAGGTCGGATGAATTCATCAGTAAAATCACCTGTTGGAGTTTGTGGCTGCAAAGAAAACTTGCACCCTCTCGGCCCTTTCTGCTCTAAACAATTACTTGATTGTAAAAATAGTCAGTAATTAATTTTAGAATTGGTGTATTGCTGTACATATGTATTGCTGTCACCGGAAAGTCATCCACCCACGGCCATTTGAGATGACTTCATATATTTGGCTCTGTTGTTAGAATTAACCAAGCATGACCAAATATGAGTTGCTAAATTTCTTGTGAACGTTAATGACTCATCGTGTTGACCAGATCTGAACAGCCTCATGTAATCACTACACAGGAGCTCTGCTTTCTGTTCAGGTTGTGCACCGCCTCCCACCCAGAGACTGGTGGGACAGGCTCCAGCACCCCGGTAACCCTTAATGGTAATGAGCAGGTATCGTTTAATTCATTGTCTGCTCAAGCGCCAAATGACTGTATACTGAGAGTCTGTTATTGTGGGGGGGGGGGTCGTGATGATTTGAGTGAAGCTTTGCATGAACGTAGTCTCATGTTGTTATAATACTATACTCAGGTATGTACAACCCTAAAACAGAAGCTTATAACACCTTCAGCGCTGTCTTGGAGTCTCCTTCCAGCATTTTTTTTATGGGGGGGAGGGGGGGGGGGTCATATTCCATCTTACCTCAATGTTTTCTGATGTTGGGGTTGAACTCCATTATTGTGATGTGTGGGAGAGTGCTCTTTCTCAGAACAAAGGTCATGTTGTGTTGATGTAGATGTGCTCAGCCTGAATGTGGAGTGCAGTGTGAGCGCAAGAAAGTCGGGCACGATCCAAAGCAGCCGGGCCTGCGGGGAGTATGACCTTAATTTCCACACAGAACACAAGCTATTTTTTTTTTATTTCCTGTTTCATCAGAAAAGGCAGAATTTGATGACAGGTTCCTACTTGTAAACTCAGACTGACCTGATTTACAAATGCTGATGATCTCATGAGTCCGGTAATAATCTTAGCCAATAGCAACACTCGTGTTCCTGGAGTCTTGACTCAAGTGGAGCTGCATTATATTATGAGCGAAGCGCCACGCAGCGGCATGAAGCTCGCTCATGGTACGGGGCGTCCTAAACAGGAAGTGCCAATTTTCAAATCCACAGTAAAACAGGAAATGTTCAAATGTCAAACACTTCCTGGATTAACAGATGAGATCCCATGGAATCTCGCAGGAACTGACTGGCGAGCTCACACTCAAAACTTATATCAGCTTGGGACTCCGACGAGGGCGGTCGCATCTCCTCCTCTCTCCTCTATCTCTGCTCCAACCTTCAAAGTCCCTACTTCACCAAGCTGTGAATTCTTCAAACTATATTGGATTAACCATGGAATTAATCAGCTGGTCTCTGAACGCTACTGACACCATTTTTTTTACAAGAAGATCAGGGCCGGGGGACCCTGCGTGCCCGGATGGATCTTACCCTGCGGGCTATGTCCTCGACACTTGGGAGACTTGGCGGGTTGCATGCTTTCCGCCTTTCTCTGTGGAGGACGTCGAAGATTTATTCATATTTGGATTCATAGTAGGAGGGCTGGTACTTATGTGCTGCCCTGACCTACCGGAAGATTGGCAAGACAACGGCATCAAGAACCACGACCCCTCGCTTGTCCGTCATGATTAATGAATGGGGCAAGGTGATGCATTCTCAGACTGTGTTAACCCTTGAACTCAGACGCAAATTGGACAACATCTTGGAGCAAATGCGTGCCTTGCAGGAGAAGATTTCAGAGGCCGGGGAATTTTTCATAACTGGGTTTTGGTTTGTTCATGTGAAGCTAGAAAAGTGTTTTTCACTGCTCAACCACAAACATGGCAGGCTTATCAGCCTCTCAAGGATAAAATTCCCATTGTTTATCCTCCAGAAGAATGTCTATGGCCTTGGGAAGATTGGCTGCCTCCTTAACTTTCTTACTCCAGTACATAAGGACAGACAGACTCACACATGGACAAAGACAGAAGCATGCCCCACTTTCCCTTCTACCTCACCTCCTGTCCCCCATCACACACCCCATCCCGGTCACCGCTCAAGCCACCCCTTTACCCTCTGGGGGGCTGCGCGGCTTTAGCTGCAGCAGGTCCCCGTTCCTCCCAAGCTAGCGGCTTGGGGGGAACGGGGAATGCTCCAGTTGCAGCGGCTACCACACACTCACATCACCTCAATTTGGAAAATGGACTGTTCAATTTTAGTGCACATAAACAATGTCAAATGTATACGTGTTGTCTTAATTCTGATGTGTGCCATTATTACGGTAAACAAGTAATAATTGTGGATTAATTGCTGTTTGTCTGTGAAAATGTGAGTGTAGAAGTAATCGTGTTGTTGTTGCACTTGTAATGACAATGACAATAAATCTCATCCATCCATCCAAACAGGAAGTGCCGAATTCTCATTCACAGTGAAACAGGAAATGTTCAAATGTCAAGCACTTCCTGGCATGGGTGGAGCTCGAGCAGAGGCCGGGGTTTCACTGGGCTTTCCTGAAATCTGATTGGACACAGATGATTGACATGTCACAGCACCGCATGTCTGGTTGAAAGAGCTGCATTTTCAGATCAGTGAGTCACATTGACTGTGAGGTTCCTCCTGTAGTCTGTGCTGTGGACCACAAAAAGTTCTAATCTACCTTAGAAGAAGAAAAATGTTTGCTCCAGCTTTGAACTGAACACATCGTTTGAACTGTGGAATTCTAATCACACCAAACTTATATTGGTGGGTAACGACTGTATTTTATGACAGAAATTAGGTCCAGGTTGTTAAAAGCAGCATTTCTCCTTTAGAGCCCTGTCCCACTGGCGTTTAGGAGGATTTGCCTATGGATTGCACTCAAAATTGGCCCATATTCGCCAAACATCCGCAATATCCGTGTAACATGCCTGTATGAGTTGGCCGTCATCCGAACACGCCTGTGATCATCTACAGAGACACGCATGTCCGCAGCCAGGATTTTTGAGCTGTTCAAAAATCTGGGTGCGGATAATATCCGCCTTACATACTCCATATACAACCCCTGGCAAAAATTATGAAATCACCGGCCTCAGAGGATGTTCATTCAGTTGTTTAATTTTGTAGAAAAAAAGCAGATCACAGACATGACACAAAACTAAAGTCATTTCAAATGGCAACTTTCTGGCTTTAAGAAACACTATAAGAAATCAAGAAAAAAAGATTGTGGCAGTCAGTAACGGTTACTTTTTTAGACCAAGCAGAGGAAAAAAATATGGAATCACTCAATTCTGAGGAAAAAATTATGGAATCACCCTGTAAATTTTCATCCCCCAAATTAACACCTGCATCAAATCAGACCTGCTCATTGACATTGACCCTATGTGTCTTTTTGCAAGGAATGTTTTTGCAGTTTTTGCTCTATGGCAAGATGCATTATCCTCTTGAAAAATGATTTCATCATCCCCAAACATCCTTTCAATTGTCCAAAATATCAACATAAACTTGTGCATTTATTGATGATGTAATGACAGCCATCTCCCCAGTGCCTTTACCTGACATGCAGCCCCATATCATCAATGACTGTGGAAATTTACATGTTCTCTTCAGGCAGTCATCTTTATAAATCTCATTGGAACGGCACCAAACAAAAGTTCCAGCATCATCACCTTGCCCAATGCAGATTCGAGATTCATCACTGAATATGACTTTCATCCAGTCATCCACAGTCCACAATTGCTTTTCCTTAACCCATTGTAACCTTGTTTTTTTCTGTTTAGGTGTTAATGATGCCTTTCGTTTAGCTTTTCTGTATGTAAATCCCATTTCCTTTAGGCAGTTTCTTACAGTTCGGTCACAGACGTTGACTCCAGTTTCCTCCCATTCGTTCCTCATTTGTTTTGTTGTACATTTTTCGATTTTTGAGACATATTGCTTTAAGTTTTCTGTCTTGACGCTTTGATGTCTTCCTTGGTCTACCAGTATGTTTGCCTTTAACAACCTTCCCATGTTGTTTGTATTTGGTCCAGAGTTTAGACACAGCTGACTGTGAACAACCAACATCTTTTGCAACATTGCGTGATGATTTACTCTCTTTTAAGAGTTTGATAATCCTTTCCTTTGTTTCAGTTGACATCTCTCGTGTTGGAGCCATGATTCATGTCAGTCCACTTGGTGCAACAGCTCTCCAAGGTGTGATCACTCCTTTTTAGATGCAGACTAACGAGCAGATCTGATATGATGCAGGTGTTAGTTTTGGGGATGAAAATTTACAGGGTGATTCCATAATTTTTTCCTCAGAATTGAGTGATTCCATATTTTTTTCCTCTGCTTGGTCTAAAAAGTAACCGTTACTGACTGCCACAATCTTTTTTCTTGATTTCTTATAGTGTTTCTTAAGCCAGAAAGTTGCCATTTGAAATGACTTTAGTTTTGTGTCATGTCTGTGATCTGCTTTTTTTCTACAAAATTAAACAACTGAATGAACATCCTCTGAGGCCGGTGATTCCATAATTTTTGCCAGGGGTTGTATATTCAATTCATACACAACACATACTCACTCTATGTGCTGCATATCTGCCGTTAACCGCTGATATCCACAACTGACGGGGATTTGCGGCTTGGCAGTGGACCGGGACAGTGTGTAAAACAGATATATATCATGCCCATCATGTCCACATCACAAACTAAAATATGTTGTAGCGAATGCATATAAATTGGCCACGAATAAAGCGTTTTTATTACATCTGCTTTGCAGCTGATTTGCGGACAATCTGTGAATGCATAACAAACACGTCACGTAAACCCAAAGTATTATATGTGGCAGAAAGCGACATAGCTGCCAGTCAGTGCCGGTCCGGTTGTGTAAATCCACAAAGAAGTAATAGCTGCTGCAATCCAGGACTTTTATTTAACACCAACAAAAGGAAGAGTTGCTGTTTAGCCACAACTCACGCTGAAGTCCGTTTTCTGTGACACTCTCAAAAAAAACAAAAAAAAACACTGTCTCACACCCCAAGCGGCTTCCCCCCTCCTGCTCCCCAGACTCACGAACAGTTAACCCTCGCATGACAAAATGAACATTGACTCTGTGATCAACTTGTCCAAGTCCAGCAAATGCTCCAGAGGCTGTATTGTTGGTGTGAATAGTGATGCCGACGACCCGAGTGAGCTTCTTTTATGACCGCAATGCAGATGCCGTGCACGCGCAACACGTGCGCGATGCATTCATAATACACCCGTAATACTGCCGTGATAATCTCAAAGCTGCAGTCCTCATGTGGAGTAAATTCACACAGAGTAAATATGAAGTCTTACCTGTTCGTTTCAGTGGGATTCAGTGGGATTCCTGAAGAAAAATGAGCCCATAAAGCCTCCTGATTTTGGAAAACAATTTCTGAAAATATTTTAATTCCTTGTCTTGGCTGAAAAAAGTTCTTCTGTGACATTGCACGTTGCACCACAGTTCCTCCATCAGATCATGGTTTCAGCGGAGGAGTTTGTCCATCAGGTGGCTGAGTTGCAGCACCTGGTGTGGCTGTCCAAGACTGATGTGAGACCTGTTCAGTCTGCCACAGGTGTAATCCGTTTGTTGGGTGTCTGTGGCGCTGCGAGCAGAGCCTCCTCTCCTCCCCACGCCCCGCACTTTAATGAAAGTTTTTAAAAAATATTGTAGAGAGTAAAAGGCTTTTTAGCTCAATGTCACACACTGTAGATAAAAACAGAAACAGAAATAACGCAGAGAAGCTTCTTTTCATCAAAAAGAATCTGCCCTTACATTTTCAAAAAAGGCTTTTCATCTTCACAGACATAAAGTTAGTGATGGCCAGTTTCACTTCTGTTCCTGGTGTTGCATATTTTGTCATGGTGAAGTCTACAGGTTACATTTAAGTGAAATGTCATGTTTAAGAAACACACAGTTAATGTTAAAGGACATTTTGTTGTAGTCAAAAAGTGAAGTTACATGATTTAAGTAAAATCTTTGTAAATAAAAACAAAACTAATGATATTGGTAGCAGTTACATTCAAAAACTAAGGAACAGCTGATGAATAAAACATGTTTTCAAAGTCATCATAAAACTGTAATGGTAAGTATTTGTATTGGTACTCTGTATCGACGAGTACCCAAATGTATGTACTCGTACTTGTACTCAGTCTGGAAAAAAGTGGTACCGGTGCTTCCCTACTTTTTATAAAGATATATCTTTGCTGTTTACCCTGACCTTTGACCTTATCACTGATCATTGATCCTCCTCACTGAACGCTTGGGCCCACGTCCAAAACCACTAAGTTAAGAGGAGGACCCCCCCCGAACTTTAATGCAGATCCTTCAACTTGGATCCTGATCACTGACCTTGTTCAACTCTGGTTCGAGCCCCAACATTTGTACCTGTCAGGGATTTGGCCAGGTCAGGGCGCTGAGCCCGTGTTTTCCCCCTTTTTGTTGTTTCCTGTCTGCTTCAGCTTTGATTTATTAATATTTATTTTCATCAGGATTTATTCTGTCATGTTTTTCTTGTCACTTTGTTCTTTTTGTTATGATTCACTAGTTATTTCATTTTCATCATATGGTTATTCTCTGTTCTGTTTTGATTTGTCACTTTGTTTTCTTTGTCAATTTTTTCTTTGGCCTTTCGTTCTGTTCTAGTAGTTTTCAGTCATTGTTTATTAAGTTATCACTTGTTCGTCTTGGTTATAATATTTGTTGTACTGTTATGTCAGGATTTGTTTTGGTTATTGTTTGGTCACTGCTTTTTCTTATGGTTTGTCTTACTGCCTTGTTTTCTTAAGTCAGTTTGTGTTTAATGTCATATTAGTATTTTGCTCCATGTCTCCTGTTCAAGTCTGTGTTGCCAGTTCATGTTTAGTTTAGTTCTCATGTTCATGTTGGTTCCTGTTCACAGTAATATTATATTCAGTTGTAGCTTTGTGCTTATTTCTGTTTCACTCCATATCCTGCACCCGCCTCGTCTGTCTCCCACACTTTGTCTGTTTTGCATTTTCATTCACTCCCGCTCTTGCACCTGCTCACGCATCTTTGTATCTGACATCACTGCACTTTGTGCACTCCCTTCCCCATTATCTTGCCCATGCTTAATCTTTGTTCACTAGTCACACCCCCTTCCAGAACTTTCAGTGACACCTGCATCTTGTTCCACTAATTACACCACCAGTTATTTAAGCCCTCACAGTCTTATAGCCCGATTGTTGAATGTTATTCACTTTCTAGCCGTTCCTCGTCTTGTTTTGCCAGCTAGTGTTTTACCTTGTTTTCCCCTTGACTTTGAACTTGTCTTTGCCTCTGAAATAGTGATAGCAATTTCGAGGCCTAATGAGCCACTTTAACACAACTGGCTGAAAATCAACACACTGCTTTGAGGCGTTTGATACAGTTTGAAGGGTGACATCTGCTGGATTGTTTTGAGAATTACCCCGAGCGAGTGCTGTGACAAATGTTTGCAGTAATTCATGACTGATGTGGTTTGTCCTTGAAAAATACTAATAAAAAATGTCATCTTCATTATTGTGTCTTTCTTAATGTAATAAATAGTCCCTACAGATGCACACATACTGGTTATGAAAGCCTTTATTGTAGACTATATGTAGATTCATCAGTCCTCAAACAATATTTGGATGGAATGTGACGGGAAAAGTGAGAAAGGCATGTGCTTCTGCAACTTGTGCTTATGATACTGTAATTTGTAAATTAGAATAGAGGGGATAGGAGACAGTGATTGTGCAACTATCAACAATTTTTATTCAAAAAAAGAATCATTTCAACAGTGCTGGGCTTTAATCAGCTCCTCTTCTGCCTCACCACCTCTCCACCTTTGGAGAAGACCCGCTCACAAGGCAGTGATGTTGCTGGCATCGACAAATATTTTTTTGCCATTCTATGTAAATTGGGATAGACCGTGGCTCGTGTCGCCCAGTACTTGAGCGGGTCCTCTCCTCTGGAGAGGTAGGGCTCCGACAAGAAGCGTTGAACCTCCACTGTGGCATCTGCGGTCGCGCTCTGTGTTCTTTGGGTTGCGCCTACAATAAAAAGGAACAATAAATTATCCTTTGAACATTTCTTGACATGTTTCTATCATTGAATGATACAAACCAACTCTGCTGTCCAGTAGTTCCCACAGGCTGTCTCCGCTCTCCTGCCTTTGCTCCTCGTATGGTGCAGCCTGATAAAGTTGATCATATGTTAGATGGAAGTATACATAACAAATAATAGAGTTTATCAAATGACAGTCTACCTGTGATGTAGATGGCATCCTGTCATGTCGAACTGCAGAAACACATTCAGCTGTTAGTCTGTTTACTGCATCCTGGGCATGTGATTGGTTTCCAAATGCCAACGTTTTGAAACGCGGATCGAGAATTGTTGAAAATGCAAGGACCCTCACTGTTTCCACATTGCATCTGGCAGCCAAGAGATGTTGCAAGTGATGAGTGAGTTCAGTAGCGGTGCAGTTAACCAGTCCTGCAGCCTTTGTTGCCAGTTTATGTTGAACCATTCGGATGAGAGGGATAACCTTTGAAGCTGATACAGTTTTTTCCGCCGACAGCTCGGTTGTGGCCATATTAAATGGTGCCAGTACATCCAGGCAATCACTTATGGTGTCATACTCATTGAATGAGAGGGGAGGTATATCTGTGGTGAGGGATGCAAGGGCTGCTCCGACTGGTTCACGCTGCTCATACAACCTCTGGAGCATGGAAAATGTTGAATTCCAGCGTGTGTCCACTTCTTGTATTAGTTTGTGTTGTGGCATCTGTAGCTGTTTTTGAGTGTCACAGAGTTTCTCTTTTGCTTTGACACTGGTTTTAAAATATGTCACAATTCGACGAGCTTTTAGTCTTATGTCTGCAAGAACTGAAGTTGAATCCAGAGCTTTCTTGACAACAAGGTTGAAACTGTGTGCAAAGCATGGCACATTGCACACGTTTAGCAATTGAGCACATCAAATCATATTTGCAGCATTGTCTGTGATTATACAGTGGACTTTCTGTCTCAAGCCCCATTGTTCAAGTTGCAGCTCCATGGCATCCCTTAAATGCTCTGCAGTGTGTGACAGGATGAAATGTCCCACCCCTAGCAGAACACTTGCTAGCTCAGTGTTGTTTTCTTTTATGTAGTGGCAGGTGACCCCAAGATAGGCATCCATGTTCATTGATGTCCACATATCAGCAGTCAGACTTACTGACTCTGCCTTTTCCAGCTCAGCCATGGCCTTCTTTTTGTCCTCTTAGTATTTCTTCTCCACCATACATTTTAAAGTTTGTCGAGAAGGCAAGGCATATGTTGGGTCAAACCTTTGTAGTAAAGCCCTGAAGGCTTTGCTCTCCACTATACTAAACGGTTGTGCATCTTGCACAACATAGTCCTCTAGTGCCTCATCCAAATCAGCTTGTCTGCCTTTAATGGAAATACAGTATGACATGCTGAGCTATTTTTGTTTATGAGTATGCTCTAATCTTAGATAAAGAATAAAATATAGCTTACATGGCCTGATTCCTTGTTTTTTTATTGTTTTTATTTAAAACTTTTTGTTGGATATTCATACATTTTTCTTGAAAAATAAATTTTCATTTCTACACTGATTTCTATAATTTAGTAAAACAAGCATTCGTTTACTTTCTGCTCATCATTTAAAACACCAAATTTAGTTGGATAAAGACTTTAAAATTTGTTTCAGGAAAGAGGTTTTTTCTGAAAGTCATCGCAGCTCAACCTCACTGACTTTTATTTTATTCATTTGTTTACTTGTTTGTTTGTTTTGCAGTGATCCTCATATGAGACATCAGGGGGTGAAGACGTGGACCCGAAATATTGACATTTTCAGCAAAGACTTCCTCTTTGTTCCTGTCAATCAATCGTAAGTGTGGCTGACGTCACTTCATGATTCGTTGTTTGTTTTTCCAGATGTGTGATGAATTCTGTTTCAGACTTTTGACACAAACACAGAAATCAGCCTCAGAAAATGACTCAGAAAAACACTTTCCATCCAGCTGTGATGTGGTGGGCGGGGCACCAGTGTCATAGTCATCACCGGTGTGATTGTGCACCGTGATGTGGATTGTGTAACATCGTGATGAATCAGTTTTCCCCTGATAATATTACAGAACTCCTGTCAGGACAGAAATATTGTTTTAATGACACCAGTGAAAATAACAGCAAATATCCATTAATTTGGAGCTCAGTGATCATTTCAGTGCAGCTGTGAGTCTGTGATGATCACAGACACAGACTGAGGTCGTCTGTGAGCCCATTAATTACTCTTTATTCATTATAATTGATAAAGAAATTTCACATTATAAATATAAAACAAAGTTTGACAATAATAAAAGACGACTATTTTAATGTGTTGAACAATAATTTATTAATTTGCATAGAATTTGTCAGTTTCTGTGTTTTGCCAAAACAACAGG
The DNA here is from genome assembly GCF_902500255.1 of Thalassophryne amazonica. Classification (NCBI taxonomy): domain Eukaryota; kingdom Metazoa; phylum Chordata; class Actinopteri; order Batrachoidiformes; family Batrachoididae; genus Thalassophryne; species Thalassophryne amazonica. The sequence goes on along the minus strand of NC_047120.1, from coordinate 27,316,482 downwards.
ATTGTGGGTCACGTACGGTCTGTGGACCCCAAATGGAGCAGCTGTGGGTTAAAGGTTCCTCACCTGCAACACACTAAAGAATGGGCAGGAAACTCTTTCAGAGGGTGATGCAGGAAAATTCACACGTGCAGAATCATGGAACTTAAAGTGGTTGTGTTGATTTGTTTCTGCAGCGCTCACTGGTTCAGCATGAGGCCCATCACAGGCCCACAGGTGAGCCAGCTTTTTCAGTTTTACACTCAAAAACACACTGTGTCTCTCAGCCTGTCTAATGTTTAACACAACATCTGGAACAGTAATTTGTGGAATCAGTGGATTGCAGCACTTTAGAAGCTGAATGAGGAATCAGAGTGTCTGGGTTTGTGAAGGTCAGTAATCAAGACTAAAGGCATCTTGACACTTGCACAAATTTGATCCCTGCACTGGCACACAATCTGGCGTGTCAATGAGTAAACTTGTCGTAAACTGTTGTAAATTTTGTGTGACTGCGTGCCAGTGCGCAAAATTTTGATATGTTCAAAATTTCTGGTCTGCATTAATTTTGTGCCAGAAACCAGGTGAGAAACCAGACCTGTTTTTAAAATTGCTGAATGATTTGAAGACTGGATTATCCAAATAATATTATGAGCGAAGCGTCACGCAGCGGCGCAAAGCTCACTCATGGTACAGGGCGTCCTAAACAGGAAGTGCCAAAATTCTAATCCACAGTAAAATAGGAAATGTTCAAATGTCAAACACTTCCTGGATTGACAGATGAGATCCCATGGAATCTCGCGCAACTCAGTGGCAAGCTCACACTCAAACAGAAGCGCTGAATTCTCAGTCACAGTGAAACAGAAAATATCCATTGTTGAACACTTCCTGGCATCGTTGGAGCTAGAGCAGAGGCCGGGGTTTCACTGGACACCCTGAAATCTGATTGGAGACAGATGATTGACATGTCACGGCAACACACGTCTGGTTGAAAGAGCTGCATTTTCAAATCAGTGTCACATTGACTGCTAGGTTCCTCCTGTCCAGTAGTTTGTGCTGTGGACCACAAAAAGTTCTAATCCACCTTAGAAGAAAAAGAAAAATGTTTGCTCCAGATTTGAACTGAACATGTTGTTTGAACTATGGAATTCTAATCACACCAAACTTATATCGGTGAGTAAACAACCGTATTTTATGCCAGAAATGAGGTCCAGGTTTTTATCTTTCTTAACTCAAACTGAAAGCAAACCTCTACAATTTGATATAAATTAATTAAAAATATAAAATCCAGCTTCTTGGGGAAGTGGTGTAGAGGAGGGTTTTCTTAAAAAGAACACCTGAAAGTTCAGCTACAATTTGACAGAAAGTACATCTGAGATGAAAGCCTAGATTTGTTGTTTTGGTGAAAGAAACTTTTGTATTTCTTCATAAATCATGTAAATAAGTCCAAGACATATTCAATGACTTGGAAATGTTCGTGTTTCCATCCCCTGACTTGTCTAAGAAAACTGGCAATAAAACTGATTATTATTGACAGGTTTTTATCAAGTTTTAGAGATTTGCTTTCAGTTTGAGTTTAAGGCAGATAATTTTAGAAAATTTTATTCTTTATTTTTTTGTATTACTTGTATTTAAAATGGCATAAACAAATTAAAATGTATGAAATTCGAAGTGTTCCAATACTTTTGGAGGGCACAGTGTCCTAACCTTATCATGAGTGCAAAATGAGTGTGATATTATTACTGTTTTGTTTAAGAATGTTTCATTTTCACTGTTGCTACACTTTGTGTCACATCATTATTACTTTGTGTCACATCATTATTACTTTGTGTCACATCTTATCATATATCATATTGATGTGAAAATTCAGTAAGGTATATCTTCTATTATACACTAAAAATCTAAGGTGGAACTCCACTAGTGTTTACTAAGGTACACTGAAATATCTTTAAAAAAAGAAAAAAAAGATAAAGAGTAGAGCCACTTAGGTGTCTGGTCTTGAGAACCAGGGATGGTAGGTTGAAAAGCTTTTTTATCCCATGGGAACTCTCCCTACCCACCTAAGCGGCTCAAGAATATGGACAGCATGTATATAAGTGACATTTACATGACAATTTATATGACAATATTGAAATACAATAATTTGGCCATATTTTACAGCCCTACTGTCAACCAGCTGAAAACTTTGATATATGAACTTTGATAATATTAATTTACATCTACATTAAAAAAAAATGCTTAAAGTGGCAGGGGGTTAAGAGTGCTGTAATTAGGGGGGTCAGCTGAAAAGAAAAAAGAAAAATACTTAAAGTAGACCTGCACTGAAATAAATGCAGTCAGATCTTTGGACCAACAAATGACTTATATTTGCACATAAGATCCTTCTGAATGTAGTAAAGTAAATCTGCAAGCCCAGATCTGTCATTCAACAGAGAAATCTTCATTTAAAAATGACAAATTTACAGCTAAAATTTAGCCCTCTGCAAAACTGTCATCACATCCGGGACGCTGCTGAGACGTCAGGGAAAAGACCCTCTCCCAGCATGCATTGTGCATGCCAACTGTAATTTGTGGATTTACATCAGTTTGCATCTGCACCTTTTTCTTGTCTTATACGGAAGGATCTACTTTTTTTTAAAACTTCATACTGTCTTGCGGCACGTTTTGGTGAGTACACATTTCTTGAAAATTATTTTGGGGGACTCTTTTATACACCTGTTTGATTGAGTGGTGTCGCATTGAAAATCTACTGTCTTTCACCTCCGGTACCGTCGCGGAGTATGGAGGTGGGACCCGCAAAGAATTCAAGTCATTAAAAAGATATAAACCTCTCTCAGCAGCCACGGAGCACTGCGGCTCCGATTACCGAGATGTGCGGCGCTGTGGAAAGTCTGTCCTTGCAGCAACAGGTGTTACCGGCCGCTCCGCATCAAAACAGCGAGCGTAGTCTCTGGACTTGTGCCAAGTTGGCTGCACCTCCATTCAGTACACAGAGAGGTGATGCCGGCTGCAAAGCAGACACGGGGGTGGTGTGAGTGGCCCGCTTCGGCGGTTACCGAGCACGACTCGGTAAGCGCAGAGGAGGCAGTGAGAGTGAGGCGTCGGGGAAGAACGGCGCCCGCTGTCGATGTCACTCGCCGCTGATCTGAGCATGCAGAGCTGTATCTCACATTCATTGCAGCTTACTTTTGGATGCTGAAACCAGGACGTGTATAAAAGTAACATTACTAACAGATAAAATCAATTTCAATGCGGGATCAGACTGAAGGCGGGAGCGCTCCGTCTTCTGCCAAACGCCACTGCAATGACCCGGATGTACAAACAGTTTTCACTGAGGGCCAAATTTTAGCTGCAAATTTGTCTTTTTTAAACTAAGATTTCTCCGCTGAATTACAAATTTGGGCTTGCAGATTTACTTTACTGCATTCATAAGGGTCTTATAAATACATATCAGCTTTTTCTTTCTGAGATCTGACCACATTTATTTCAATGCAGGTCTACTTTAAAAAGGTGGGGTCTCAGGGGGAAGCTGAAAGATTTTTGCTATGCTAATGCTCTCCTGAAGCATTTACTCAAAAATAAAGTCTGAAGGACCTAAATGACATGATGAGATGCTGACGAGGTTCGCTCATTCATATCTGCGACATGTGCATATTAATAATATGAGTAACAGTTATTAAATTGAACAGTGGTGTCAGTGACAGGTGCTCCTGAGTGTTTGTGATCACATGTGCAGCAACAGCTGTCAGGTTGTGTCAGTTTGTATCTCATAGCCTGTCGTGGTCAGTGGGTTTATCCTTCTCATAATTTGTAACACTGATCGCTGCGTTTGCGCTTAATTATAATAACGTCACCTGTCCTGGAGGGCGGCCCTGATCTGCACTCTGCACATTGAATTCATTGCTGAGCTGCAATAGAGGGAATTTTGCGGGATTGTTTGGGTTAAAAACTGCACTGTGCTTTTAATGAAGGGCTTTTACTGTGAAGCAGTTCCAGGAAGCTTTGGTTTGGTCAGTATAACTTTTTATTGTTTTATTCTGGGTTTTATGTCGACTTCTCACCATGCGATGATTCTTTGATCAGTTCCTCTTTTCATTGGTTGTAAAAGTTTCTATGACTGTAAAGTTGACTTGACGCTGTTCTCATGTTTGAATTTCAGACGGAGCAGAGCGAGCCCCAGAAAAACCAGCTGTCACTCAAACATCCCAGCAGCCTCCGGTAAATACACACCACAAACACCAACCAACAGAAACCCTTTACAAGCTCTGGATATTACATTCAGTCTTCAGTTTTTTTCGCAGCATACACTTCAAATGTCTCTCAAATGTCTCAAAAATATATGTAACCTTCCTGTTTTATTTCAGCTTCTCTTAATAATCGTGTTTGTCTTTGTTAGCTTGTCGGGTAAAGTAGCCTGTGTGATGATGTCATGTAGGAGGCGGGTACAACAACGAGAGTGTGGGAGGAGTCTGTGAGAAGTGGGTGGGAGCCCGATCTTAAATCACTGCAGTTACTTAGAGCAGTGATTCTCAACCGGGGTGCCGTGATCGATCGTCAGGGGTGCCGTGGGTATTTTTCATATTCGCGATTATTTTTCATATTCGCGATTACCGTGAATTATTTATTTTATCCATAAAGCATAAAACGACAGAATCTGATGTCAAACGTGCTGCAGCCTCTCTCTCGTCTTAAGGCGGGACAATAACAAGGAGGCTGATGGCCCATTAAAACAGTGCCGTCTTCTTCAAAAGCCGTCTAAAATGCGGAGCTGTCGGTGTGTGTGTCTGTGCCTGTGTGTGCGCGCACGCGGAGTTAACAGGCTGCAGACTGCGAGGGAGGGGGTGGGTCAGGGGGGGGAGGGGGTGGGTCAGGGAGATTCCTGAATGCAGGCGCGACACGTTCAGTGCGCAGCGAGCGCGGAGCAGAGAGGATTTTAACCCGAGTGAACGTTAAAACAGAAACGTGAAGCTGCCTTTACTTCTCTCTGAACTTTCTCTAAAGGTGTGATTCTGCCGTTACCGTCCTGTTCACACCATGTGCGCGTCGTATGTTGAATTTATGAGATCATGAGATGAAATAAACGGTCAAATATCTTTAAAAACATATTTAAAAAATGAGAATATATGAATGAACTGAGCCACAAAAAAAAAACGTTCAAACGCACAGATCACAAAAAGCAGGTGAGAACTCTGAACTTTAACAGCTGTTATTTTCCAAAGGTATTTATTTGTTCAATCTTGATCTTAATGCAGTGTTTAAACACAAAATGTGACTGATGAGGAGAAACAATTTCAGAAATGCAACAGAAACAACCACAAATCAGAAAAAGTTGGGACTGTATGTAAAATGAAGATAAAAATAAAAAAGTTGCACCATTCCCAGTTTCTCCACTCACAGAAGCCAAACGTTCTTCCAGAGTTGTGTAATTATACTACAATAGTAGAATATAAAGAAGGGGAAAAAAAAATACAATATATTCGTCAATCGCAATTATTTGACAATCGTCTCCAGAAATTCCTAATCGTGACAGCCCTACTTGAGATAAGAGCGCAAAATGCTTGAGGATTTTCGAAATGTGATGTTTTCTGTATCGATTTTCTATTAATAATAATAATAATGATATTTGGGTTTTGCGCAAAACCAGAGGTAATAGCATTATAATATTATTTTGGTTGGTGGTGTGCCACAGGATTTTGTAAATATAAAAAGGGTGCCGCGGCTCAAAAAAGGTTGAAAATCACTGACTTAGAGGATAAATTCATACCTTCTGTCACATCAGATTTTATCCAACTGAAATATTATTTTATTCTGAAATGTGCTATAAATCAGTTTGATTTTAAATTGACAGTTTGTGATTTTTGTTTTTCTTGAAGGAGTTCACTGAGCGAGGCTGTCAGAAGGACACAGTGATGAAGAGGTGAGTTCTCACAGACAGCTCCATGTACCAGAGCCGTCCAAATCTGATCCTGGAGGACACCTGCCCTGTGTGATTTTTTCCACTCTCCCTGCTCCGCCCACTGATAATTAACTCTGACAGGTGTGCTCAGCCAATGAGGAGCTGGGAAACACCAGGATTAAATAATCTGGTGTGAGTCGAGCAGGCAAACATGAAAACAGGGCAGGACAGGTGTCCTCCAGGAGGAGATTTGGAGAGCTCTGGTCTCCACCTTCATCCTCATGCCTTTAAACTGATCTGTGTTGTCGCCCCCTGCAGGCCGTGAGCGCCACCATCAGTCAGTTAGTTCCAGAGCTCATCGGCGCCTACGATGCTAACGAGTGAACTGTTTATGAGCCCAAAATTCAATGATAACTTGAATAACATCAGAGAGTCAGAGGAGCAGACGGATGTATAATAATGTCAAATATAGAACTAAATGATTGAAGATTTAACATTGTAATGGCAAAATGTTCTTTAAAGTTCATGATGTTCCTGCAAAAAAATGTTTTTAATTCAGTTTAAATTTAATTCATTTATACACCACCAAATCACAACAAAGCTGCCTAAAAGTGCTTCAAGGATTGAGCCTTTATTTGTTTTTTCATCTTGTTTGTTAGCTACCTGCAGGTGGAGTGGGAGGTCCGAAAAGGCACGCCCCGCCTCTTCACACAGGCCTCCATGGAGACCATCAGCTGCGGGGTCCTCCAACAGGACAACAAAACCGACTGTGGGCTGTACCTGCTGCAGAATGTGGAGAGCTTCCTGCAGGTGGACATCACTGGATTTCAAACAAACATGATCACACTGTGCTTAAAGTCTGTACGTAAACTAAACACTCTGATTGGCTCCTCAGGACCCTGTGGTGCATTTTGACATCCCCATGTGCCTGGAGAGCTGGTTTCCATGGCAACAAATGAGACAGAAGAGGGAGGAGATCAGAACTCTGATTTTAAAGATGCATCAGGATCAGAAGCTGGAAGACGACACAGAGCCACCGTGAACCAGACAATAAATGTATTTATATTTTTTATAATGTTTTGATGAATATTGATAATTAATAAATATTTCTTACACAAATATTTTTGTGCCGTTTCTTTTTTGTCCTGTGTTACTGCATCAGAATTTAAATCATTGGTTGCAACATTTATGAGAAAACTGAATATAACGTCTGTTTGTGCTGATGTAATGTGAGAGTTTTAAGAAAGATGCTGTGAGAAACATTTGAAGGAAAAAATATGAAACTGATTAGGAAAACAAAGTCAGAACCTCAACAGACAAAAGGTTAAAAAGGTTACAAACAAAAACACGCCATTTTAATTAAAAAAAAACCTGAGGAATCATTTGACAGAAGTATAAATATTTTTAAGAAATGGTTGTTGGAGAATCACTTTGTGTAAAAACTATGATTATTCATGTTTGTTTGCTCTGGGAGAGAAAGACCAAGTTCGAGATCGGGCGTTATACAGTGCTGACAGAGCAAACCTGAAGAGAGACATCAGACAGGAGAAGACTGCTTCAGGAGGAGGATCAAGGACTGCTTCAACAGCAGTGACACAAGGCAGATGGAGCAAATAAGAGAAATGAGATAAGAGAGACTTTGTCATTATAATAAACAATAAAACTTCATTGGTGACAGCACTTAGTTGCAGCAATGGTTAGGTTTAAAAAAATCTAACGCAATGCTAAAATACCCTCGGTGTATGAGCCTTGTGTTCTTTATAATTTGCAGTTGTTTCATTAATTAAGATCCCGTTGTCTTACATACGATTTGTACATGTTCAATGAAGCCCCTCTATTAATCAGTCAATCAGGCTTTGCGTGTGCGTGTACATGAGCTTTTGACAAAAGCAGAAGTTATTCAAATCAAGGAATATTTGTATATCACCCTCTGTGCATTTGTTGGTATAGGTACGGTCGGACATCCGGGACCTTGATGAGCACGTACATTGCGACGCGCATACAACCTCTGGCAAAAATTATGGAATCACCGGCCTCGGAGGATGTTCATTCAGTTGTTTAATTTTGTAGAAAAAAAGCAGATCACAGACATGACACAAAACTAAAGTCATTTCAAATGGCTTTAAGAAACACTATAAGAAATCAGGAAAAAAAATTGTGGCAGTCAGTAACGGTTACTTTTTTAGACCAAGCAGAGGAAAAAAAATATGGACTCACTCAATTCTGAGGAAAAAAATGATGGAATCATGAAAAACAAAAGAACGCTCCAACACATCACTAGTAATTTTGTTGCACCACCTCTGGCTTTTTAGTAACAGCTTGCAGTCTCTGAGGCATGGACTTAATGAGTGACAAACAGGACTCTTCATCAATCTGGCTCCAACTTTCTTTGATTGCTGTTGCCAGATCAGCTTTGCAGGTTGGAGCCTTGTCATGGACCATTTTCTTCAACTTCCACCAAGATTTTCAACTGGATTAAGATCCGGACTATTTGCAGGCCATGGCATTGACCCTATGTGTCTTTTTGCAAGGAATGTTTCACAGTTTTTGCTCTATGGCAAGATGCATTATCATCTTGAAAAATGATTTCATCATCCCCAGACTCTTTCAATTGATGGGATAAGAAATAATGTCCAAAATATCAACGTAAACTTGTGCATTTATTGATGATGTAATGACAGCCATCTCCCCAGTGCCTTTACTTGACATGCAGCCCCATATCATCAATGACTGTGGAAATTTAAATGTTCTCTTCAGGCAGTCATCTTTATAAATCTCATTGGAAGATCTCAACAGACGTTGACTCCAGTTTCCTCCCATTCGTTCCTTATTTGTTTTGTTGTGCATTTTCCATTTTTGAGACATATTGCTTTAAGTTTTCTGTCTTGACGCTTTGATGTCTTCCTTGGTCTACCAGTATGTTTGCCTTTAACAACCTTCGCATGTTGTTTGTATTTGGTCCAGAGTTTAGACACAGCTGACTGTGAACAACCAACATCTTTTGCAACATTGCATGATGATTTACCCTCTTTTAAGAGTTTGATAATCCTCTCCTTTGTTTCAATTGACATCTCTCGTGTTGGAGCCATGATTCATGTCAGTCCACTTGGTGCAACAGCTCTCCAAGGTGTGATCACTCCTTTTTAGATGCAGACTGACGAGCAGATCTGATTTGATGCAGGTGTTAGTTTTGGGGATGAAAATTTACAGGGTGATTCCATAATTTATTCCTCAGAATTGAGTGAGTCCATATTTATTTCCCTCTGCTTGGTCTAAAAAAGTAACCGTTACTGACTGCCACAATTTTTTTTTCCTGATTTCTTATAGTGTTTCTTAAAGCCAGAAAGTTGCCATTTGAAATGACTTTAGTTTTGTGTCATGTCTGTGATCTGCTTTTTTTCTACAAAATTAAATAACTGAATGAACATCCTCCGATGCCGGTGATCCATAGTTATTGCCAGGGGTTGTAGTAACCAGCGAGCTGGTGAAAACATACTGCTGTCGCGCTCATTTCATACTTGACGTCCATCACGCTCACTTCGTCCGAGTAAACAAGGATGGTCATGGGAATAACACTGCATCGTTGGCATCGTTTATGGTCGGAACTACAACGGCATCTGATCGTCTTCGAACATCCGAATTTCGTTCTTGATTAATTCAAACATTCTTGGCAAATGCTTTTGCTTTCATCTGTCTTGTGCCGGTCCAAGAATTTCACCTCTAGTGGCACAATATGAAGCTCCCCGGCTGTCACTCTTAATCATGGCCCCAGTTCAGAAAAAGGAAACCCATAAAATAGAACCAGTCCTATTCCCTTATTCCTATCTGGGGTATTCAGGCCCTGCTTTGAACACTAATTTTTTTCAAAGTAAATTCTTCTTTTCTCTGTGGGACACTCAGCTAAGAGCATCGAGGGAGTGCAGAGAGGCAGGGGCAGGGACAGATGGCAGCTCGCCTCACAGTGGGCCAACAGCTCAATCCCAAGATCCAACTATGAGCGTTTTAAATGCAGCAACTTTTGCACACCTATCAAAGCTCTCCACATACTTATACACCATTTGGCATGACCAAATCGGCAGCCCTTTGCAAAAAAACAGCGGTAAAGACGACTATATCAACAATGGTTGTGAGTGCACGTACAGTTTGTTTTCAGCGGTGATCCAAAATGGTGGTGGAAGTGACATAGCCGTACCGTACCTATTAATGAGACCAATTTAACTCCATAGAAAGTTAACTTTGAGTTAGTGGAAGTTAGCGTGCATGCTAAGCCACAAAAATGTTAGGTACAAAAAAGAGCATCCAGTACAGGAAGCTCAGCTCCAATGATCCTCTGGGTTGCCCTCAGAACCCGAGCCAAGTCTTTTCTGTTCTCTGCTGTGCAGCTAGCATACCATACTGTCATGCCCTGACAGAGGATGGTCTCCACAGTGCATCTGTAGAGGTTCACCAGGAGCTGAGGGGATAAGCCAGCCTGCTTCAGCTTCCTAAGGAAGAAGAGCTTTTGCTCTGCCTTCTTCATCAGGTGGGAGGTGTTGGATGACCAAGAGAGGTCCTTGGTGATATGGAGTCCCATGAACTTGATGTTGTCCACCACCTCCACCGTCTCACCATTTATGTGAAGTGGTCGGGGGATTGTCTTCCTGGTCCTCCTGAAATCTACAATGATCTCCTTGGTTTTAGTTGTGTTCAGAAGCAGACTGTTCTCTGAACATCACTGAGTCAGATGTTGTAAATACAGATCCAGCATGAGGGGAGGTGTACACCAAGGGCTGTGAATCCAGGGAAAGCTGTAGGACTTGGTGTGTCCGGACGGGTGCTTTGGGACTGCACAGGTCAGCTGTACCAAGATCTTAACCAGTCCCTTCACCAGTCCACTGTCCCACCCTGCCTGAAGTCCTCTATCGCTGGAACTCTACCAAAGACGTCCACCATTAGCAGTCTGATCAACAGCCGTAAATAATATAGCACCTTCAATTGCACCACAGACTAAAACAGTTAAATGTGGTCTATTAAACATTAGGTCTCTCTCTTCTAAGTCCCTGTTGGTAAATGATATAATAATTGATCAACGTATTGATTTATTCTGCCTAACAGAAACCTGGTTACAGCAGGATGAATATGTTAGTTTAAATGAGTCAACACCCCCGAGTCACACTAACTGTCAGAACGCTCGTAGCACGGGCCGGGGCGGAGGATTAGCAGCAATCTTCCATTCCAGCTTATTAATTAATCAAAAACCTAGACAGAGCTTTAATTCATTTGAAAGCTTGTCTCTTAGTCTTGTCCATCCAAATTGGAAGTCCCAAAAACCAGTTTTATTTGTTATTATCTATCGTCCACCTGGTCGTTACTGTGAGTTTCTCTGTGAATTTTCAGACCTTTTGTCTGACTTAGTGCTTAGCTCAGATAAGATAATTATAGTGGGCGATTTTAAACATCCACACAGATGCTGAGAATGACAGCCTCAACACTGCATTTAATCTATTATTAGACTCTAATCGGCTTGCCTCAAAAAGTAAATGAGTCCCACCCACCACTTAATCATATTTTAGATCTTGTTCTGACTTATGGTATGGAAATAGAAGACTTAACAGTATTCCCTGAAAACTCCCCTTCTGTCTGATCATTTTTTAATAACATTTACATTTAACCCTGATGGACTACCCTGCAGTGGGGAATAAGTTTCATTACACTAGAAGTCTTTCAGAAAGCGCTGTAACTAGGTTTAAGGATATGATTCCTTCTTTATGTTCTCTAATGTCATATACCACACAGAGCAGAGTAGCCTACCTAAACTCTGTAAAGGAGTTAGAGTATCTCGTCAATAGTTTACATCCTCATTGAAGACAACTTTGGATGCTGTAGCTCCTCTGAAAAAGAGAGCTTTAAATCAGAAGTGTCTGACTCCGTGGTATAACTCACAAACTCGTAGTTTAAAGCAGATAACCCGTAAGTTGGAGAGGAAATGGCGTCTCACTAATTTAGAAGATCTTCACTTAGCCTGGAAAAAGAGTTTGTTGCTCTATAAAAAAGCCCTCCGTAAAGCTAGGACATCTTTCTACTCATCACTAATTGAAGAAAATAAGAACAACCCCAGGTTTCTTTTCAGCACTGTAGCCAGGCTGACAAAGAGTCAGAGTTCTATTGAGCTGAGTATTCCATTAACTTTAACTAGTAATGACTTCATGACTTTCTTGCTAACAAAATTTTGACTATTAGAGAAAAAATTACTCATACCATCCCAAAGATGTATCGTTATCTTTGGCTGCTTTCAGTGATGCCGGTATTTGGTTAGACTCTTTCTCTCCGATTGTTCTGTCTGAGTTATTTTCATTAGTTACTTCATCCAAACCATCAACATGTTTATTAGACCCCATTCCTGCCAGGCTGCTCAAGGAAGTCCTACCATTATTTAATGCTTCAATCTTAAATATGATCAATCTATCTTTGTTAGTTGGTTATGTACCACAGGCCTTTAAGGTGGCAGTAATTAAACCATTACTTAAAAAGCCATCACTTGACCCAGCTATCTTAGCTAATTATAGGCCAATCTCCAACCTTCCTTTTCTCTCAAAGATTCTTGAGACGGTAGTTGTAAAACAGCTAACTGATCACCTGCAGAGGAATTGTCTATTTGAAGAGTTTCAGTCAGGTTTTAGAATTCATCATAGTACAGAAACAGCATTAGTGAAGGTTACAAATGATCTTCTTATGGCTTCGGACAGTGTACTTATCTCTGTGCTTGTTCTGTTGGACCTCAGTGCTGCTTTTGATACTGTTGACCATAAAATTTTATTACAGAGATTAGAGCATGTCATAGGTATTAAAGGCACTGCGCTGCGGTGGTTTGAATCATATTTGTCTAATAGATTACAGTTGTTTATGTAAATGGGAATCTTCTTCACAGACTAAAGTTAATATGGAGTTCCACAAGGTTCTGTGCTAGGACCAATTTTATTCACTTTATACATGCTTCCCTTAGGCAGTATTATTAGACGGTATTGCTTAAATTTTCATTGTTACGCAGATGATACCCAGCTTTATCTATCCATGAAGCCAGAGGATACACACCAATTAGCTAAACTGCAGGATTGTCTTACAGACATAAAGACATGGATGACCTCTAATTTTCCTGCTTTTAAACTCAGATAAAACTGAAGTTATTGTACTTGGCCCCACAAATCTTAGAAGCATGGTGTCTAACCAGATCGTTACTCTGGATGGCATTTCACTGATCTCTAGTAATACTGTGAGAAATCTTGGAGTCATTTTTGATCAGGATATGTCATTCAAGCGCATATTAAACAAATATGTAGGACTGCCTTTTTGCATTACGCAATATCTCTAAAATCAGAAAGGTCTTGTCTCAGAGTGATGCTGAAACAACTAATTCAGCATTTATTTCCTCTAGGCGTGGACTATTGTAATTCATTATTATCAGGTGTCCTAAAATTCCCTAAAAAGCCTTCAGTTGTTCAGAATGCTGCAGCTAGAGTACTGACGGGGACTAGCAGGAGAGAGCATATCTCACCCGTGTTGGCCTCTCTTCATTGGCTTCCTGTTAATTCTAGAATAGAATTTAAAATTCTTCTTCTTACTTATAAGGTTTTGAATAATCAGGTCCCATCTTATCTTAGGGACCTCGTAGTACCATATTACCCCAATAGAGCGCTTCGCTCTCAGACTGCGGGCTTACTTGTAGTTCCTAGGGTTTGTAAGAGTAGAATGGGAGGCAGAGCCTTCAGCTTTCAGGCTCCTCTCCTGTGGAACCAGCTCCCAATTCAGATCAGGGAGACAGATACCCTTTCTACTTTTAAGATTAGGCTTAAAACTTTCCTTTTCGCTAAGGCTTATAGTTAGGGCTGGATCGGGTGACCCTGGACCATCCCTTGGTTATGTTGCTTTAGACGTAGACTGTGGGGGGGTTCCCATGATGCACTGTTTCTTTCTCTTTTTGCTCCGTATGCATCACTCTGCATTTAATCATTAGTGATCGATCTCTGCCCCCCTTCTCGGCATGTCTTTTTCCTGGTTCTTTCCCTCAGCCCCAACCAGTCTCAGCAGAAGACTGTCCCTCCCTGAGCCTGGTTCTGCTGGAGGTTTCTTCCTGTTAAAAGGGAGTTTTTCCTTCCCACTGTGGCCAAGTGCTTGCTCATAGGGGGTCGTTTTGACCGTTGGGGTTTTTCATAATTATTGTATGGCCTTGCCTTACAATATGGAGCGCCTTGGGGCAACTGTTTGTTGTGATTTGGCGCTAGATAGAAAAAGTTGATTGATTGATTGATAATGAAATGCTTGAAACATTGGTTCACACATATTGTTCACCATGTCAACTCTCCCAGCCAGATTGGACCAGCACCAGTTTGCAAACAGAGAAAAAATGGGTCAACAGAAGATAACACAGCCACAGCTCACCACACTGAGCCACCTGGAGCATCAGGGGATCTCTGCAAAGTTACCTTTTGTGGATTTCAGCTTTGCTTTTAACACCATCCTCCATGACAGACTGGTGTCCAAACTGTCAGACCTGGGACTGTTTCACTGCATGTGCTCTTGGATCAAAGACTTCTTGTCTGATGACTCCAAGAGGGTGAGAGTTGGCCTCAACATCACTTCAGCCCTCAGCCTCAGCACTGGATCCTCTCAGGGCTGTGTGCTGAGCCCCCTGTTCGACACCCTTCACGACTGTACACCTGTTCATTCCAGCAGTATCATCAGGTTTGCTGATGACACTCCTGTAATGGGTGGGCAGTGGATGAGTCCACATACCAGGACGAGGTGGAACAACTGTCTGAGTGGTGCAAACAGCTTGTTTTTGAAACACAAACCAAGACCAAGGAGCAGATTATCAACTGCAGGAAAAAAAAAAAACCCAGACATTCAGCCTCTTCTCATCATCAGGGTCTTGGTAGAGGGTCCTGGAATTCCGGTTTGTTGGTGACGGACTTGAACAGGAGCATCAACATCACTGCTCTTATTAAGAAGGCAGAACAGAGACTGCACAAAACCATATATTATATATATATATATAACTGCTTGTGTCCTTTCCTGTTGCTATTTTAAAGCATCCTGACATCCTGCAAGTGTAATATACAGTTGTATGTAAAAGTTTGGGCACCCCTGATGATTCCATGATGTTCCTTTATAAATCATTGGTGTTTTTGATCAGCAATTTCAGTTAAATATATCATACAGCAGATAAACACACTGATATTTGAGAAGTGAAATGAAGTTTCGAGTATTTACAGAAAGTGTGCAATAATTATTTAAACAAAATTAGGCTGGTGCATAAATTTGGGCAACCTTTTCATTTTATGATTTGAATACATGTAGCACTAATTATTGGAACACAAAATTGGTTTGGTAAGCTCATTGACCCTTGACCTCCTTACACAGGTGAATCCAATCATGAGAAAGGTTATTTAAGGTGGCTGTTTGCAAAAGTTTCCCCTCTTTGCATCTCTTCTAATGAGTGGCAACATGAGAGCCTCGAAATGCCTCTCAAATGACCTGAAAACAAAGACTGTTCAACATCATGGTTTAGGGGAAGGATAGAAAAAGCTATGTCAGAGATTTCAGCTATCAGTTTCCACTGTGAGGAACATAGTGAGGAAATGGAAGACCACAGGCACAGTACTAGTTAAGGCCCAAAGTGGCAGGCCAAGAAAAATCTCAGATAAGCTGAAGTGAAGGAGGGTGAGAACAGTCATAGTCAACCCTCAGACTTGCTCCAAAGACCTACAACATGATCTTGCTGCAGATAGTGTCTCTCTGCATCGTTCAACTATACAGCACATTTTACACAAAGAGATGCTGTATGATGCTGTAATGCAGAGGAAGCCTTTTCTGCATGCACGCCACAAACAGAATTGCTTCAGGTATGCTAAAGCACATTTTGGACAAGCCAGCTTCATTTTGGAATAAGGTGCTGTGGACTGATGAAACTAAAATTTAGTTATTTGGACATAACAAGGGGCGGAAAAAGAACAGCATTCCAAGAAAACATTTGCTACCCACAGTAAAATTTTGAGGTGGCTCCATCATGCTGTGTGGCTGTGTGACCAGTGCAGGTACTGGGAATCTTGTTAAAGTTGAGGGTCACATGGATTCCAGTCAATATCAGCAGATTTTTGAGAACAATGTTCAAGAATCAGTGACAAAGTTGAAGTTGCGCCGGGGCTGGATCTTTCAACGAGACAATGACCCTAAATACTGCTCAAAATCTAATAAAGCATTCATGCAGAGGAACAAGTACAATGTTCTGGAATGGCCATCTCAGTCCCCACACCTGAATATTGTTGAAAATCTGTGGTGTGATTTTAAGTGAGCTGTCCATGCTCAGAAACCAACAAACCTGAGTGAACTGGAGATGTTTTGCAAAGAAGAATGGTCCAAAATACATTCAACCAGAATCCAGACTATATAGGAAGCATTGAGAGCACACCTGGGCATTCTATGGCCCACGGGCCATATCCGGCCCTTTGGCAACTCGGACCAGCCCACAAATACCTGGAAATTAAAGAATAAAATTAGGTTCTCCCCAGACAATGGAACGGCTCCACTCCGTTATACTGCCATATAGTGGTGCTATAGTGTAGTGTCATCTCATGATGTTTAGCAGGAGACTTGGGAATCTAACAGCACCAAACCCGCTTTTGTGGTAAATTTCACATAAACAACTTCAGCTCTTTATTTTATACTGTTTACATCCAGATGACATAAAACCATGACAAAATACAAGTGTTACACAAAGCCAGATGATCAGAGGACGATCTCTGCATTTTTTGTTTCGTCTTGGCAGGACCACAGCCCATGCGGGGCGCAGTGATCGCCAGGCCGTGTGGGGAGGAGGCACGCCGGCACCAAGCGTCACGGAGGCGGGAGCACAGCCGACTCGATCAGCTCTGGCTGCCGTGGGAAGAATGATGCTGCAGCCTCTGAACAGGGAGGCTTTTATGAAGAAAACAGCAAAACGGAATTTGAAATTATTCAGGTACTGAGACACACTTTGAGATTTTGGGGCTGGACAGTGGTGTGGATTATTTCTGTTCTTTTATGTTTTAAAGGACATGTCGCACTGAAATCAGAACATTTCTGCATGTTTCCAACAGCGCTTCTTAGAGGAAAACATCCCAGCACGCACTTAAATGCTGCTAACGTTAACAACAGAACCACAGATTAATTACAAAGTTCACATAACTGATGTGTGATGATGCCTCATTTTTTAAGTGATAACTGTTCATTTTAATGCAGTCACGGTAAAAGGAGCCGCTTTCTACTGTGCAAAAACTTAGTTGCACGAGTGGTGGGCACTGCTCAGTTACAGAACAGTCTCACGTCAAGACAGACACTCAAAATAAAATAAATCCTACCAGCTCCACTGAGAAGAAAAAACAAAAAAAACCCAAACAAACAAAAAAAAATGACCAGTCATCCACTTGTGATTTCCAAAGTCAGCTCCACCACAAAACACCATCACCGCATGTTACAATCCAAAATCCGACACTCTGAAAAAATGAAGAGTTTTGAGGTGAAGTGTGTCGCCTCCCATCTTTCTGCAGCTTCTGTAAAGCCAAACCTTTATTTTCGAATGGAAGCTCAGAAGCTTCGTTGTCGGACAAAGCAGTGTTTGTTTCACTGTCTGTCAGCCAGCGGGATGTTGCAGCTTTTCCTAAAGTGTGCATGTACAGTAGTGTTCAGAATAATAGTAGTGCTATGTGACTAAAAAGATTAATCCAGGTTTTGAGTATATTTCTTATTGTTACATGGGAAACAAGGTACCAGTAGATTCAGTAGATTCTCACAAATCCAACAAGACCAAGAAATGGCTATTTTTCTTGAGTAAAATTAAGTGCAGCTCATAGCAATGCGATTGACAACAGAGATAAAATTAATAATAAAAAAATGGTATAAAACCTGATAAAAATCCATTTAAAAACATTCATGCTATCCCCCAAGAAATTCAAAAGCATATAAAAATGATGACATTAAAAACCAGTGTGTAAAAAAGTGTATTAAAAGGCTAAAATGCAAAATTAGAGGGAGATCCTGTGGGGATTCATGGCTTTCTTCACTGAGCAGTGTGATGGACTTTGGGATGAAAGAGAGTTTAAGACGAGTAGTTTTACATGTGTTTGTTATGAATTTTTTTTTTTTTTTTTTTTTTTACAGAGGATTCATATCCTGATAGGCAAGAACTGATTAAATTTTCAAGGTCATAAGTCAAAGGTCAAAGTCAGGAAAAATCATGGAACATTTGGGAAAATTGCTATCCTTTAACACTGAAGACATTTTCAAAAATCCATTACTCGATCAAAAAAGCAATTTAAGCTCTTTGAAACCAGTTTTGCTTTTAGATCCTGTTTAGCACATACTTCAAACCAGAAAGTGAACCCACAACAGACTCCCAAAAGATTTACTGCAAAAGATAATACAAGATACAAATACTTAGGTACAATAATTGATAACAAACTCACATTTCAACTCAACACAGAACAAATCTTCTCGAAATGTCAACAGTGCCTTTTTTTTTCTCCGTAAACTTCGCAAATTACAGGTTCACCACTCAATTCTTGCAGTTTTTTATAAATGCTTCATAGAATCCATCCTCACGTTCAATATTACAGCCTGGTTTGGTTCACTCAGTCTCACCCATCGTAACACTCTCAATAAAGTCATCAAGATCAGCAGCAAAATCATTGGACAGCAGCAAGACTCACTCACCCCCATCTATAACCACAGAGTTTTGAGGAAAGCCATGCAGATCTCCACAGACCTCACTCATACTCTGCACCAGCACTACACCTTCTTACAACCCCTGGCAATAATTATGGAATCACCGGCCTCGGAGGATGTTCATTCAGTTGTTTAATTCTGTAAAAAAAAAGCAGATCACAGACATGACACAAAACTAAAGTAATTTCAAATGGCAACTTTCTGGCTTTAAGAAACACTATAAGAAATCAGGAAAAAATAATTGTGGCAGTCAGTAACGGTTACTTTTTTAGACCAAGCAGAGGAAAAAAATATGGACTCACTCAATTCTGAGGAATAAATTATGGAATCACCCTGTAAATTTTCATCCCCAAAACTAACACCTGCATCAAATCAGATCTGCTTGTTAGTCTGCATCTAAAAAGGAGTGATCACACCTTGGAGAGCTGTTGCACCAAGTGGACTGACATGAATCATGGCTCCAACAGGAGAGATGTCAATTGAAACAAAGGAGAGGATTATCAAACTCTTAAAAGAGGGTAAATCATCACGCAATGTTGCAAAAGATGTTGGTTGTTCACAGTCAGCTGTGTCTAAACTCTGGACCAAATACAAACAACATGGGAAGGTTGTTAAAGGCAAACATACTGGTAGACCAAGGAAGACATCAAAGCGGCAACAAAGAAAACTTAAAGCAATATGTCTCAAAAATCGAAAATGCACAACAAAACAAATGAGGAACGAATGGGAGGAAACTGGAGTCAACGTCTGTGACCGAACTGTAAGAAACCGCCTAAAGGAAATGGGATTTACATACAGAAAAGCTAAACGAAAGCCATCATTAACACCTAAACAGAAAAAACAAGGTTACAATGGGCTAAGGAAAAGCAATCATGGACTGTGGATGACTGGATGAAAGTCATATTCAGTGATGAATCTCGAATCTGCATTGGGCAAGGTGATGATGCTGGAACTTTTGTTTGGTGCCGTTCCAATGAGATTTATAAAGATGACTGCCTGAAGAGAACATGTAAATTTCCACAGTCATTGATGATATGGGGCTGCATGTCAGGTAAAGGCACTGGGGAGATGGCTGTCATTACATCATCAATAAATGCACAAGTTTACATTGATATTTTGGACACTTTTCTTATCCCATCAATTGAAAGGATGTTTGGGGATGATGAAATCATTTTTCAAGATGATAATTCATCTTGCCATAGAACAAAAACTGTGAAAACATTCCTTGCAAAAAGACACATAGGGTCAATGTCATGGCCTGCAAATAGTCCGGATCTTAATCCAATTGAAAATCTTTGGTGGAAGTTGAAGAAAATGGTCCATGACAAGGCTCCAACCTGCAAAGCTGATCTGGCAACAGCAATCAGAGAAAGTTGGAGCCAGATTGATGAAGAGTACTGTTTGTCACTCATTAAGTCCATGCCTCAGAGACTGCAAGCTGTTATAAAAGCCAGAGGTGGTGCAACAAAATACTAGTGATGTGTTGGAGAGTTCTTTTGTTTTTCATGATTCCATAATTTTTTCCTCAGAATTGAGTGATTCCATATTTTTTTCCTCTGCTTGGTCTAAAAAAGTAACCGTTACTGACTGCCACAATTTTTTTCCCTGACTTCTTATACTGTTTCTTAAAGCCAGAAAGTTGCCATTTGAAATTACTTTAGTTTTGTGTCATGTCTGTGATCTGCTTTTTTTCTACAAAATTAAACAACTGAATGAACATCTTCCGAGGCCGGTGATTCCATAATTTTTGCCAGGGTTGTACCATCAGGTCGCAAGTTCAGGTCCCTGCCTCTTAGGATTAAGAGGGCCACCTCCAGTTTCTTGCCCACCTCGATCCACCTGCTGAACAGTAGCTAATGTGACTAGTTCTTTAAGCAGGCTGTGCTTGGCTTTTACTGGCTTTTGTAATTCTATTTATTAAGTGTTGATGAAGTGTTGATTTTTTATGGAATTTATCATGTATGAAATGTGTGTTTCTGCTCATGCTGGCGCTTTATCTGCAAATTAAGTTCCTAACGGATAAATAAAGTGTTTTTGATTTGATCTGATTTTGATTTGACAAGTGGTTCCAAAGGAGGAGCAGGGGAGAGACAGTAGGATGAGCACAGCAGACAGGACTGGTGAGCGTGGCTGGACTAAAGGAAAAAGAAGAAAAACAAATCATACATCAAAGACACAAAAGTTCAAGTCGGCCAAGTAGTTACAACAACAAACTGGAAGTGAGTGGAGCTTGAAACCGAGCCTGAATACTGCAGCTTAAGGTGGAGGTAATCAGTGTAGACGAGGAACAGGTGAGCTTGATGAGGTGGAGGCAGAGTGAAAACGAGGTCAGCCACGCCCAGGACGCAGACCCTGAACAAGAGAGACTCAGAAAAAACAAGGAGAGACAATGGACAGATCCTAACAGACCCATTTCAAACCAGATCAGAAACAAAATCCAGGAAGCAACTTAAAAACACGATGAGACGTCCATGTTTAGTGGACAAAACATGAAAATCAGTTCATAGCAGACTTTCTAAAACCAGTTTAAGACATTTGTTTCAGACAACCCAAACCCTAAACTGGTTAAAATCACTTACACCAGTTTATCTTTAATACAAACCAGCTTTAAATTAGTATGAAACCAGTTTATCTCAAACAAAACAACAAAAGTCCATCTTCATGCAGGAAAAGCTGGAACAAGACAAACATTGTCACTTTTGTCAAAAAATAAATAATAAGTGATTTTCAAAATAACTTAAATAGCTGTTGTCATCCTGGAAATGATGGTGTTAGTGATGTCACTGAACATCATGAAGGAGCCAAACTACCTGAAGGTCTGAAGCTGAGGTCATCAGGTGGGTCAGTGGCGGCTGCATGTGGGCGGAGTCATCACCTGCTGGCCTTTTCCTCTTGTAGGTCCAGGATGTCTGCATGATGCTGAGGACAAACAAAGTCTCATTCAAGGACACTGTCCAATCAGACAACTTTGAAACACCTTGAGGTTCTGGCAGACAACAAAATGACGGCACTGAGCAGCTTGATCACTAAACCCTCTTTGGCATCCACAGACATGTAAAGTCACATAAAAATGATAAAAGCTGATTAACTCTGGAAAATGTTCATGTCAAATCTCAGATTGTCTTTTGATGTCACTGAATGAAAGCACAAAATGAATGTCTGTGATATCTGTCAGTCAGTTTCATTAGAATTTATTATATTTTCTGATATCTGAATCAGATTTCTTATTAATCAAATCTGTGGGTTGTGACTGATGTAAAGTTCATGATGAATTCTGGTCAGTTTGGACGAAGCAATTTGTCTAACATGGAAAAAGTGAGATGTTCATTAAAACAGGTGCTCATGAAATCTGTTTAATATCTATGAACACATGATGATCTGAATGTGCTGATGGACTAAAACCTCAAGCAAAGGAAAAATAATGATGTTTTTTTTTCCACAGGTGTATTTTTAAATTTCCAAATGATCAATCAACATAGAACAGACTGACAAATGTAAATCCAAAGTAATTAATTACTAGACAAAGACAGCAGATATGTTAAAAGGAATAACAAACAGCTGAAATACTTTAGTGTGGACTGATCCAAACTCAAATTATACAATAATACATATCAATAATCAGGATGTGTTTACTTGTGAAGAAGTATTAACAGATATTTTTCATTTGAGTTTGATGATTTTTTGGTATCAATTACATCAATATAACTCAACAGATCATTGGTAGCAGTTGTTAAAATGTAATTAGAGATATCTTAAATCTGAATTTAAGTTCATTACCTACACCAAGGAGGTTATGCTTTCACCGGCATTTGTCTGTCTGTTTGTCTGTTAACAGGATAACTCAAAAAGTTTTGAACGCATTTGAACCAAATTTGGTGGAATGATGGGGAATATGTCCAGGATCAATTGATTAAAATTTGGTGATGATCTAGATTAAACTCTGGAAGATAGCATAATGTAGTAGTTTGCCCTTTTGTGAATCCACATCCTTTGATATTGATATGTGGTGTGATGGAGGAATGCACTCTACCGAGTGCCCTTCTAGTTTAGACCTGTGGTTCTAACAAAAATAAGAAGAAAAATAAAGCTGTAGATTTTGCACAATTGAAATTAATTAAAACTAAAAATAAAAAAAACTCCTCTCAATTGCAGGTCTTAATCATACTGCTCCATAAAATACCAATTATTCTGAAATACTAGTTATTCTGTTATGTTTTTCTTATCACTTTGTTACTTTCCACACTTTAGCCATTGTCCAGTTCTGTTCTAGTTTTGTTCAGCCGGTTTGTGTTTTCATTGTTTATCATTTAGCTTTCATCTGTTTTCTGTTATACTTATATCGGGTTTTGATTTCTGTTTATTAGTCTGTTCCTGTTTAATTCTGCTTTGTATTGATTTCCTGATCAGTTCTAGTTGCTTTTGTACTCTTGCTCATGTTTGATTTTGGTGCCTGTTGTTGTATGATATTCTGACCATGATTTCCAATTTTGCTGTGTTCTGTTTTTGCCATTTGTTTCCACTTCACACCTCCCATCATGTCGATCATTCCTTGTCTCACGCCCAGTTACTTATTTTCACTCCACGTCCTGCACCTGCCCCATGTCTTTGTTTCCCACCTTGTTTATTTTTGCTTTGTGTTTTCATTCACTTCCACTCTTGCTCCAGCTCACGTGTCTTTGTCTGTTACTTCACTCCACTCTGTGCTTTCCATCCTTCACTATCTTGTACTCTGCACAACCTTTGGCTCCCCCGGTCACGCCCCCTTCCAGAGACTTCCACACACCTGCTTCACATCACCCTAATTTGTTTGCTCCTTATTTAAACCATCACAGTCTCACAGTTCACTGCCAGTTTGTTGTCTCGTACACATTCCAGCGCCTTTGTCAATTCTGAGTTTTGCTTCGCCGTGTATCGTACCTCTGCTCTGTTTTCCTTGACCATGCCTTTTGCCTTGTCCCGGACGTCTGTGTTTGCTCGTGCCTCTGATCCCTGCTCAACCATGACTGCGTTTTTGCCTGATCCTGATTGTACCTCTGCTCCGCTGCTCGATCACATGTGTACCGAACCAGAGCCTGGAATAAAGACCATGTTTTCTCCTACACCTAAGCTTAGTCCGGGAGTTTGCATTGCGGGTCCAGCCACCATGGTAGACGGGCCCCCACCCGTTCTGACAGAATCAGTTAATCAGTGAAATCACCTGGTGGAGTCAGTGACTGCAAAGAAAACCTGCACCCTCTTGGCTCTTTCTGGAACAAGTTGCCCACCCCTGCTCTAAATTATCACGCTTGGACACCAGCCACATGGCCGAAGTGCACGTCAATGCGTCATGGAGATGCACTGGCTCGACACACACACACACAAAAAAAAGAAAAAAGAGAAAAACTGTGACACAAAGTGTATTTGGTTTGACTGCCAATGTACACATCTAGCAGCGCACACACGCTGATGTTAAAAAAATGGGGATGCGCCGCGGTTGACAGTCTGTGACATTCACAACTTTACACATGCGTTTACTGACAAATACTGAACACAGGGAGACAATCTGGGGACTGTTAAGAATCTGCAGCTCTTGTTTCACCATCAGCAAAAAGAAAGAGTAATAACAAAACACATATTTGAATGCACGCATTCCCAAATGTACCCACACTGGTTTTCATTCAGAACAATTGCACAAATAAACTATTTACCCAACCAGCCACCCATCGCACACCATACCATATGTGGTCATAATCTCTCTGCCTGGACTCGAACTCACACACTCTAATTTTGGAGGTTGATGTCCTCATTAATGCCATAAATATTCATTTGAAGCTGTTTTGCTGTTATAATTACTGATATAAATGAAATGAATGAAACTCAGTGATGCCACAAAAACCATGAAACCAAAGGCTCACAGGTCTTCACACCACATCAAAGCTCACACTCTGCTTCATGACATTTGACAATGTGTTATTCTAGCCACAGCAGCGAGCACAACACCACATTATTTTGCAATCTGCATGTTCCGTATTGATGGATTACGCAAATGTTGCTCATTCACTCATGAGTTTGACACCACTAACCATGCACAAAAGCAGCTTCAAAAGCAAAGTTTTTAAGCCAGGTTTGCAAAATGTGAACAAGAGTCATAATATCATTTATGGTGCCAAAGACGTGGCGAGACTGCAACTTTTGCTTCAATGCTTGATATGAGAAATATGTTTTCATATCTCAAAAAAGTGATGTGATTGGCAAAAACTAACACCAGATTCAGATTTAGAGTCCTTAAATTACCCAAAATCCATTGAAAAAACTTCATGCAAGAAAAATCACGTTGACCAGTGTTATGTGTGTTAAAGGGCGGGTTATACAATTGGCTCCATGAAGTACGAATTTAGAAGGAATTTTTATCAAGGCCAGTTTATTTGTTTGAATTTAAAGTTTTAGGAGTTCAGGCACCTTGTCCTCAGTCACCTGAAGCAAAGTAAAAGAACCAGATATTAAACCTTTTTCATGATAAAAACCTTTCTGTAGGACTCTTTCCAAACCTGCCTTGACCTAAGAGTAACTTAATAAAGTTACAGAAATATTTGTTAAAATGGTCAGCAACTTCAGATTTAGTAAACGTAATTAATCCATGAATATCCAAACCGACGATTAGAGATTTTATCAAACAAGATTTGCCTGTACCTAATGTACTGAGTAGTTCCCACAGTTTGTGTGGCTGTGATTTACGTTCTTTCA
This sequence comes from Thalassophryne amazonica, assembly GCF_902500255.1. Lineage (NCBI taxonomy): Eukaryota > Metazoa > Chordata > Actinopteri > Batrachoidiformes > Batrachoididae > Thalassophryne > Thalassophryne amazonica. Next base: position 27,291,155 of record NC_047120.1, on the reverse strand, counting down.
CCTTATTTGCATAATATTTGCCAGTTTGTACTGTACATGATTTCTATAACATAGAAATTTGCTATACCACTCAGGATCTGTTGCTTTCCTAAACTTAGGATTGCCGTTGTTCCACTCGTTTATAAGATGGATGATCTCACCATCAATCCATGGATCAGATCTGGACTTAATGCAGAACGTCATCACCGGGGCAACCTCATCAATCAACACTGAGAAACTTAGAGTTGAATAATAACCAGGATTCATTCCACAAACTCACAACATAACACATTACTCCAGTCAACATTTTGGATTTTTTTGTTCAAACAATTCTGTGGTATAATTTTTCATGGACCCAACTGTTTCAGCTGTATGTTGATTGACAACATTTTTATGTACCTTTCTTGTACAATGCACAAGATTATGATCACTAACCGCAATAGGTGACACACCACCATTATAGATTTTATGGGGATCTGATACTATGATGATACTATGATGCTGATACTATGATGAAACCTATAGTGGTGGAAGAGGTGGGGGTCACTCTAGTAGGGTCAGTGATAATTTGTGTAAGATTAAACATTGGTAAAAAGTTTTTCATTGGTTGATCTGACACACCTTTCATTTTGTAATTCGTATTAAAATCACCCAACATTATACACTCTGTGGATACAAAACCATCGTAGGTTAAACATGACTTCCATGATTTGTCATGAAAGTCACTCTGTTTTGGTGGTTGATATAAAATACCAGTCAGTATGGATTTAGTCCTTGGCCAAAGGATTTCAAAACATACAGCCTCCAAGTCCACTTCCAGCTCTGGTTGGCGGTTGAATGTGATGTCACACCAGATATACCCACCAACGCCACCTTCTGTACTTTTACAATATTACAAACCTGTTGCTTGTGAGGTAGTGGTCAACCTCTTAGCCAAGATGGAGAAGAAAATCTTCCCTTCATCATTCAGGAGCATGATGCACCTGAAATGGCTGATGGTGGTGGAACCAACCAATCTTGGAACGTCTGCATGGCGTCTGCTGGATGTCACTGCATGATCTATAAAACGACACCCAAATGACACCATGTCAGACACCCTCCAGAAATATGCGACACGAGGATTTCAACAATTCTGTGAATAATTCAAGCAATGTGTTCACATATCTGGATCTCATCTATCTCTCTCTGTACATGTGTATTGGTTGAATTCATTGCTGAGGTCCTGGTGTTGCAAATGTCTGGACTGTTTAAGTCAAAGGAATTGTAAGGATCGCTTTGTTGTGTTCAAAATAATAAGTGTTTAAAAAGTGAGTACATGGCTTTTTTTTTTTTTACATCAATTTACATCAATATGACATCAATTTGTGACGCTTTTGTGAGTATTAAATCAAGCCAATACCTGACATGAACAAATCCTGACCAAAGCCTGACATCATTTGACCATCTCATGTTTGCTGGGAACTAAGTAACTATCTTTTACTGAAATATGAGGAGTTTAATATTTGTAACCTTGCTGTTTCATGTAATCTGTATTTTTATGCTGCTACTGCCTAGAATTTTTTTTAAATAAATCTGAGTAGTGAAGGAGACAATAAATCAATGTTCTTCATTTGAGAAGATTTCATATCTATAAGCATTTTTTTTATTATTGTTATTTAGCAATCAACCATTCTTTCCTGCTCTGGTTAAGCAAACTTAACCAGATTTTCACCATTTTCAGCAGAGTACAAACAGAAAAAAATAATCAAGACTTCTAATACTTGCGTTTACAATATTTATTTCTTGTATCTTACACTTTAAAGCCACTGCCACCTCCCATCAGCAAACATTTGTTGATTTCCTTCATTAATAATTGGATACAATTGTTTGTTTACTTATTTAGCCTGTTTGAGATGTTGTAATTTGTCTGTACAGTGTTTTTACAGGTCTTAGCCTTTCACAAAACTAAATAAAGCTTCACAAAATAGGAAATAAACTCTCCTCTCTCTCCCATTTTCAAAGGTCCTGTGCTCAGGTTAGCACTCAAGATCAAAAATGATGCTTCACACATCCTGTTCTCTGAATTTCACTGGGTATCTTCAGTCAGAAGTTAGACGCCTCATGTTCCCACCATATGTTCCCACATCAATCTCACAATTAAAAAAATCCTGTTGATTAAACTGTGCAAACTTACCCAATAACATTTGTTTGATATATTTTGCAATATGGGAACAACAAAGTACACTGAACAAAAATATAAACACCACACATTTGTTTTGCTCCCATTTTTCGTGAGCTGAACTCAAAGATTTTCAAAACATTTTCTGTATATACAAAAGACCTATTTCTCTCAAATATTGGTCACAAATCTGTCTAAATCTGTGTTAGTGAGCACTTTGTCGAGATAATCCATCCCACCTCACAGGTGTGGCATATCAAGATGCTGATTAGACAGCATGATTACTGCATAGGTGTGCCATAGGCTGGCCACAATAAAAGGCCACTCTGAAAAGTGCAGTTTTATCACACAGCATAATGCTATAGTTGTCGCAGGTTTTGAAGGAGTGTGCAATTGGCATGCTGACAGCAGGAATGTCCACCAGACCTGTTGCCCATGAATTAAATGTTCATTTCTCTACCATAAGCCATCTCCAAAGGGTTTTCCAAGAATTTGGCAGTACATCCAACCAGCCCTACAACCAGAGACCACGAATAACCACACCAGCCCAGGATCTTCACATCCAGCATGTTGAAATCTTCTCACAATTCTTTTATATTCAGTCCCACCTAAGGTCCAGAAACAGACTATTTCTCAGGTTGAATTTATTGAAAGTTATAGTGATATTACAGGCCTGGGTTCTCCTGGAGGAGTGCCACCCAGTCAGAACGGAGAACAAAGAAGAGAGATACGAGGGCTGTCAATAAAGTATAGGTCCTTTTTATTTTTTTCAAAAACTATATGGATTTAATTCATATGTTTTTACGTCAGACATGCTTGAACCCTCGTGCGCATGCGTGAGTTTTTCCATGCCTGTCGGTGACGTCATTCGCCTGTGAGCACTCCTTGTGGGAGGAGTTGTCCAGCTCCTCGTCAGAATTCCTTTGTCTGAGAAGTTGCTGAGAGACTGGCGCTTTGTTTGATCAAAATTTTTTCTAAACCTGTGAGGCACATCGAAGTGGACACGGTTCGAAAAATTAAGCTGGTTTTCGGTGAAAATTTTAACGGCTGATGAGAGATTTTGAGGTGATACTGTCGCTTTAAGGACTTCCCACGGTGCGAGACGTCGCGCAGCGCTCTCAGGCACCGTCATCAGCCTGTTTCAAGCTGAAAACCTCCACATTTCAGGCTCTATTGATCCAGGACGTCGTGAGAGAACAGAGAAGTTTCAGAAGAAGTCGGTTTCAGCATTTTATCCGGATATTCCACTGTTAAAGGAGATTTTTTTAATAAAAGACGTGCGGACGGGTCCGCGCGTCAGGACGCAGCCGGCGCGGTGCGACGGCACAGGAAAAACACCTCCGTGTTGATAACCATTTGTAAAATCCAGGCGGCTTTTGATGGCTTTCAGTGGAGTGAGTATATGAGAAATTAACAGCTGGACATGTTCCAACTTGTCCTTAAAGCTTCCAACAGAGGTGTTTTTCCTGTGGCGGAGCGTCGCAGCGGCTGCGAGCCGACGCTGCAATCCGTCCGCACGTCTTTCATTAAAAAAATCTCCTTTAACAGTGGAATATCCGGATAAAATGCTGAAACCGACTTCTTCTGAAACTTCTCTGTTCTCTCACGACGTCCTTGATCAATAGAGCCTGAAATGTGGAGGTTTTCAGCTTGAAACAGGCTGACGACGGCGCCTGAGAGCGCTGCGCGACGTCTCGCATCATGGGAAGTCCTTAAAGCGACAGTATCACCTCAAAATCTCTCATCAGCCGTTAAAATTTTCACCGAAAACCAGCTTAATTTTACGAACCGTGTCCACTTCGATGTGTCTCACAGGTTTAGAAAAAATATTGATCAAACAAAGCGCCAGTCTCTCAGCAACTTCTCAGACAAAGGAATTCCGACGAGGGGCTGGACGACTCCTCCCACAAGGAGTGCTCACAGGCGAATGACGTCACCGACAGGCGTGGAAAAACTCACGCATGCGCACGAGGGTTCAAGCATGTCTGACGTAAAAACATATGAATGAAATCCATATAGTTTTTGAAAAAAATAAAAAGGACCTATACTTTATTGACAGACCTTGTACTTTTTATAGATGTCATGGATGTTATAAAAAGGCAGACTCTATTCTCGCAACACCTCATCTTATTGGCTTCCCATAGACAGACAGCAGAGTACACCCCCTGCCTTACACCGGGACTGCATGGCACATATTGAAACAAGTTGCTTTGTTGTATTCTACAACCCCAATTCCAATGAAGTTGAGACGTTGTGTGAAATGTAAATAAAAACAGATTACAATGATTTGCAAATCCTCTTCAACCTATATTCAATTGAATACACAAGACAAGATATTTAATGTTCAAACTGATAAACTTTATTGTTTTTGTCCAAATATTCACTCATTTTGAAATGGATGCCTGCAACACGTTTCAAAAAAGCTGGGACAGTGGCATGTTTACCACTGTGTTACATCACCTTTCCTCCTAGCAACACTCAATAAGCATTTGGGATGAGGACACTAACTGTGAGTGTCATGATTGGGTATAAAAGGAGCATCCCCATAAGTCTCAGCCGTTCACAAACAAAGATGGAGCCAGGATCACCACTTTGTGAACAACTGTGTGAAAAAATAGCTCAACAGTTTAACATCAATGTTTCTCAATATTCAATTGCAAGGAATTTAGTGATTCCATCATCTACAGTCCATAATATAATCAGAAGATTCAGAGAATCTGGAGAGTTTTCTACACGTAAGCGCCAAGGCCAAAAACCAACATTGACTGCCCGTGACCTTTGATCCCTCAAGCAGCACTGCATTAAAAAACAACATCATTGTGTAAAGGATCTTACCGCATGGGCTCAGGAACACTTCAGAAAACCAATGTCAGTTAACACAGTTCGTCGCTACATCTACAAGTGCAAGTTAAAACTCTACCATGCAAAACGAAAGCCATACAGCAACAACATCCAGAAACACCACCGCCTTCTCTGGGCCTGAGCTCATTTGAAATGGGCAGATGCAAAGTGGAAAAGTGTGCTGAAGAGACTACATTTCAAATTGTTTTTGGAAATCATGGATGTCGTGTCCTCCGGACAAAAGAGCGAAAAGACCATCCAGATTGTTACCAGTGCAAAGTTCAAAAGGCAGCATCTGTGATGGTATGGGGGTGTGTTAGTGTCCATGGCATGGACAACTTACACATCTGTGATGGCACCATGAATGCTGAAAGGTACATCCAGGTTTTGGAGCAATACATGCTGCCATCCAAGCAGCGTTTTTTCAGGGACGTCCCTGCTTATTTCAGCAAGACAATGCCAAACCACATTCTGCACGTATTACAACAGCGTGGCTTTGCAGTAAAAGAGTGCGGGTACTAGACTGGCCTGCCTGCAGTCCAGACCTGTCACCCACTGAAAATGTGTGGCGCATTATGAAGAGCAAAATATGACAAAAGAGACCTCGGACTGTTGAACAACTGACGTTGTACATCAAGCATGAATGGGAAAGAATTCCAGCTACAAAGCTTCAACAATTAGTGTCCTCAGTTCCCAAATGCTTATTGAGTGTTGTTAGAAGGAAAGGTGATGTAACACAGTGGGATACATACCTCTGTCCCAGCTTTTTTGAAACATGTTGCAGCCATCCATTTCAAAATGAGCAAATATTTGCACAAAAACTATAAAGTTTATCAATTTGAACATTAAATATCTTGTCTTTGTGGTGTATTCAATTGAATATAGGTTGAAGAGGATTTGCAACTCATTTTATTCTGTTTTTATTTACATTTTACACGTCTCAACTTCATTGGAATTGGGGTTGCAGAAGCTTGACCAGATACAACCAGTTCACATGCATGTTTAAACAGATAAAAAAAAATCATAAACAGTATAACCATTTCAGTATAGCAATTACTTAAGATAGCAAAAGAGAAGATAAACTAATATATATCTAACAATGTTCACCGCCAAGATCGTCTGAGAGCAGCCACCCAGACAGCTGCTACAACAATCGGTTTGCAGAACCAAAGAATTTCTGCACAAACTGTCAGAAACTTTCTTCAGGAAGCTCATCTTCATGCTCGTCATCCTCATCAGGGTCTCCACCTGACTGCAGTTCGTCGTCGTAACCAACTTGAGTGGGCAAATGCTCACATTTAACAGCGCCTGGCTGCTGATCAACTCTATGCAAAGGAGATGTATTGCACTGCTTGAGGTAAATCCTGGTCACATCAAATTCTGACTGGTTTTCTGACCCCCCACAACCCCCCAATAAAGCAAAACTGCACATTTTAGAGTGGTCTTTTATTGTGGCCAGCCTAACGCACACAGTTGAAGATGGAGGTGAGCGGATCGATCCTAATATCGATAATATCGATACCAACGCTGGTATTGATATTGAACGATCCTCATGTAAAAAGATCGATACTCAAGCTTTTTTTCTCTCCTGCACGCACTGACTGCTGCGCACGCAGATTCATCAAAGTCTACACTCTGTCTGTAAAAGCAGCACTGTGGTGTGTCACACAACACGGAGCAGCGCACCCTTGTATTGTGGTTTGTCAGCCCTCAACCTCAAGAGATTTTGTTTTAAGTTGTGTTGAGTGAAATTTTTTAAACAAAAATGTTGACTGTGATAAAGTATTTTGTTGTTACGTACAATGTTTGGCGAAATTCTGTCCTAGGTCTTTTGGATCCTTTGGATCTATGAAGCTTAAATATGAAAAAGTATCCGTATCGGTATCGATATTGGCGATACTGGGCCTGTATTTACTTGGTATTGGATCAATACCAAAATTCCCGGTATCGCCCACCTCTAGTTGAAGATGACTGAGTGAGTGAGAGATAATGTAAAAGCGTATGAGAAAGTCAATAAACTGTTAACAATGTTGAAGAATATATGAAGGCAAAATTGCCACAAACACACACAAAAAACTGTGACCTTTTGAATATTCTGAGCTTGGTGTTTAGTGGAGCATAATGAAAATCTCATTTGAGTATTATTAAAACAGAGAGAAAAACAAACAAAAAAAAAACAGAAAACGTGCTTTTATTTTTAAATTACATGACTGGAAGTCACGTGTTTACGTCTAAACGCGGAAACGCTCCATGCTGGAAGGACTTCAGTCCTTGTCGCTGGTTTTGTGGAGTTAAATGTCCACAAAGGGGTGTGGGAGTATTCCACGGAGGCTCCGGGCATGTCTGTGTGTCCTCTGTGGATTACCTGCTGTAGGGAAATCCACGCTGGCTCAGGCGCTCAGTAACACCGCTGCACAGCGTGGATGGAAAACGACAGAAGTGTGTTATGACGAGCTGATCTCCCAGCATGCTTTTCGTCCCAGGGCCACGGAAGACGACCAGCGGCACCAAACGGTAAATATTTAAAAACGAGTTCAAGAATAATTCTGAAGTCTGAGAGCTTTTATGTAAGAGAATATCTCTGTTATGACACAGACAGATTATTTTTTCAAAATAAAACAATTGTCACGAATGAATAACTATTATAGACAAGCAGTTCCTATACAACACAAAATATACACTATAAAATATTTATTAGATCTGTTACGTTACATAGTGTATTTATTTTGCTGCTATTCATAGTTTCAATATTGTAATTTTTTTTGTTTTTAACTTTGTGTTTGATGATTTTATGTACATTTAGTATTGTTGTGAAATGATGAATCATGTCCAACAAAGAATCCCTACATGAAGCAAAATGCACTCTAGCATTCCTAAATTTAAATCCCACTGTATACAGTCACAATATAAAAACATAACGCAATGCTAAAATACCCTTGGCTGTATGATTGTCTTCTTTATAATTTGCAGTTTAATTAATTATTAAGATCCTATTATCTTATGTACAATTTGTACATGTTCAAAAAAGCCCCTCATTCCTTCAATCAATCAAAAACAGTATTTACATTTTAAGAGTGGAAGTTTTCAAATCAAGGAATATTTGTAGATCTCCCTCTGTGCAGGTATTCTCGAGGTTGGTGTTACGTCACTTTGGCAAAGTGGCTAATCTGAAGGCGAGAATTCATGCTTCCGTGACTGGCCGCTCGGTGAAAACACGCTTGGGCTGTATGCTGTTCTATTTAAATCAGCTGTTTGTCTCTTACTTGCTTCTAATGGCCAGCTGATACCTCTCATAGCCTGGAATGATGAGACTTATACACCAAGCTGACATGAAATGAACCATTGTACATTAAATTAACTTTAATGATGAGTCTAACCCCTTTGAAAAGTGACCAAATTACATGTATTTGTATTGAGTTCGGCGATATTTTCACTGACAAAACCTGCCCCTCGAGGTTAAATGCCCAGATAAATCACCTTGAGAATTAATGAGATAAATTTAACTCCACAGTACAGAGGTGCCCAACCTTTTTTGAACTGAGATCTACTTTTAAAGTTGACAGTGTATCGAGATCTACCAAGCCATATCAAACACCATAGCGTAGCCACAATATATTGTGCACCAATATAATAACACAATTTTTGTTATGATGTCTGCCTGGAAAACCTGATGTCCTGTGCACCGGCAACATTTCCAAGATTTTGTATTATGAACTGTTTTATAATTTGTGTCTAGCATAGCCCAAGCAGGGGGTCACTCCTTTGAGTCTGGTCTGCTTGAGGTTTCTTCCTTAGAGGGAGTTTTTCCTTACCACTGTCGCCTGTGTGCTTGCTCTGGGGGTTGGTAAGGTTATACCTTAATTGTGTAAGATGCCATGAAGCAACTTTGTTGTGATTGGCACTGTATAAATGAAAATCAATTGAAAATGAAATTGAATTTTCTGGCAGGTTTTAACAATAATAATGCATCATTGAAGTAAACATGCATTGTAGAAAAGAATAAGCACAAGTAGGCCTAGGACTGGCCTCAAGTTGGAAAAGTTGTTCACTGCCTTCGTCGGACTTCTGACACTGAGAGGAGGAAGCTAGTCTCTCATAGTCCAGACAGTAGGAGCTGAGAGCCAGCTGTAAGCAGGCACTCAGGCACTCTCTTTCTGCATTAGATTCCAGATTTGGACATTCATGTCAGGTGTTGCTCTGGATTTGAGCTCAGTGTCATTTTTCAGTATGAGGATCCAGGTTGAATAGTGATGCCACATTGAACGATATACAGTCCACATCTATATTTTCCCCAAATGGAAAAAAGAGAAAACTGACAACAGGCTCTTTGGATGCAAAGTCAGTGACGCGCCTGCCAAATTCTGACAGGATGCTCTGCACATGATCATCATACGTAACATGCGCTCTTAGGCTCCACACTCTTTGTCTTGCTGCCTAAGTTCTGTGTCCATGTGTGGAAAATTCTGCAGGTCACATTGTTGCAACCTGCTTGATAGCACATGTAATTTGTTTTTAAACTTGCTTTCAAATCCAAAAGCTGGGCATATTCAGCATGGTTTGAACATTTCAGAAATTCTTTAATTTCAGGCAGAAGACGATTTACCTCTGCTGAGCCACCTTACATATGTGCAGCAGATGTGTGTCTCCTCCAGCTCTGAACAGAAAAAATGCATCCTCAGACTCCTGGCCCAAACAGAACACTGCAATCTTGTTCGTCACATTCATCACTCTTCATGCTCGCCGACTTTTCAATTCCTGGGCTTTTCAGGCAAGCAGAGGAGATTATTTAGAAGTTAGCATCGTATTTCTTGTGAATCGTCTGAAATGCCGCGCCAAATTCCCTTTCTTCAGTAAAGCCACATTTACATTGCAGATAAGACAGATGGTTTGCCATTCGAATAAATGAAAAAATAATCCAGGATGAAAATTATAATTTTTTGTTCCTTATCCACCATAGAAGAAGAGCTCTTCTTCTTCTCTGGTATTTAACAGCAGCCAGCATCCTTGTTGGTGCATTGCTGCCACCTGCTGCATCATTCTGTTTTAGCAGCACTATATCCTCTTGAGGATTTGATTTTTTTCATGTGATCGACCGGAACTCAGCCCACGATTGACCGGTCGATTGTGATTGACTGGTTGGGCACGCCAGCCATAGGAAGTTAGCTTTGAGTTAGCAGAAGTTAGCATGCACGCTAATATCTGCAAAACCTGATAACACCTCTGGTGTTATCAGGTTACAGAAACAGTGTTTTCATTTTTAGAAGTGTTTATTTCTCCGTTGTTTTTACATAACATATAACAAAGAGGATATATTTATGCACAAAGGAAACTGTTTTGCAGCTAGCTACTAGCCTGTGATGTCACCATGCTAATGTTTGCGAAATGTCTTGTAAATAAGTTCAGATGTGTGTTTAGGTTCCAAAAACAGCGTTTTCGATTTTAGAAATGTTTATTTCTTATTAGCTTTTACATAATATATGAGAAACGTATATAAGCACACAAAACAAAGTGATCTTGAAGAGACCAGCCACTGCCATCACGGTGCAGCTCTACTCTGATTGGCTGTCACGTCTGCCACTGGAAAGCAAAACTGAACAGACTGGAACAGAATGTGACTTTTTAACCTCTTAAAATAGGTCAAGGTTAGCCATCTTTGAACTTATCCAATGTCTGTGTCCCAAGAATGCTCCCTGTGAATTTGAAGACTGTGACAGTAAAAGGACTGCACTTATGGTGAGTACAGACTTCTTAAATGTTGTGTTTTTTTTTTTGGTTTTTTTTTTAACTAGCCCTGGTCCTCAGCACTGAAACCTCAGGAAACACTTATGAACCCCTGCACACTTTGCTGCTAACAGGCTGCAAACTCATGGCAACTGTAATAACTTGTGGTGATTGAAGAAATATTTTTCTCTGCAGCACACTGAGTGGAGGTCACACAGGCAAGTAGTGCTTCAGTACATCGAGGAGCTGTTGAAGAAGCCTGAAGCCTCAGTGAATCTGCAGACTAGCCACCAGATCAACCGTGCATCATGGGAGAAATGTGATGGAGGTTTGCTGGAACTTGATGGTGTGGATGACTCTGCACCACTTCTCATTGTACTGGATGACAACTTCTACTACTCAAGCATGAGATATGAAGTTTACCAACTGGCGAGAAAACGTAAGTGCTTTAAAGAGACTTGGTCTACCTGTAATTTGACACAGTGGGTGATCGGTTCCTTTGTTTTCTGAACTTTCTGAGATTTTCTTGACTTCAGGTAGATGTTTTGTCACCTACTTTTGATGTACTTGCTCCATCCCTTGGTGATCTGGAGCTACATTCAGGTCCATTAGTAGTTGGACAGTGGCATAATCTTTGTAATTTTGTTGTGAGTTTTTATTATCTGATGGGATCCAATCAGTATCGGTTCCACAAAGCCATTTTTTTTGGTTCATTGGTATTGGTTTAAATAACCCAGATTCAACCAGAGTCAACAAATACATGTGCTCATGTTCCATCTGCTTTATTTCAGAAGCTTAGTGTCAGCAGACAGAGCAAATGTCTGGCTGATGTCTCACTACAGAGCCACAGTGTGCGTTTTAAAAGCAATTTAACACGCTTTAAATACATAGCAAGACTATGTTATTCCCACAGATCATCAGCAGTGCATGTCATTCTCTCTTTGTTTGATAATTGTGGAATGATAACAGCCCTCAGAGGTCTCACAACAAGTTTCAAAAACATTTGACATCCCTTCAAATACACATGAACTATGTTTCTGATGAATGGTGAGCATGACATGTCCTTCTTATCAACTAATCAAGGTTTTCCTTGTGATCTGTTTAACACCTGGTGACAAAGACAGTACAGAGGCTTAGCCAGAAAGACCAGTCGAATCCCCCCCACCTTAGAATAATGGTTCACGTTTGAAGACATTTACATTGCATGCAACAAGAATAATAATTGTATTTTTAACGAGGATATCATTTAGTCACTATTACTCTGACTGCCCCACTTTTACTATCACAGTTCTGCAATAAGTGGAATTGATAAGACATATAAAAATAATCTATTTACCTAACTTTTGAAAAAAACAAAAAAACAAACATGAAGCTGCTTGAATTGAAAGTTTTTTTTTCTTAATGCATGGCAGAACTGTTAAAGTAACAAGCATATACAACTGTGTTTGCATTCTGCTCTGTGAAAATGTAATTTTGATACAAGTATCAGATCAAGACTCTTATAGGCAAATACTCAATTTTAAAAGACTCAGATTGGGATCTGTATCCAAAGAAAACATAATCAGGACGTTCCTAAATTTTGCCTCTGTACTCAATCATGTTGGAGTAAAAATGAAACAATCAAAATGTTTGTTGTGCAGACTGTGAGCATTTAATTCAAATGGTTTAACAAAAATATGGCATTTAGGAATTATGGCCATTTGTTTACAAAATGCCTCAGTTTTCAAAGCCCATCAGTAATTGGAGATATATAGATTTCATTTGTTGGTGAAGCTATACACACTCAGTGTCCGTTACAACGTTTTGGGCATGCAGTGTGTTAACCTGAGTGTGATTCAGCATGCAGGTGCCTCAGTGCTGAAGAACCACAGCAACTAGACAAGGATGAGGGAATGTTCAAGTATCACCAAGCTGCAGCAGATTAGAAGGCTCCTTTTGGGAATGGGGTTCGACTGCTGGTCTTCCTGGGTGCTCGCTAATTGGGACTTGTGGTGATTCAGTAGTAGCGTGTAACACCAGTGGGTGCTCCTCAACACTTGACCTTACCTGAATTGGGTCACCTCAGATAATACTGGGGAGTAGTGGGGCTCATGGAATACTGGTGTAATACCATTATGATCTTGTTTGAGGCCCTAAGTGTTCTCTCAGTGCTCATCCTAGCTTGGTGATTGTCGTTGCAGATTATCTGGGGTTCTGTCAGGTGTACCTGCAATGTGCTGTGGAGTCGTGCATGAGCAGAAACCACAACAGACCTGATCCCGTTCCCACACAGGTGATGCTGGAGATGATAAAGCGCCTGGAACCTCCAAATCCAAAGAAGAACTCATGGGAGACGAACAGCATTTCGCTCACGACAACACAAAATGTGTCCAACGAAGATGTGTAAGATGGTAAAGTTTTTAACTCGTGAAGGAGGTAAAGTGTTTCAGGATTCTTGAGCAGCCTCGTTGCTGCTGTGCTTTGCTCTCAGCATGAAGGTGATGGAGTTGATCTCCTGTGCAATGAGCAACCCACTGAGCCCAGTGGAGGACAATACGGAACAAAAGGCAAGTCCAAAAACCAGCCACCAATTCTGTTAATGTGAATGTTTAATTTTACTTACAGCTGGTATAATAATTATTGAACATGTTGCCATTTTTCTCCTTCAAAAATTTCTAAAGGTTCTACTGATCTGAAATTTGCACCAGATATCAGTAACAACCCAAGTAATCCAATTATACAAAGTAATCAAACTGTAGATGTCCATAAATTATGTGTAATAATGTGAAATGACACAGGGAAAATGTTTTGATCACCTGAACAAAAGGAGGTACAAAAAGACATGGAATGTCAAGACACCAGCTGAAATCTATCAGAAATTAGAAAGGAATCCTGCCCCTTGTCAGTGCAATTTAATATCAGCTGGGTCAGTCCCAACTGATGGCCTATTAAAAGGTGTCACAGGAAACATCTCATGATGGGTAAAAGCAAAGAGCTCTCTCAAGATCTTCGCAACCTTATTTTTGCAAAACGTACTGATCGCAATGGTTACAGCAGGATTTCTAAACTTGTGAGTGTTCCACTGAGCACTGTTGGGGTCATAATCCAGAACAGGAAAGAACATCATTTCACAATAAACCTGCCATGATTAGGTGCTCCTCAAAGATTTCTGACAGAGGACTGAAAAGAATTACCAGAAGAGTTGTCCAAGAGCCACGGACCACTTGTAAAGAGCTTCAGAAAGACCTGGAAGTTGTTTGAAAGAAAACAATGAGTAATACATTCAAACACCATGGCCTGTATGCATGCTCACCACACAAGACTCCATTGCGGAAGAAAAAAAAAGCATGTTGAAACTTGTTTAAAGTTTGCTGCACAACATTTAGACAAGCCTGTGAAATACTGGGAGAAGGTAGTCTGGTCAGATAAGACCAAAATTGAACTGTTTGGATGACATAATACACACGTTTGGAGGTTAAATGGCCCCAAAAACACCATACCAACAGTGAAGTTTGGAGGTGGGAACATCATGGTGTGGGGCTGTTTGTAGCATACAGCCCCAACAAACTTCATATCATTGAAGGATGGATGAATGGAAATCTTTATCAAGATGATGAAATGAGGGTGGACATTTCAGCAAGACAGTGATTCCAAACACACAGCCAAGGAAACAATCAATTCAATTCAGAGAATGAAAATAAATCTGCTAGAATGTCACAGCCAATCACCTGACTTGAATCCAGTAGAAAATCTCTGGAAAGAACTAAAGATCAGAGTTCATAGAAGAGGTCCACGGAACCTTCAACATTTGAAGACTGTTTGTGTGGAAGAATGGGTCAAAATCGCACTTGACCATGCACGCGACTAGTTTCTGTTGCTGTCATTACCAGCAAAGGCTTTTGTACAAAGTATTAAAATAAATTTCAGTAAGCGTGTTCAATACTTTTCCCTGTGACATTTCACATTATTACACATAATGTAATTTCTGTACTTACTTCTTTTGATTTCTTTGTATGTGTGGATTACTTGGGGTGTTACCGACATCTGATGAAAATTTTATGTCAATAGCACCGTTAAAAATTTATTTACTGAGAAAAATGGTGACGCGTTCAAGACTTATTTTACCCGCTGCATGTAAGTGGATAATTAACGAAGTCTAATTGTTTGCAGGAGGCTGACCGTCTGAAGTGTTCCAGTAGTGTGGTTCACCAGGCTGACCAGGCCTGCCGGCGCTTGATCTCTGAAGCCATGAAGACTGCCAGAGGTGACTCACTGTTATTACACTTTTAACATTTGGTAAACAGAATCTCAAAGCATTTGTTTTTTTTGGAAACCTCCTGTTTGTCTGTTAACTTTAGAAAATCAAGGTCCGCCTGAGTGTGTGAGGACTTTGGCTGCTCAGCTGAATGAATCCAAAACGAGATTTCTTCTCAACCTACGGAGACAGCTCCTTCAGGATCTGTCTTTGACTCCAGAAGAGGACATTGATATGGAAAATGTGGTCAAAAGAGCTGTGAATGTTTTTGACCAAGAGAAAAGGGACATTTTGTTTAGATTCAAAAATAAATATTCATGACAACGTTTTTCATAGTTGACAGTGGTCGGTTACAGCGTGTTGGTCATGTGGCACATTTCAAGGACCCAGTGTGTAGGTGTCTCATTTCTGAGAATCCTCGCCAAAGTACGTTTTGTAAGATACAGACGAATGATACGTTTGGCTGGGTGGTTGTCTTTCAGGTCACCCAGGGTGGTTGCGTATGGTGGTGGATGTGGCAATGCAGAATTCCAGATCTGACAAGTGAGTAGAGTTCTGGGTTGAATATTTTAAGACAAGAGTTTATGGGGAGTGTGTGTGTGTGTGTGTGTGTGTGTTTCTTGGAATGTGTCTCGAGTAGCCATTCAAAGAATGGCAGGCGCACATGTGTGCTTGCTTCATTTTTCATCGCTGGAGGTTTCCAGTTCCAATTGAGACAAATCAGGTGATGGAGACATGGACATTCCCACGTCAGACAAAATGTCCTGGATTGGATTTTCATCAAGGAAATGTGCAGTAGAGCTGGACTTTGTTCCATGAAAAACACATCAAATCTCTGTTCAAATGTTTCCATGTGTATCTGGCAAATCATACTGTAGCTGAAATCTTTTTTAAAGATTCTCTTGTACCATGAAACTGTGGAAATGGATGCAGCAGGTGAAAGTTGCACTTTACAGTTTCTCCAGGCGTTTTTGATACCTGCCATCTCTCTGCACATTTACCGCACAGATGATTGAGGTAAATTCATTCCAAGGGCCCTATCTTGACTGTCCCGTGCGAATGAATGCACATTTGTAATGTAGCAATGACGCTTGCACAATGCTGTGCATGGCGTTGCGTGGGGTTGAAGACTGCTTCTTGACATGGGAATGTCCGTGTGTCCATCGGCTGACTTAAAGAAAAGGGGCTGTAAAAGTGAAGATTTACTGTTAGTTCATCAGAGAGTGTCAGTAGTTGTGTTCAATGAATATATTGTCTTTTTTATTTCAGTATTTGACTGTTTTCTGGTAACGGAAATTTTATTAAATTCTTATTATAAAAAAGGTGGTTCATTTTGATTTATTTATGGACATATTCAGTTTTGTCCATGGCTTACATTCATGTCTTGCACAGAGAATCTTCTGAATGTACTCACTGCATGTGTACATTTATGCACGTTTCAAGGAAATTGCTGAATTCTGCAGCTTCGAAATCTTTACACATATCTCTGATCATGCCCAGGATTAGGGCTGTTTCTGTCCATATCTGTTTGTCAGTGTGTGTTGGACAGCTGACATGATTCAACACTGACTTGAGAAATACAAATAATGCCTGCAGCGGTTGTCTACTATTTTAAAAATTTTGAAACGTTTTGAAATGGATGTTTATTCAAAATATGCACATTTTTTTCCAAGACTAGTAGTAATGAGAGAAATGAAGATCAATGGAACAGTGGAGACAATTGTTTTCTGTTGCTATTTTCTGTATAAGGGTGATTCTGTAACTACGGGCACTATTGGCCTTGTAAATGTAATTTCCACCACACCATTGCCTTACATTATAAAGCGCCTTGGGGCAACTGTTTGTTGTGATTTGGCGCTATATACATGTGCTCTGATGTCACTGTTTATCTCCATAGAAACTACCCAAACAATCTTTCATACAAACTGTTTAGGGACATTACAGTGTTGTGGTGGAAATTACGGCAATAGTGTGGGACAACTACATTTTGTTTAAAAAAAATCACAACAGTTGTATGACATTGAATACCCCAATTATGTTTTGATTATTTTACTGATATTTTATTCAGAGATATTTTAAAACATTAGAAAAAACGTTTCTTTACCATTCATTTTTATCATTGAAGATCAAAAGTCTGGGTGTGGGACAAGCACAAAACGGCAATATTTGCATATAATGATGCTGAAAAAAGGTGAAAAAGTCATCATAGACTACTAGAACAAATTTCTTAAAACACTTTCATTGTAAAGATAACTATAAAAGTGTGAAATTTCCCCATTTTTCTGTTTTTCATACGATAAGATCAAAGGACATAATAAGTGCCCGTAGTCTAAGAATCATCTATAAAACAGAAAATGTACTTACCACCGGAAGAATAGACTTTCCACCAGAGGGCGAGCTTTCCTCTTGGCACAAGCAGATGAATTTCACCTGCGACTGCATGCTGACTTTGGCTGACACCTTTTTGACTTGCTGCTACTTTCTTCTTTTCTACCAAGGAGCTACGTGAAGTGTCAGTGGAATTAAATTCTGCAGCAAGCGATCTGAGGAGGCCAGTCATGCTGGAAATTCAACATTCATAAAGGGCCCCTGCTTCCCAAGATTCAACAATTTTAAATGTGGGATTTTTTTAAGCTTGCATATACCCAGGGCATTTGCAGACTCTTCCACGTGCCTTCTGTTGAACTTGATCGAGTGTGTGTGTGTGTGTGTGTGTGTGTGTGTGTGTGTGTGTGTGTGTGTGTGTATATATATATATATATATATATATATATATATATATATATATATATATATATATATATATATATATACACTCCACAAAAATATAAACGCAACACTTTTGGTTTTGCTCCCATTTTGTATGAGATGAACTCAAAGATCTAAAACTTTTTCCACATACACAATATCACCATTTCCCTCAAATATTGTTCACAAACCAGTCTAAATCTGTGATAGTGAGCACTTCTCCTTTGCTGAGATAATCCATCCCACCTCACAGGTGTGCCATACCAAGATGCTGATTAGACACCATGATTAGTGCACAGGTGTGCCTTAGACTGCCCACAATAAAAGGCCACTCTGAAAGGTGCAGTTTTATCACACAGCACAATGCCACAGATGTTGCAAGATTTGAGGGAGCGTGCAATTGGCATGCTGACAGCAGGAATGTCAACCAGAGCTGTTGCTCGTGTATTGAATGTTCATTTCTCTACCATAAGCCGTCTCCAAAGGCGTTTCAGAGAATTTGGCAGTACATCCAACCAGCCTCACAACCGCAGACCGCGTGTAACCACACCAGCCCAGGACCTCCACATCCAGCATGTTCACCTCCAAGATCGTCTGAGACCAGCCACTCGGACAGCTGCTGAAACAATCAGTTTGCATAACCAAAGAATTTCTGCACAAACTGTCAGAAACGTCTCAGGGAAGCTCATCTGCATGCTCGTCGTCCTCATCGGGGTCTCGACCTGACTCCAGTTCGTCGTCATAACCGACTTGAGTGGGCAAATGCTCACATTCGCTGGCATTTGGCACGTTGGAGAGGTGTTCTCTTCACGGATGAATCCCGGTTCACACTGTCCAGGGCAGATGGCAGACAGCGTGTGTGGCGTCGTGTGGGTGAGCGGTTTTCTGATGTCAATGTTGTGGATCGAGTGGCCCATGGTGGCGGTGGGGTTATGGTATGGGCAGGCATCTGTTATGGATGAAGAACACAGGTGCATTTTATTGATGGCATTTTGAATGCACAGAGATACCGTGACGAGATCCTGAGGCCCATTGTTGTGCCATACATCCAAGAATATCACCTCATGTTGCAGCAGGATAATGCACGGCCCCATGTTGCAAGGATCTGTACACAATTCTTGGAAGCTGAAAATGTCCCAGTTCTTGCATGGCCGGCATACTCACCGGACATGTCACCCATTGAGCATGTTTGGGATGCTCTGGACCGGCGTATATGACAGCGTGTACCAGTTCCTGCCAATATCCAGCAACTTCGCACAGCCATTGAAGAGGAGTGGACCAACATTCCACAGGCCACAATTGACAACCTGATCAACTCTATGCGAAGGAGATGTGTTGCACTGCATGAGGCAAATGGTGGTCACACCAGATACTGACTGGTATCCCCCCCCCAATAAAACAAAACTGCACCTTTCAGAGTGGCCTTTATTGTGGGCAGTCTAAGGCACACCTGTGCACTAATCATGGTGTCTAATCAGCATCTTGGTATGGCACACCTGTGAGGTGGGATGGATTATCGCAGCAAAGGAGAAGTGCTCACTATCACAGATTTAGACTGGTTTGTGAACAATATTTGAGGGAAATGGTGATATTGTGTATGTGGAAAAAGTTTTAGATCTTTGAGTTCATCTCATACAAAATGGGAGCAAAACCAAAAGTGTTGCGTTTATATTTCTGAGTGTGTGTGTGTGTGTGTATATATATATATATATATATATATATATATATATATATATATATATATATATAATATTTTTTTAATTTGACATTTGTTTTGCAATGACGTGGCTGCTGAAAACAACAACAAAAAACAATTTAACACTTTCAAGTCAAACTTTTTTCCCACAAATCCTCTACATAATGAAATATGAACCAACTGTAAAACTAAATTTGGCATATACAGTGCATCTGGAAAGTATTCACAGAACTTCACTTTTTTTCCACATTTTGTTATGTTACAGCCTTATTCCAGAATGGAGTAAATTCATTTTTCCCCTCAAAATTGTGCTCACAACACCCCATAATGACAACATGTGAAATGTTTTTTGAAATTGTTGCAAATTTAATAATAATAATAATAATAGTAATATTAATAATCATAAACTAAGAAATCACAGGTACATAAGTATTCACACCTTTTCCTCAAGACTTTGTTGATGCACTTTGGCAGCAATTACAACCTTGAGTCTTCTTGAATATGATGTCACAAGCTTGGTGCACCTATCTTTGAGCAGTTTTGTCCATTCCTCTTTGTAGCACCTCTCAAGCTCCATCAGGTTGGATGGGGAGCGTCGGTGCACAGCCATTTTCAGATCTCTCCAGAGATGCTCAATCAGATTCAGGCCTGGGCTCTGGCTGGGCCACTCAAGGACATTCACAGTGTTGTCCTGAAGCCACTCCTATGATATCTTGGCTGTGTGCTAAGAGTCGTTGTCCTGCTGAAAGATGAACCATTGCCTCAGTCTGAGGTCAAGAGCGCTCTGGAGCAGGTGTTCATCCAGGATGTCTCTGCACATTGCTGCATTCATCTTTCCCTCAATCCTGACTAGTCTCCCAGTTCCTGCTGCTGAAAAACATCCCTACAGCATGATGCTGCCACCACCATGCTTCACTGTAGGGATGGTGCCTGGTTTTCTCCAAACATGATGCCTGGGATTCACACCAAAGAGTTCAATCTTCGTCTCATCAGACCAGAGAATTTTGTTTCTCATGGTCTGAGAGTCCTTAGGTGCTTTTGGCAAACTGCAGGCTGCCATGTGCCTTTTACTAAGGAGCAGCTTCCATTTGGCCACTCAACCATACAGACCTGATTGGTGGATTGCTGCAGAGATCCAGAGTCCTTCTGGAAGGTTCTTCTCTCTCCACAGAGGAATGCTGGAACTCTGAATGAGTGACCATCGGGTTTTTGGTCACCTCCCTGACTAAGGCCCTTCTCTCCCGTTAACTCAGTTTAGAAGGGTCCTGGTGGATCCGAAGTTTTTCCATTTATGGATGGTGGAGGCCACTGTTCTCATTGGGACTTTCAAAGCAGCAGAAATGTTTCTGTGCCCTTCCCCAGATTTGTGCCTTGAGACAATCTTGGCTCAGAGGTCTACAGACAATTCCTTTGACTTCATGCTTGGTTTGTGCTCTGACATGCACTGTCAACTGTGGGACCTTATATGTAGACAGGTGTGTGCATAAAATAATTATAATTAAGATGATGATTTTTTACATATATTTATAGTATATATATTTTTTATTTATCTTTAAAATATTAGTAAATAATATAATTTCCAATATGGCATTTTTCAATTCATGAACAATATGAAATGCAGCGCCTTTTAATTTAAAACAATCAAAATAAAATTTTGTTGCTGTTGTGTTGCTTGGTGAATGAAGAAGAAAATAAAGGTTCAGTTAATTTTCCTTAGTCCCTTTAAATACACTTCATTAAACTCATTATTCATCATTGGCCGATATAATGCAAAATTGTTTATAAGATGCAAGGGCACAATTTAGAACTAGAAATTGGGGTGGGGGGGACAAAGTGCGAGGCCCGCAGAGCCGAAGCCCATAGGGCGGGAGTCTGGGGGCCGCTTTAGGTCCCCATAAGCCAACGGTTTCTAGATAAGCTCAGATGCATTCTGAGCATCCAGAACAGTAATTTTAATGTTTTGAGAAGACCATAAAGTGGACACCATTTGACTTATGCAATTTGAAACTGTGGATATAAGTACTTTATTCTGAGAATAGCCAGCACTGATTTTATTAACATCCTGGTGTAAATAAGGTATCACCACATGTGTAGAACTAAAAAAAAACAACTGCAATGTGGTAAAATGTATTCATAAATATGACAGAACAGGCTCTTAATAATTATTAACTGTCGCATACTGTATTTTTTTCCTCAAGATTTGTTTTTGCATAAGGTTGAAAAAACAGATCATAAGTTTAGGATAAATTACTTATCATGAATTTAATTTTCGAAGTGGCACTTATGACAACACTCATACTGAACATAATTTCGCTTGCATAGACTGATTTTGGAGATCAAGCAGTAATTGCAGATGGGCTTTCTGAGGTCCCAGACAGCTTTTCTGATTTCCTTTTCTAACTTTCAGAATTTAGTAAATTAGCATATGGTTCATTGATACTTATGTGTAGACACTAGTCCCTAGAGCAGGGGTGGGCAGCGAGGGCCAAGACACTGCAGGTTTTCCTTGCAACCAGTCACCTCAGCAGGTGGGTTGCTGATGAGCTTCTCCCCTGAGCATAAACACCTGATTGTCAATTAAATCACCTGCTGAGATGATTGGTAGTAAGGAAAACCTGCAGTGTTTCGGCCCTTCATGGCACATGATTGCCCACCCCTGCCCTAGAGGTAACTATTTTGGTTTCAAATCTGGGCAAATGCAGTCCCAGAAAATTCCGAATGTGACAAACAAGAAACAGGTGTTGTAAACAAGTCAATGCTGCTAAAAATACAAACCTGCAGAAAAAAAGATACTATTCTGACATGGTTTACACATAAGACTGACATACGAGGTCTGTTAGAAAAGAATCGGACCTTTTTATTTTTTTTCAAAGCCTGATGGATTTGAATCACGTGTGCTTGCATGAGCAAACCTTGAACCTTCGTGCGCATGCGTGATTTTTTTCACGCCTGTCGGTTGCATCATTTGCTTGTAAGCAGCCTTTGTGTGAGGATGGGTGGAGTCTCTCGTCGTTTTTTCTTTGCAAGGAAATGGCGGAACGACTGGAGCAGCGCGACTGCATCAAATTTTGCCAGAAACTGGGCGAAAGCCAGGTGGAAACCATTTGGATTATTCAGACAGCTTTCGGTGACGATCCTCTCGGCATCACACAGATTAAGGAGCGGTACAACCGGTTTAAAGACGGCCGTACAACGGTGGAGACGCGCTGCGCTCCGGGCGGCATCAACACGCTGAAACGACTGGATCATTTCCAAAGTGAACGTTGTGGTGATGTGGGACCGTCGTGTGATTATCCAAGAAATTGCGGAAGAGGTGGACATCATTTTTCGGCACATTCCACTGTGAAAGAAGATTTTGCCATGAAAAGAGCGGCGGCGAAATTCATTGGCACAAAGCTGATGGCGCAGCAACAGCGCCTCCGTGATGAAGCCTCACAGGACATGTTGTGGCATGTCCAGCTCGTCCACAATTTCTCGGATAGTCACATGACTGAAAAGCCACCGAAAGCCGTCTGAATCTTCCGAATGGTGCAAGATCTGGGCATGCCACAACATGTCCTGTGAGACTTCAATGCGGAGCTGCTTTTGCTGCGCCACCAGCGTCGTGCCGATGAATTTCGCTGCCGCTCTTTTCATGGCAAAATCTAATTTCACAGTGGAAAGTGCTGATGTCCACCTCTTCCGCAATTTCTCAGATAGTTACACGACGGGCCCGCATCACCACAGTGTTCACTTTGGAAATGATCCAGTCGTTTCAGCGTGTTGATGCCGCCCGGAGCGCAGCGTGTTCTCCACCGTTGTGCGGTTGTCTTTAAACCGGTTGTACCGCTCCTTAATCTGTGTGATGCCGAGAGGATCGTCACCGAAAGCTGTCTGAATAATCCAAATGGTTTCCACCTGGCTGTCGCCCAGTTTCTGGCAAAATTTGATGCAGTCGCGCTGCTCCAGTCGTTCCGCCATTTCCTTGCAAAGAAAAAACGATGAGAGACTCCACCCATCCTCACACAAAGGCTGCTTACAAGCAAATGACGCAACCGACAGGCGTGAAAAAATTACGCATGCGCACAAAGGTTCAAGGTTGGCTCACACAGCACACGTGATTCAAATACATCAGGTTTTTGAAAAAAATAAAATGGTCCATTAGTTTTCTAACAGACCTCGTAGCATGTTTCAAGTACACACTCGTATATGTCAGAAGGTGGGGGGACATACCATATTCTGTCCCACCTGGTTGAAAAGGTGGGATCCCACCACCAAATTGCACCCATGAATGGAATATACGATTATTTTATTCCATGCGCATAAATGCACTTTGCCTTCTGCACCACTAGGCGGAGCACTTGCCTCATGTTGTGTCAACTTCAAATCGATGCATCTTTCTGCTTTATGAATTTAGTTCGTATTGATGCTGTCAATGCACATTAAGTTCAGAAAATATTAATATAAAACATCAGTATGCAACAGTAAAAATAAAAGGACACTTTGAGACCGAAATGTCAATGTGACATTGTTAACTTATTACAGAAGAGCAGTGTTGGGTTGGAGCAGTGCGCCCCCTGTCGGTTGGTTCCTGCAGCCGCAGACAGACAGACGGCTCACAGACGGACAGGCCCGGCGGTTATCTGATCATCGTGTGGATGTGATGTGGGGGTCCTCCACAGTCAAAGTCTTGGACTTCTTGTTTTGCGGTGAAGTGATGGAGTTTAGTTCAGAGTTGCTCTTTTTTTTTTTTTTTTTTTTAGGAAAGTTTGATTTAGTTTCAGACTGCAGTTTCATTTTATCCCAAAACCAATGGCAATAAAGGCTGAATTGAATTGAGTTGAGATAAAACAGTGGATCAGATGTAGACTAATGCAGCAGGAGCATTCAGGGCCCAGACTCATCCCACCTGGGTCTGTCAGAACACCTTTCACTCATCCTATGTCCATATTAAACACCAACAATCAAACCCGCTGGGCCCATAGTTCAGACAACAAGAACATGCCCAGAGGATGTGATCCCTAAACTTCAAGACTTCTTTGATCACACAAACTGGGATGTCTTTGGAGGTCAGAGCATGAAGACGCACGAGCCCCTGGATGAAAACACCATAGCAGTGCTGGACTACATTAGGTTTTGTGTGGATTATGTAACATCCTGGAAGCAAAAATGTGTGTTTCCAAATCAGAAGCTCTGGATGACACATGAAGTTCTACTTATTAAGGCTGGAGATGCAGCATACAGGTATGGAGACACCAACACCTACAGTGTGGCTAGGACTGCTTTGAGGAAAGACATTAAATCTGCCAAACTCAGACACAGAAGACTAACTGAAACCAAATTTAACAATTCTGCAAATCCCCGGCAGATGTGGGAGGGGAGCAAGGTAATCAGGGATTATAAAAAAAAAACCTCTCCTTCAGTGAACTTGGCTGAGGAGTTAAATCTCTTCTAGTTCCAGTCCTGAGCACACATGAGGTGAGACTGTGTGCGGAACATCAACCCCAGGAAAGGAGCTGGACCAGACTGCTGTGCTTCCTTCTCAACTAATCTCATTGTCAAATTTGCTGATGACACTTGGTGCTCAGCTCATCAACAGTAATGATGAGTCAGCCGACAGAAGCCAAACACAGTTGTGCTCAGAAGTTTACATACCCTGCTGCTGCTGCACAAAAGTGCTGACAAACCAGCTTCTGTACTGTGTGAAAACATTCAGCTGATTGAACGAAGTCAAATGAAACGCTCATGTTACAAAAACTATGCAAATGATAAAAAAAAACCATCAAGAACTACACCAAAACGAAATAAGGACAAATTGAGGTTTTCGGCGGCATTCGTTCAAATTCTTCAACAGTTTAAAAATCCTGACTAAGCACCAGCTGCAGGAATGAAGCTGTGCAAAGGTTAAATGATGCCAACAAAAGTCCAGATTTCTTGTTTCGTTTGGGCTTCTTTGCCCTTCGTTAAGTGCCATGTGACCAAGCGTTGAGTCTAGCAAAAAATCACATCAGAAATTTGTCCAGCTCTTCATCCTAACAGCTCTTCATGCCTCCAGAGGGCTTACAGCATAGAACTTACAACATTCCTCTGTGAAATGCCTGTCTGTGCTTGCTGTCCTCACATGGAAATAGAACAAAAACATATATCGCTTTTGCGACGGGCTGGAGAGTGCCCACAGCGTGCACCTTGACAGGCTGTCCCAGCTGGAACAGACCGTCAGTTCATGTGGACACGCAGCAGGTGATCTGAATGTCATGTCTGTCTGACAGGACACCCGTGTACTGTGAGTGTAATTCCGCAGGACCACATGACAAGCCAGCAGTGCAACAAAGACCCCACTTTCAGGCATGTATCAGCAGAAATATGCCATTTGGTCAATTATCATGGTGCTTTTTTCTCTTTAAAAAAAAGTTTATCTGCTTGTCGATTTTAGCCATTTCACGCTCCTATTATAAGACAGTGATTGTAGTGCAGTGGTAAAGTTTCCGCCTGGTAATCAGAACTTGCAAGTTTGAATCCCATGAGTAGCATTTATTTATATAATCAGGGCTATTTAAGCTTGGGGTTCTCTATTGTGTCCCCTTTTTATTTACATCAACCTAGTGATATTCACTAATTATACAGCTGGTTTTTATTTTTCTCCACATCAGCAGTGAGATGTGGTGCACCACATCCCAGCTGCTCGCACAACACTGTTGTGTTCACGAAACCATCGCAATGGGATTGTGCACGCCTGCCCTTCGGCTCAATGTTTTCCTGGTTCACTCATACGAGCTGTTCCGCCGTGACTCGACCTGATCTGTACTTATTCATACTATGTGTGAAGGGACTCTAAGGGTTGTGGGGAGCCAGCAGTCATGGGACAATCCCACAACCTTCTTCCTGCGAGACAAAAGTCCAAACCACGAAGCCACTGTGCCGCTCTTGTTAATTCATCGTTTTACTTCAAATGTTCTTCACAGCTTCCTTATTAAAACTCTCCCATTACATCAGCCTTAACAGAAATTACATGACTCCGCCAGTTTTCTTCTCAATGTTGTGATCAATGATTTCATTTCTGATACAGGATTGGCACAAAAACCACAAAAGTATTTTTGCGTAAAATTTTTTATTTCAGTAATTCCAATGAGTGAAAATTAAGCGTTCATCAAAACATTATAAAAAATATAAATAAATAAATTTATTGTCTGGTTCATGGTGGCTGTGTGTCGTCTTCCAGCTTCTGATCCTGATGCATCGTCAGAATCAGACTCCTGATCTCCTCCCTCTTCTGTCTCATTTGTTGCTGTGGAAACCAGCTCTCCAGGCACATGGGGATGTCAAAATGCACCACAGGGTCCTGAGGAGCCAATCAGAGTGTTTAGTTTACGTACAGACTTTAAGCACAGTGTGATCATGTTTGTTTGAAATCCAGTGATGTCCACCTGCAGGAAGCTCTCCACATTCTGCAGCAGGTACAGCCCACAGTCGGTTTTGTTGTCCTGTTGGAGGACCCCGCAGCTGATGGTCTCCATGCAGGCCTGTGTGAAGAGGCGGGGCGTGCCTTTTCGGACCTCCCACTCCACCTGCAGGTAGCTAACAAACAAGATGAAAAAACAAATAAAACCTTACAAACATCTTTTTGTAGGAACATCATGATCTTTAAAGAACATTTTGTCATCACGATATTAAATCTGCAAGCATTGTGTTCGAGACTTTACATTTTTATACATCCGTCTGCTCCTCTGACTCTTTGATGTTATTCATGTTATCTTTTAATTTTGGGCTCATAAACAGTTCACTCACTAACGTAGGCGTTGATGAGCAGCGGAACTAACTGCCTGATGGTGGCGCTCACTTGTTATTCTAGTAAACTGGTAAAAAGATGAGACTCACTCTCTGAGGTGCTGACAGACGTCCTCGTGGCTCGACAGATTGAGTGAATCCATCACCAGGAAGCACGGCCTGCAGGGGGCGACAACACAGGTCAGTTTAAAGACTGATGAGGATGAAGGTGGAGACCAGAGCTGTCCAAATCTCCTCCTGGAGGACACCTGTCCTGCATGTTTTCATATCTGCCTGCTCGACTCACACCTGATTATTTAATCCTGGTGTTTCCCAGCTCCTCATTGGCTGAGCACACCTGTCAGAGTTAATTATCAGTGGGCGGAGCAGGGAGAGTGAAAAAAATCACGCAGGGCAGGTGTCCTCCAGGATCAGATTTCGACGGCTCTGGTACATGGAGCTGTCTGTGAGAACTCACCTCTTCATCACTGTGTCCTTCTGACAGCCTCGCTCAGTGCACTCCTTCAAGAAAAACAAAACAAATTTAACAAATTTAAAATGAATTTAGAACGAATTTAAAATTAAAATGATTTACAGCACATTTCTGAATAAAATCATTTCAGTTGGATAAAATCTGATGTGACAGAAGGTATGAATTTGTCCTCTAAGTAACTGCAGTGATTTAAGATCGGGCTCCCACCCACTTTTCACAGACTCCTCCCACACTCTCGTTGTTGTACCAGCTTCCTACATGACATCATCAGACAAGCTACTTTACCCGACAAGCTAACAAAGACAAACACGATTATTAAGAGTAACTGAAATAAAAAAGGAAGGTTACATACATTTTTGAGTTCTATTTTTTAAATTTATATCCTGATGTCTGATGTTGATTATTTACTTTGTGTTTTGTGAGACCTGAAGGTCTGAGCTTCAGCATCTCTGACATTTAATTTGAAATCACTGAGCTGAAGAAAATAATTTTCTTTTGGATTTTGGGAAAACCTGGGATCAGTTTTAACAGGAAAACCAGCAGGTTTCCAGTTGTGGAATATGAGCAGAAGATTCATTTCAGTTCCTGTTTAAGTGACAGACGAGTTCACAGGTTTGATTAATTTCACCTCCACATAAAGGCAGAAAAATGTTTTACCAGAAGAGACATTTGAAGTTTATGCTGCAAAAATCTATTTATATTTGACATTTAACAACAGAAAGAGAAAATGTCTAAATTGAGATTATCCAGAGAACTGGACTGAATGTAATATCCAGAGCTTGTAAAGGGCTTTTGTTGGTTGGTGTTTGTGGTGTGTATTTACCGGAGGCTGCTGGGATGTTTGAGTGACAGCTGGTTTTTCTGGGGCTCGCTCTGCTCCGTCTGAAATTCAAACACGAGAACAACAGTGTCAAACTCACAAAGTCAACTTTACCATCACAGAAACTTTTTACAACCAATGAAAAGACAAACTGATAAAAGAGTCATTGGGCCTCATGTATCAACGTTGCGTACGGCGATATTTGCGCGTATATGGGGTGTACGCCAAAACGGCTGCGCTACTTGGCATTTATCAATGTGGTCGTTGGCGTACGCTGCGCTGAAAATATACACCAGGTCGAGAGGTGGCGTAAATTATACACCAAAATGAACCAGCGCTGGAATCCACATAAAAATGAAGATGATCAACATGATAAACAGTGCCATTATACAAATCAATGCATATGTTACATAAATAACACTTTCCTGATTATACTACATAATAATCAATACAAATCCCGCTTTTGCGGGATTGTTATGGAGCATGATCCGTGGCTACAGCGCTAACTGCAAAGACAGGGCTGCTCACCCTTTTCTCCAGACTTCGAGCCTGGAGCCAGAGCAGCACTGAGCTTAACTTTATGTGGTGTGATCGTTTTAGACTATGAAATTGATAATAACAACTGTAGTTTCGTCATTCCCTTAATTCGCCCGTGCTGCAATCAGGTTGTGTCGTCTCCATTCGGTTGTCACAATAAAATAAATACAGAAATACATTTAAAAAATAAAGAAATCTGACAGATTAAGCGTGTCTTATTAATTGAGCGAGCAAATATCCACATGTCAAGAATTATTGACGTGAAAAGAGAATACAGTGGTCCCTCGCTGTAACGCCGTTCACCTGTCGTGGCCTCTGAGTCTCGCGGAGTATTTAGTCCAATTTTGCATGCCTTTTTTCTGTGTTCTGCGTATCTGTTTATAAGAATCTTGTCGCCCAGAAGAAAAAAGAGCGCCAACAACTACTCATAACTGTGTTTGTCACACGGAAACAAACGCCTGCTGCAGCGAGATGTAAGTGGGAAAAGGCGCAGCGCCAGGACGCAGAGGCCCGATCTGTGAAATACTGGTGAGTCACTATTAATAATTTATGTGTCCGACCTCATTCGTTGATCGTTAAAATTAATTCGTTAGTTCTAAATGCCATCATAATTATTTATAGGAAAACGTTCTATTTTTATTTCTCAAACAAATGTTTGGGCCTGAAAACAGTTTGGTATTATTTTCCTACTAAGGTTTGAACTTTGAGAGTGTTTACACACGAGAGAAAAGTGAGAAAATGTTCATGCCTGATTGAGAAAGTGTATAAACTGTGTAATGAGGGGTTTTACAGCTTTGAAACGTCTATAATAATTGTAAAAAATAACGCTGACTACGTCGCGGTTTCGTGTATTTTGGGCTATTTTTTAGAACGTAACTCCAGCGATTAATGAGGGACCACTGTAACACTTTATTGATTATATACTACAAAACAATTGATACGATGGCCGCTTTTGACGCTCTATTGGCACGCGTCGTGACTGGTGAAGTTCTTTTTCATTGCCGTCTTCCTGGCTTCCATGTCGTAATATGAGGGTGTGTCTGAAGCGGAGTCTGAATATTTATGGGCGTGTTTATTATAATTACGATCGTTTCGACCCACCGCATTTATCAAGATCATGTCAGGCGTACGCCAGAAATGGGCAGGTGTGCACTGCTTGATACATGTCACGGCGACTTTGGTGTATTTCAAGTTTACGCCGTAAATTTACGCCACAAGTGCGCAACATTGATACATGAGGCCCATTGTGTGGTGAGAAGTCGACGTAAAACTCAAAACAAAATAACAACAAAAAGTTATACTGACCAAACCAAAACTTCCTGGAGATGCTTCACAATAAAAATCCTTCATTAGTGTGGTTTTTAACCCAAACAGTCCCACAAAAATCCATCTGTTGCAGCTTGGCAACGAATCCAATGTGCAGAGTGCAGATCAGCGCCGCCCTCCAGGACAGGTGACGTTATTATAATTAAGCATAAAAACCAGTGTTCACTTTTATGAATTATGAGAAGGATGAACCCACCGACCACGACAGGCGATGAGATACAAACTGACACAACCTGACAGCTTTTGTTGCACATGTGACGACAAACACTCAGGAGCACCTGTCACTGACACCACTGTTCAATTTAACAACTGTTACTCATATTATAATATTATTTGGATAATCCAGTCTTCAAATCATTCAGCAACTTTAAAAACAGGTCTGGTTTCTCATGTGGTTTCTCACCTGCAATCAGAGTGTCCACTGATTCCACAAATTACTGTTCCAGATGTTGTGTTAAACGTTACACAGGCTGAGAGACACAGTGTGTTTGAATGTGAAATGACTCACCTGTGGGCTTGTGACGGGCCTCATGCTGAACCTCATCCAGTCCCGGGAAGCAAATGACCACCAGGTACCAGTGAGCGCTGCATAAACAAATCAACACAACCACTTTAACTTCCATGATTCTGCACGTGTGAATTTTCCTGCATCACCCTCTGAAAGAGTTTCCTGCTCATTCTTTAGTGTGTTGCAGGTGATGAACCTTTAACCCACAACTGCTCCATTTGGGGTCCACAGACCGCATTTGACCCACAATCCTGTTGTTTTGGCAAAACACAGAAACTGACAAATTCTATGCAAATTAATAAATTATTGTTCAGCACATTAAATAGTCATTTTATTATTGTCAAACTTAGTTTTATATTTATAATGTGAATTTTCTTTGTCAGTTATAATGAATAAAGAGTAATTAATGGGCTCACAGACGACCTCAGTCTGTGTCTGTGATCATCACAGACTCACAGCTGCACTGAAATGATCACTGAGCTCCAAATTAATGGATATTTGCTGTTATTTTTCACTGGTGTCATTAAAACAATATTCCTGTCCTGACAGGAGTTCTGTAATATTATCAGGGGAAACTGATTCATCACGATGTTACACAATCCACATCACAGTGCACAATCACACTGGTGATGACTATGACATTGGTGCCCCGCCCACAACATCACAGCTGGATGGAAAGTGTTTTTCTGAGTCATTTTCTGAGGCTGATTTCTGTGTTTGTGTCAAAAGTCTGAAACAGAATTCATCACACATCTGGAAACACAAACAACAAACCATGAAGTGACATCAGTCACACTTACGATTGATTGACAGGAACAAAGAGGAAGTCTTTGGAGAAAATGTCAATATTTCGGGTCCATGTCTTCACCCTCTGATGTCTCATATGACGATCACTGCAAAACAAACAAGTAAATAAACAAATAAAATAAAGTCAGCGAGGTTGAGCTGCGATGACTTTCAGAAAAACAAACCTCTGTCCTGAAACAAATTTTAAAGTCTTTATCCAATTAAATTTGGTGTTTTAAATTATGAGCAGAAAGCAAACAAGTATTTGTTTTCCTGAAATCAGTGCCGAAATGAAAATTTATTTTTCAAGAAAAATATATGAATATCCAACAAAAATTTTTAAATAAAAACAATTCAATTTAAAAAATAATTTAAAATGATGAAGAAATTCTAAATTTATGGATTTTAAGATGTATAAATTCTAAAAATATGTTGAAATATTAATAATAATAATAGAATATTAACATGATGATAAGATTTATGAAACTATTTTAAATAATCTAACTGCATCAGTGATTCCACTTATTTCTGAATTCGGATTTATTTTTTGAAAATGAAAACTCAAATTGATCAGTTTGTTCTGAGCACAAAAGAACATGAGTATATTTAGTTGTGTCCTTACGAAACAGAGGGGGGCGCTGTTTCTCCTGCAGCTTGTTGTCTGCTCAGCTGATTGGAAAAGAAACTGCTGAAGACTTGACTCCGCTTGGCCACAGCGCCACCTACTCCTTCCACAAGGTACCTGCAGGAGAAAAAGGAGGCGTTTAAACACAGTCCTTCTCTGTCGCCCCCTACTGGTGGCTGAGAAGAAACAGTACAATGCGCATTGCTTCTAGTCTCAGAAATTATCTAGTTTTGATCCTGTTCTTGTCTGATGGACTGACTTGAGGTAGAAGTCGATGATGATGTCATTTAGGTAGATGCGGTCATCCAGACGGGCCAGATCATCTTTGGTCACCGTGATGCGCCCCTTACATGGCACCGCAGGATACTGGATCAACCTGATCAACACACAATGTCAATGAATATTATGTTCATTTTTATGCTGTGAGCATGTTTATTGATGAAGCAGAGGTTCTGATGGACTCAGGTGAAGATTGTGGAAAACTGAACCTGTGGGGAAGCTGCTGCAGATCAAACGAGCTGACTTTGGTCCCTTCAGTTCTGCTGCAGGTTTCGATGTGTTTGGGACTCTCCTAAAAAAGTCAATGAAAAAAAAATTACATAATAAGACCAGAAACATTTAAAATTAGTCTTAAAGAACTACAAATCGAAGTTGTCTTTCTTCTGGTGTTTGAAGAACTGGTGCTGTTTTGACTCTTGCTGACTGTGGTGTGTTTGTACCTTCATCTTCTCTTCCAGAAGGGAATCATTCACTTTTAAAGCTGTTTGTTCACCTTTCTCCTCATCATCCTCTTCCTCCTCACTTGACAATTCAACTGAAATTGAAAAAAAAAGTTTTCTTTTTCTGCCACTTTTTCAAACATTGTGAAATTGATAACATTTAATGGGAGACTTATGTATCTGATTTATTATTGTTAACATGTTCAGGTTCGAGAGTTGGGCTCAGATTCTGTACCAGTACTCACTGGGCTCTGACGGTGTTGTTTTTTGGGTCAATTTTGGTCTTTGATATGTTGAAGAGGGAACAGAATCCTCTTCCTCCTCACTTGACAATTCAACTGAAACAGGAAGAAAAAATTAAGTCACATTTTGGGTGTTTTCCCCCAATTTTACAAACATTGTAAAATTGATGACATTTAATGGGAGACTTATGAATCTGATTTATTATTGTTAACATGTTCAGTTTTGAGAGTTGGGCTCAGATTCTGGACCAGTACTCACTGGGCTCTCTCTCTCTCACACACACACACACACACATACACACACACACGCTTCCATTATCTGTGGTTGTGCTGAAGGACAGTGGACTTTTCGAGATCCACCAATTTCCTCTAATAATAATCAATAAATAATCACAAAAACAATTATTTTATTGAGTCTGATTCAAACTCACAAACCCTAAACTTTCCTCACACTGGAAAAACTGATTCAAAATGACAATTTCTGTTTCTGAATCAACAAACTTGACCTATTTTTCAGTCAATATTCTCATAAATATGTTTGTCAGACAAACACATATGTGAAGAATGTGAGGAGGAAAGAACTGACTGGTGAATTCAGACAGTTTTCATTCTTTCCTAAATATGAATAAATAAACATCTCACCGATTTTCTTCTTCTTTGATGGACAGAAATGTTCTGAAGTTCTGAACTCCAGCAGACACTCTGACGCTGTCATCGGTCGCCATCTAGTGGAAGGAGGAAACGGTGAAAATTGAAAAGAAAAAATATTTTGTGTGTTTCTTTGGAATTTAAAAGATTTTCATTTCAGCTGTTCAAATGTCCTGTGCTGATACAAACCTCTGCATGTGGACCTGAAGAGCCAAACGAGCTCCCAGCATGCATCATGTCAGCTGTGCTGGAGTGACCCCAGGAACTCCGATCAAAGAAATTCAGCTGCAAACGACATTGAAAACAAACAAAAGAGAAATGTTGAAATGAAGTTTGGTACATTATTTCAGTTTCTATCGGAGTAACATGAACACAACACGCTTCTCTACAGAGCAATTTTAGCTCGTTGAAACCAGTTTTGCTTTAGACACATTTAAAACCAGATCAGAAACAGATTAAAATCCAGGAAACAACTTGAAAACATGATGGAGTTCATCTTTGGTGGACACAACTTTAAAATCAGTTCAGAGCAGACTTTCTAAAACCAGTTTCAGACATTTGACCAGTGGTTCAGAGCTGATTAAACCCAGTTAAAATAAGATAAACTGGTTTAAATCACTTACCACCAGATTGTCTTTAACACGAACCATCTTTAAAATAGTACAAAACCACTCAAAATAACAACCGTCCCATCTTCATGCAGGAAAATCTGAAACAAGTCAAAGTTGTCATTATTGTCAAAATAAAAAGTAATTTTCAAATAGCTTAAATGTTTGTGATGAATCATCTAATAGTTTCAAACTAACAATAATTTTCAGCTTGTAAACTTTTCATTCCATGGTCATTAGCCTATTCCCTGGTAGTGATCATTCTGATTATTTCCAAGTGTTTAATGACTTTTTCAACCATCAGCTATGACAGATCTAATAAAACTCCACTTTGAAAATATTTCACAATGAATCAGTCGGACGTCATCGTAATTTTTGTCTCTCCCAAAGAAAGTCAGTCAAGTCACTCGTCCCCCAAGGGGACCACAACCAACACTCTGTACTGACGAAGTCACCGTAACAATTCTCCAGAGCAACAATGACACTGTTTTATTTGTCACCTGAGCAGCCTGTTATTATCTACAGACACTCTCACTCTGAAGGATTAGAACCTGGATTCATAAACCAAACCAGTTTACTTTAGACTGAAGAAACCACTTGGATGAGCAGTAAAACGACATGAAGTCCAAGTCCAGCAGTTTATACTCAACTTTGACATATTGGTACAAATACACCAAGAAAATAAAAACAGAAACAACAGCAGACAATAAAGTCTCACTGTTGTCATCCTGGAATGATGGTGTTAGTGATGTCACTGAACATCTGCTCTGGAGCAACACGAGTCAAACTACCTGAAGGTCTGCAGCTGAGGTCATCAGGTGGGTCAGTGGTGAAGGCATGTGAGCGGAGTCATTACTTGCGGGCCTTTTCCTCTTGTAGGGCCGGGATGTCTGCATGATGCTGAGGATGAAACACATCATATCAACAAAAAAGTGTGCTTTATTCATTCAAGGGACACTGTCCAATCAGACAACTACGCCTTGAATTTCTGACAGACAGCAAAATGACGGCACTGTGCAGCTTGATCACTAAACCCTCTTTGCATCCACAGACATGTAAAGTCACATAAAAATGATTAAAAACTGATTAACTCTGGAAAATGTTCATGTCAAATCTCAGATTGTCTTTAGATGTCACTGAATGAAAGCACAAAATGAAGGTCTGTGATATCTGTCAGTCTGTTTCATTAGAATGTATTATATTTTATGATATCTGAATCAGATTTCTTGTAAATCAGATCTGTGGATTGTGACTGATGTAAAGTTCATGATGACTCTGGTTAATTTCGACAGAGCAATTTGTCAAACATGGAAAAAACTGAGATCCAGCATAAATAACTACGAGACAAAGACATGCAGACATGGTTAAAAGGAATAACAAACAGCTGAATACTTTAGTGTGGACTGATCCAAACTCAAATTATACAATAATACATATCAAATATCAGGATGCGTTTACTTGAAATAAGTATTTTTTTTTTAATTATCACCACACATCAGATACAAATTTTCATTTGAGTTTTGATGATTTTTAATTTAAATTATCTCAACATAACGCAACAGATCATTGGTAGCAATACTTAAAATGTAATTAGAGATAACTTAAATCTGAATTTAACTGCATTTAGAACTGTGTTCAAAAACTATGAACGAAATAAAGCTGTAGATTTAGAACAACTGAAATCACTTTAATAAAGCTAAAAATAACAAACCTCCTCCACAGCGGTCTTATTTATACTTGTTCATAAAATACCTAATTTCAGAGTGTTTACAGACAGTAAAGGAAGTTTTATATTGAAATTTGTCCACAATTAAAAACAGTAATAGCCCATTAGCTTCGTTTAGCTTACCTTAGCTTAGCTGCTAACTCACTGGTGTGGACCTAAAACTGTATACAACAGTCTGTGACTAAAACTCTCACTGTCTGGCTGTGAAAATACTGCAAATATGCTTTATCTGTTCTTACTAAATCAGACAACAGCAACTCCAACCAGATGAAGCTGAACTTCTAACTGAAACTGATCAGCTTCAAGCCTCAAACGTCATCATCTGCTCCTCCACAGTGTTTGTTTACAAACAGAACCACACCCGTCGCTATGGGCGGAGCCTTAGGGGCCCCACCCACCAAGATGCTTGTAATGTCCTCCCGCCACTAGGGGCACAGATCCCTTTATTTATTTATTTATTTATTTTAACGATTTTGATCATAGTAGCTAATTTTGTGTTAAGAAATTCTAATGTTGCATTTTCGTCACCGAGACATTCAAAGACCCCGAGGGTGTTTGCTTACAAATAGAACCACGTAAATGAATATTAATGACACAACAGTTACATTAGAATTCACCAGAAATAATAATAATAATCATCATCATCATATCATGTTGGGCAACTTACAAATATTTATGCATTTTAAGTAGATCTAAAATTTCCAGATACTGGATTGTATTTTAATACGTATAATAGTCAATCTGATGCTACTCTTTCAGTCAAGTGTACATGAAACAGGTAAAAATGAGATTGATGGAGGCTGCTAATAAACAGTGAATTTGAAAACATTATATTTCTTGAACAATATATTTGTCCTGAATAAATCCTATTTGAAGTACATCGATACAAACCCATTTAACTGATAAATATGGCCAAAATAAAATTTCTTCATTTATGTTAAAACTGCAACCCAAAAGGAATGAAATCTTATATGCAATAAAACATGTGTCATTCTGCAAGTAGATCAAATATTTGTTTAAGTGTATAATTAATAAGGCAACCATGACAGTATTAAAGTGGTTTGTGTCAATTATTTATGCCATTTGAACCCTTGCAGCCTCTTAATTTCAGTCTGAGGGTTCACGGGATACAGAGGTTAGGAGGACATCGGGACAGGGCCCATTTAGTCATTCACAGCACCTCACTCAGTAGCAGAAACGTCTGGCTCCAGTCTTCTCGGTTTCATTCCATGTTTTAAGTTCCTGTTGTTGATGTTCTCCATGTTTCCTCTGCCATTATTAGAAATATTGCTTCATATATGATTGATGTGTTCTGACAATAGGATTTGACCCTCTACCTGTTTGTCTGGGTGACTTGAACATATTTCTTTCATGGCCCTCTGGACAACATGTCCAGAGGTTCTACAGTGCAACAGCTCCCAGTCTTCTTTTGCACCCCATAATGTGAATGCTGCTTTTTGTGGCTGTTCTTCAAGATGCTCCTGCATTATCTTGATGCAGCACTGAGTCATGTTTGAATCAAATCATCATGTTGTGAAAACTCGATTCACAACACTACACCTCAACAAAAATATAAACGCAACACTTTTGGTTTTGCTCCCATTTTGTATGAGATGAACTCAAAGATCTAAAACTTTTCCACATACAAAATATCACCATTTCCCTCAACATATTCACAAACCAGTCTAAATCTGTGATAGTGAGCACTTCTCCTTTGCTGAGATAATCCATCCCACCTCACAGGTGTGCCATATCAAGATGCTGATTAGACACCATGATTAGTGCACAGGTGTGCCTTAGACTGCCCACAATAAAAGGCCACTCTGAAAGGTGCAGTTTTATCACACAGCACAATGCCACAGATGTCGCAAGATTTGAGGGAGCGTGCAATTGGCATGCTGACAGCAGGAATGTCAACCAGAGCTGTTGCTCGTGTATTGAATGTTCATTTCTCTACCATAAGCCGTCTCCAAAGGTGTTTCAGAGAATTTGGCAGTACATCCAACCAGCCTCACAACCGCAGACCACGTGTAACCACACCAGCCCAGGACCTCCACATCCAGCATGTTCACCTCCAAGATCGTCTGAGACCAGCCACTCGGACAGCTGCTGAAACAATCGGTTTGCATAACCAAAGAATTTCTGCACAAACTGTCAGAAACCGTCTCAGGGAAGCTCATCTGCATGCTCGTCGTCCTCATCGGGGTCTCGACCTGACTCCAGTTCGTCGTCATAACCGACTTGAGTGGGCAAATGCTCACATTCGCTGGCGTTTGGCACGTTGGAGAGGTGTTCTCTTCACGGATGAATCCCGGTTCACACTGTTCAGGGCAGATGGCAGACAGTGTGTGTGGCGTCGTGTGGGTGAGCAGTTTTCTGATGTCAGTGTTGTGGATCGAGTGGCAGTGGTATGGGCAGGCGTCTGTTATGGACGAAGAACACAGGTGCATTTTATTGATGGCATTTTGAATGCACAGAGATACCGTGACGAGATCCTGAGGCCCCATTGTTGTGCCATACATCCAAGAACATCACCTCATGTTGCAGCAGGATAATGCATGGCCCCATGTTGCAAGGATCTGTACACAATTCTTGGAAGCTGAAAATGTCCCAGTTCTTGCATGGCCGGCATACTCACCGGACATGTCAACCATTGAGCATGTTTGGGATGCTCTGGACCGGCGTATATGACAGCGTGTACCAGTTCCTGCCAATATCCAGCAACTTCGCACAGCCCTTGAAGAGGAGTGGACCAACATTCCACAGGCCACACTTGACAACCTGATCAACTCTATGCGAAGGAGATGTGTTGCACTGCATGAGGCAAATGGTGGTCACACCAGATACTGACTGGTATCCCCCCCCAATAAAACAAAACTGCACCTTTCAGAGTGGCCTTTTATAGGGACAGTCTAAGGCACACCTGTGGCACTAATCATGGTGTCTAATCAGCATCTTGATATGGCACACCTGTGAGGTGGGATGGATTATCTCAGCAAAGGAGAAGTGCTCACTATCACAGATTTAGACTGGTTTGTGAACATATTTGAAGGAAATGGTGATATGTGTATGTGGAAAAGTTTTAGATCTTTGAGTTCATCTCATACAAAATGGGAGCAAAACCAAAGTGTTGCGTTTTATATTTTTGTTAGTGTAGATACAAATGTTGGGGCTCGAACCAAAGTCGAACAGCTCTGCAGTCAGGACAACAAGATCAATGATCTGGATCCAAGTTGAAGGATCTGCATTAAATTTCGGGAGGGGGGGGGGGGGGTCGTCCTCTTAACTTAGTGGTGTTTTGGACGTGGGCCACAAGCATTCAGTGAGGAGGATCAATGATCAGTGATAAGGTCAAAGGTCAGGGTAAAAAGCAAAGATATATCTTTATAAAAAAGTAGGGAAGCACCGATACCACTTTTTTTTTTGTATGTACTCGTACAAGTACGAGTACATACATTTGGGTACTCCTCGATACAGAGTACCAATACGAATACTTAATGATACCATTACAGTTTTATGATGACTTTGAAAATGTGTTTTATTCATTAGTTGTTCCTTACTTTTTTGAATGTCACTGCTATTAATATCATTAGCTTCGTTTTTATTTAAAAAGATTTCACTTAAACCATGTAACTTCCTTCTTGACTACAACAAATTGTCCTTAATATAACTGTGTTTTTCTTAAAATTACATCTCACTTTAATGTAACATGTGGACTTAAGCACGACAAACTATACAAACACCAGGAACAGAAGTGAAACTGTCCATCACTAACTTTATGACTGTGAAGACGAAAAGCCTTTCTTGAAAATGTGAGGGCAGATTCTTTTTGATGAAAAGAAGCTTCTCTGCATTATTTCTGTTTCTGTTTTCATCTACAGTGTGTGACATTGAGCTAAACATCCTTTCACTCTCTACACTATTTTTTAAAAACTTTTAATTAAAGTGTGGCCTGTGGGGAGGAGAGGAGGCTCTGCTCGCAGCACCACAGACACCCAACAAACAGATTACACCTGTAGCAGACTGAACTGGTCTCACATCAGTCTGGACAGCCACACCAGGGGCTGCAACAAAGCCACCTGATGGACAAACTCCTCCGCTGAAACCGTGATCTGACAGAGGAACTGTGGTGCAACGTGCAATGTCACAGAGGAACTTTTTTCATCCACGACAAGGAATTAAAGTATTTTCAGATATTGTTTTCCAAAATCAGGAGGTCTTTATGGGGACAATTTTCTTCAAGATGTAATGAATCCCACTGAAACGAACAGGTAAGACTTCATATTTACTCGGTGTGAATTTACTCCGCATGAGGACTCCAGCTTTCAGCCAATCAATAGACAGCATTGATGGACGCATTTCGAGTTATGCGTAAATTACATGAAAGCCTGTAGAAATCCATAAATTAGCTGCATCATTGTTGAAAAAAAGCATTGGCTTATATTCTGTAAATTATGGAGCGTGGTAGTGTGTAAAGTGGTATCTGATGTCATAGTATCAGAGACGTTTTATGATTACAAGTACAAGTAAATGAATAAGGTATCGGGCTGATACCCAATACTGGTATCGGGTTGGTGCATCCCTAATAAAAAGGTTAAATTCATTCATCAATCAAATTCATAAGTCAAGTCAGAGATGAGGCTCTATATTCTGCAATCAAGATCCAAGTTTAACAAACATGATTAACAAAATTGTGGTCCTGCAGGAAACTCTTGTCCTGTCCAGGGTGAACCCTACCTCGTGCCCTGTGACTGCTGGGATAGGCTCCAGCCCCCCTGTGACCACTGACAGGAGTAAGTGTGTTATGAAACAATATTGAGGTAAAGTTCAAAGATTTGTTATTATGATCAAAATTATGCAGTCGCAACAAAACAATCAGTGATTAGGATGAAAGATCAAAGAGGATAAAAGGTGAGTGATCAATGTCAAAGGTCACAAATTATGATGAAAAATGAGTGATTAGGACACAAGTACAAAGCTCAGAAGGTCAGTGATCAGGCGCCTCATGGACACAGACTTGCATGGATTTCCTACTGAAGCATGGCGTACGCCAAAATCCAGAAACTCATGTTAGCACAAAAATAACCAGATGTATCAAAGTGTATCTACTCATGGACCCAAGCACATTCTGCCACTGAGCATGGAACTGAGTGCACATGCAGATGTATCAAGCCCCTCCCTTTCCATGTGCCATTTAAATATTCAAATGCATGTGAATAGGCCCTGGGAACTGGGATTCCCCAGTCCGTCAGATCAGTCAAGATGAACACAAAAAAGAAATTATATGGAGTGTGAGCTATAGATGAGTGGAAATGACGTGGAGACATACAGGGATAGTTTATTTGGGACCCTGTCACATGGAGTAAACATGAAACGGGAAAAATGTTTGTGGGATCATGTGTGTGTGAGGCCGCTGTGAGCTCAAAGCAGCGCACAGACACTGACGTTAAAAAGACGGGGATGCGCTGTACCTGACAGTGACATTCACAACTTTACAGACGTGTTTATTGACAAATACTGAACACATGGAGACAATCAGGGGACTGTTAAGGCTCTGCAGCTCGAGTTTCACCATCAGCAAAAAGAAAAGACATGAATAATAATAACAAAACACACATTTGAATGCACACATGCCCAAATGTACACACGCAGCCTTTCATTCAGAACAATTGAACAACATTGTGCAGGGGTGCCAGCCCCTAGCCTGTTCCCAACCCAATACATCTGTGCATCACATATGATGTGAACATTTATGGAATGCAAATGTTTTCTATTAACAAAAACAAAGTCATCATGTGATGCCGTCTGTATAGTAATATGTGTGCAGTCAGGAGCTCTGATGACATTCGACAAACCGGCTCTCACTGTTGTGAAAAGTGTAGGAACACGGACCCACAACAGGGGGCGCAAATGAATGGACAATGGAATAAGCCGAAAAATATAACAATTTAATGTGAATGTGCACAACAGAGCAACAGACAACACAATTGAGATCAACAGTCAAATTAGTCACAGTGATGTGTGAGCAGGCTCGAGGATAGAATACGCCTGTCCAGAAAAGAGCCAGATCCCACACGCCTTCCACTTCCACCGGACCTGAAGCAACCCTGGAGCCACCAAGCGCAGGGTCCCCAGGTGGCCACTGCCTCCGGCTGTCAGATCGGGTACTGCTGGCAGGAAGAACAGACAGGTGATGGTGGGTGCTTGAACACCCAGTAAAACAGTTCAGAATAATTAGATTTCTCCTTTTGTGGGAGAATCTCCACCTCCGACACAAAAACACAGAAATGTGCAGAGACCGACTGTTACTTCTCTGGTTTGGAAAGAGGAGTGAAGTCTATCACTTCTCAACGTCCAAAACCCAGCTCCCAGCTGATTGAAGATAGGTACTCCTGCAACGGTTTCAAAAAGACAATAATAAATGCGTTCAGCACAGACACGGCTGAGAGTGTTACCTGATCGGTAGACGATTTCTCGGCAGTGAGGTGAAGATGCTGCCCGGCTCTTATGGAGATGTGATTGATGATGATGAGTGACAGCTGATGTTGTTAATGGGTGACAGCTGCCACTCCCGGTTGCTCCGGCGCCCTCTCATGCCTGAAGCCCGCACTTCAGGCAGGGTGCCCTCTGGTGGTGGACCAGCAGTACCTCCTCTTCAGCGGCCCACACAACAGGACCCCCCCCCCCCCCCCCCCGACCAGTGGGCTTGCCTGGGGTTCAGACGCTTCGCGGTCCGGATGTACTCCAGGTTCTGATGGTCCGTGAAAACCGTAAATGGTACCGCAGCTCCCTCCAACAGGTGTCTCCACTCCTCAAGAGCCTCTTTCACCGCAAGAAGTTCCCAATTGCCGACGTCATAGTTCCGCTCTGCCGGGGTCAACCTACGGGAAAAATAGGCACAAGGATGGAGAACTTTATCGGATTCCCCGCTCTGGGACAGCATGGCTCCTATCCCTGAGTCAGAGGCATCCACTTCAACAACAAACTGGTGATTGGGATCGGGCTGCACCAGAACGGGTGCAGATGAGAACCGACGTTTCAACTCCCTAAACGCGGCTTCGCACCGATCCGACCAGTGAAGGGGACTTTAGTGGAGGTCAGGGCCGTCAGGGGGCTAACTAC
Organism: Thalassophryne amazonica; assembly: GCF_902500255.1. Classification (NCBI taxonomy): domain Eukaryota; kingdom Metazoa; phylum Chordata; class Actinopteri; order Batrachoidiformes; family Batrachoididae; genus Thalassophryne; species Thalassophryne amazonica. The sequence goes on along the minus strand of NC_047120.1, from coordinate 27,247,875 downwards.
CTGGCTATAGCCCTTAATGAACCTCCTGTAGAAATTTGCGAAGCCGAGGAACTGTTGCAGCTTCCTACAGCTTGTCGGTTGGGGCCAATCCCTCACCGCCGCAACCTTGGCCGGATCGGGTGCGACGGAGTTGGAGGAGATGATGAACCTCAGGAAGGACAAAGAAGTGCGGTGGAACTCGCACTTCTCGCCCTTCACAAACAAGCGGTTCTCCAACAACCGCTGCAGGACCTGACGTACATGCTGGACATGGGTCTCAGGATCCGGGAGAAGATGAGGTTGTCGTCCAGGTATACGAAGACGAACCGGTGCAGGAAGTCCGCAAGACGTCATTAACCAATGCCTGGAACGTCGCGGGGGCATTGGTGAGGCCGAACGGCATGACCAGGTACTCAAAGTGACCTAACTTGGTGTTAAATGCTGTCTTCCACTCGTCTCCCTTCCGGATCCGAACCAGGTGATACGCATTTCTAAGATCCAATTTGGTGAAAATTTGGGCTCCATGCAGGGGCGTGAACACAGAATCTAACAGAGGCAGCGGGTATCGATTACGAACCGTGACTTCGTTCAGCCCTCTGTAGTCTATGCATGGACGGAGTCCGCCGTCCTTCTTGCCCACAAAAAAGAAACCTGCACCCATTGGGGAGGTGGAGTTCCGGATCAACCCGGCAGCTAAGGAGTCCCAGATGTAGGTCTCCATTGATTCACGCTCAGGACGAGAGAGGTTGTACAGCCTGCTGGACGGTACTGAGCGCCTGGGATCAAATCAATGGCACAATCGTACGGACGGTGCGGGGGAAGAGCGAGTGCCAGATCTTTGCTGAAGACATCAGCAAGATCATGGTACTCCTCAGGCACCGCTGACAGATTGGGGGGGACTTTAACCTCCTCATTAGCTGTCACACCGGGTGGAACCGAGGATCCTAAACATTCCCAGTGGCAGGTGTCGCTCCACTGCGTCACTACCCCAGACGGCCAATCAATCCGGGGATTGGCTTTAATATCCATGGAAATCCCAAAATCACACGTGAGGTAGAAGGTGTTATAAAACACAATTTCCTCCCTGTGATTTCCAGACACCACCAATGTCACTGGTTGTGTCTGTGTGTGATTAATGGGAGAAGGGTGCCATCTAGTGCCCGTACCTTCAATGGGGAAGGTAGAGCCACTAGAGGGAGCCCTACCTCCCTGGCCCATCTGCTGTCCAGCAGATTCCCTTCAGACACCGTGTCCACCAGTGCTGGAGCGTGAAGGGTAAGATCCCCACTCAGGATTGTCACTGGGATGTGTGCTGATCTACGGGCTTTCCCCGTGTGGATGTTATGGCCCACCCTTAACCCAGTCTCTAAGGGCGGGCGTTAAAGTTTAACCGTTTGGGGCAGTTTCTTTGTATGTGCTCATTAGAGCCACAGAAAAAACATTCCCCGCAAGCCAGCCTCCGTTGTCTGTCATGTGATTTTACTTTGGACCTGCTCGTGTCCATAGCTTCGTCAGCAGGGGGAGCTGTGGCTCCACGGAGATCTCTGACTGTGGAGCGTGGGGACGGCAGCACCCTTTCAGACCTGGAAGGAAGAGGGACGGCTCGTGCCCGGCCACACCTTCGCCCCGCTCCCGACGGTGTTCTTTTAACCGGTTGTCCAACCGTATAACCAGGTCGACAAGCCCGTCAAAATCCCGCGGCTCATCCTTAGCCAGCAGGTGCTCCTTCAGGACCGGAGACAGTCCGTTTACGAAGGTGGCGCGGAGTGCAACGTTATTCCAGCCGGACCTCGCAGCCGCGATGCGGAAGTCGACTGCATACTCGGCTGCACTCCGACGTCCCTGTCTCATAGACAGCAGCACGGTCGAAGCGGTCTCGCCTCTATTGGGATGATCAAACACTTGTTTAAACTCCCTCACAAACCCAGTATATGTCGTTAGGAGCCGTGAATTTTGCTCCCAGAGCACCGTAGCCCAGGCGAGTGCCTCTCCTCGAAGCAAATTAATGACATAAGCCACCTGGCTAGCATCTGACGCGTACATGACGGGACGTTGTGCAAAGACGAGCGAACACTGCATTAAGAAGTCCGCGCACATATCGACACAACCTCCGTACGGTTCCGGTGGGCTTATGTATGCTTCAGCGGTCGGCTGGAGGAGGTGCTGCAGCAGCGCCCTGAGTGCGCGCTTCCACCTGGGCGGTGAGAGCCTCCATCCTCCGATTGAGTATAACGTTCTGCTCGGTTACTAAATCCAACCGACCAGTGAAGGCGGTTAAGATGTTCTGCAGCTCACCTAACACGCCTCCTGCCGACGCCTGTGCACCCTGTGTTTCCATTGGCGGTTCAAGCGATGGTTGACGCCTCTCGGGATCCATGACGCTGGCCGAGAAATCCTGTTGTGAAAAGTGTAGGAACACGGACCCACAACACGGGGCGCAAATGAACGGACAATGGAATAAGCCGAAAATATAACAATTTAATGTTGTGAATGTGCACAACAGAGCAACAGACACACAATTGAGATCAACAGTCAAATTAGTCACAGTGATGTGTGAGCAGGCTCGAGGATAGAACGCCCGTCCAGAAAAGAGCCGGATCCCACACGCCTTCCACTTCCACCGGACCTGAAGCAACCCTGGAGCCACCAAGCGCTGGATCCCCAGGTGGCCACTGCCTCTGGCTGTCAGATCGGGTACTGCTGGCAGGAAGAACAGACAGGTGATGGTGGGTGCTTGAACACCCAGTAAAACAGTTCAGAATAATTAGATCTCTCCTTTTGTAGGAGAATCTCCACCTCTGACACAAAAACACAGAAACGTGCAGAGACCGACTGTTACTTCTCTGGTTTGGAAAGAGGAGTGAAGTCCGTCACTCCTCAATGTCCAAAACCCAGCTCCCAGCTGATTGAAGATAGGTACTCCTGCAACGGTTTCAAAAAGACAATAATAAGTGCGTTCAGCACAGACATGGCTGAGAGTGTTACCTGATCGGTAGACGATTTCTCGGCAGTGAGGTGAAGATGTTGCCCGGCTCTTATGGAGATGTGATTGATGATGATGAGTGACAGCTGATGTTGTTAATGGGTAACAGCTGCCACTCCTGGTTGCTCCAGCACTCTCTCGTGCCTGAAGCCCGCACTTCAGGCAGGGCGCCCTCTGGTGGTGGACCAGCAGTACCTCCTCTTCAGCGGCCCACACAACACTCACTGCAAATTGTTCTTTAATGGTGGTATGTAATGTACCTGGATAACATTCAGATGAATGTGTTCAGACAGCTGGCATGGCTCTGCTCAAGGTTGACTGGCACACTCCTGACTGATCGGTCAGCTCCTACTGGAATGCTGTTGCCAGGAAACCCAGTGCAGTCAGCACCTGTGTGAGCACAGACGACCCCAACTCCTCCTCGCCGTATTGCTCTCTGGGCCAGCCGCAGTGCTGCGAGTAACTCCGGTGACAGTGACCTTGGGACACAAAATCGGCTTATCAGCAAATTATCGCATTTGTAAGAAAATCCTTGTGTTCCCTTAATACACGCTCACGCCGGATTGCACCACTTGCAAGGTCCTCTAACAACGCTAACGTAGCCATTGTTAGTGCCATTTTCCTCATCACTTTCCACATGCTTTAATATCCACCTATATCATTTCTAACATGTGGTTGTGTTAATTGTTCATAAGTGCATCTCTGATGTGCACATCACTCTGATGACTTCATGTTTTTACACTATTAACGGTTCCCAGCATCACCTCAGTGTGTCAGCAGTGGAACAGTAGCGCTGTACAAACGTGCGTACACCAGCAATGATTTTACGTGACGCACCACACATTTCCACGGTCATTTCACTTTTGATACATCTAATCGTTCGTGTGGAGACAAATGTAAGCCACTTTTTGTGCGTACAGATGCTTTTACATGAAGCCCCTGCTGAGTTCCCTCCTAAGATGATCTCCAGACGTCCATCTGGTTCAGTCTCTGTTGTCCCCACTGGGTGGGAGCACAGGATTATACATCTGAGTGACAAGATGGTAATAACATTGTTATAAAGCAGGTAGTTCAGTGGATAAGGAGCTTGCCTGCCAATCTGTGTCCGTTCAATGATATATTGTCTTTTTATTTCAGTATTTGACTGTTTTCTGGTAACGGAAATTTATTAAATTCTATTATAAAAAGGTGGTTCATTTTGATTTATTTATGGACATATTCAGTTTTGTCCATGGCTTACATTCATGTCTTGCACAGAGAATCTTCTGAATGTACTCACTGCATGTGTACATTTATGCACGTTTCAAGGAAATTGCTGAATTCTTCAGCTTCGAAATCTTTACACATATCTCTGATCATGCCCAGGATTAGGGCTGTTTCTGTCCATATCTGTTTGTCAGTGTGTGTTGGACAGCTGACATGATTCAACACTGACTTGAGAAATACAAATAATGCCTGCAGCGGTTGTCTACTATTTTAAAATTTTGAAACGTTTTGAAATGGTTTATTCAAAATATGCACATTTTTTTCCAAGACTAGTAGTAATGAGAGAAATGAAGATCAATGGAACAGTGGAGACAATTTTTCTGTTGCTATTTTCTGTATAAGGGTGATTCTGTAACTACGGGCACTATTGGCCTTGTAAATGTAATTTCCACCACACCATTGCCTTACATTATAAAGCGCCTTGGGGCAACTGTTTGTTGTGATTTGGCGCTATATACATGTGCTTGTGTCACTGTTTATCTCCATAGAAACTACCCAAACAATCTTTCATACAAACTGTTTAGGGACATTACAGTGTTGTGGTGGAAATTACGGCAATAGTGTGGGACAACTACATTTTGTTTAAAAAAATCACAACAGTTGTATGACATTGAATACCCCAATTATGTTTTGATTATTTTACTGATATTTATTCAGAGATATTTTAAAACATTAGAAAAAACGTTTCTTTACCATTCATTTTATCATTGAAGATCAAAAGTCTGGGTGTGGGACAAGCACAAAACGGCAATATTGCATATAATGATGCTGAAAAAAGGTGAAAAAGTCATCATAGACTACTAGAACAAATTTCTTAAAACACTTTCATTGTAAAGATAACTATAAAAGTGTGAAATTTCCCCATTTTTCTGTTTTTCATACGATAAGATCAAAGGACATAATAAGTGCCCGTAGTCTAAGAATCATCTATAAAACAGAAAATGTACTTACCACCGGAAGAATAGACTTTCCACCAGAGGGCGAGCTTTCCTCTTGGCACAAGCAGATGAATTTCACCTGCGACTGCATGCTGACTTTGGCTGACACCTTTTTGACTTGCTGCTACTTTCTTCTTTTCTACCAAGGAGCTACGTGAAGTGTCAGTGGAATTAAATTCTGCAGCAAGCGATCTGAGGAGGCCAGTCATGCTGGAAATTCAACATTCATAAAGGGCCCCTGCTTCCCAAGATTCAACAATTTTAAATGTGGGATTTTTTTAAGCTTGCATATACCCAGGGCATTTGCAGACTCTTCCACGTGCCTTCTGTTGAACTTGATCGAGTGTGTGTGTGTGTGTGTGTGTGTGTGTGTGTGTGTGTGTGTGTATATATATATATATATATATATATATATATATATATATATATATATATATATACACTCCACAAAAATATAAACGCAACACTTTTGGTTTTGCTCCCATTTTGTATGAGATGAACTCAAAGATCTAAAACTTTTTCCACATACACAATATCACCATTTCCCTCAAATATTGTTCACAAACCAGTCTAAATCTGTGATAGTGAGCACTTCTCCTTTGCTGAGATAATCCATCCCACCTCACAGGTGTGCCATACCAAGATGCTGATTAGACACCATGATTAGTGCACAGGTGTGCCTTAGACTGCCCACAATAAAAGGCCACTCTGAAAGGTGCAGTTTTATCACACAGCACAATGCCACAGATGTTGCAAGATTTGAGGGAGCGTGCAATTGGCATGCTGACAGCAGGAATGTCAACCAGAGCTGTTGCTCGTGTATTGAATGTTCATTTCTCTACCATAAGCCGTCTCCAAAGGCGTTTCAGAGAATTTGGCAGTACATCCAACCAGCCTCACAACCGCAGACCGCGTGTAACCACACCAGCCCAGGACCTCCACATCCAGCATGTTCACCTCCAAGATCGTCTGAGACCAGCCACTCGGACAGCTGCTGAAACAATCAGTTTGCATAACCAAAGAATTTCTGCACAAACTGTCAGAAACGTCTCAGGGAAGCTCATCTGCATGCTCGTCGTCTCATCGGGGTCTCGACCTGACTCCAGTTCGTCGTCATAACCGACTTGAGTGGGCAAATGCTCACATTCGCTGGCATTTGGCACGTTGGAGAGGTGTTCTCTTCACGGATGAATCCCGGTTCACACTGTCCAGGGCAGATGGCAGACAGCGTGTGTGGCGTCGTGTGGGTGAGCGGTTTTCTGATGTCAATGTTGTGGATCGAGTGGCCCATGGTGGCGGTGGGGTTATGGTATGGGCAGGCATCTGTTATGGATGAAGAACACAGGTGCATTTTATTGATGGCATTTTGAATGCACAGAGATACCGTGACGAGATCCTGAGGCCCATTGTTGTGCCATACATCCAAGAATATCACCTCATGTTGCAGCAGGATAATGCACGGCCCCATGTTGCAAGGATCTGTACACAATTCTTGGAAGCTGAAAATGTCCCAGTTCTTGCATGGCCGCATACTCACCGGACATGTCACCCATTGAGCATGTTTGGGATGCTCTGGACCGGCGTATATGACAGCGTGTACCAGTTCCTGCCAATATCCAGCAACTTCGCACAGCCATTGAAGAGGAGTGGACCAACATTCCACAGGCCACAATTGACAACCTGATCAACTCTATGCGAAGGAGATGTGTTGCACTGCATGAGGCAAATGGTGGTCACACCAGATACTGACTGGTATCCCCCCCCCAATAAAACAAAACTGCACCTTTCAGAGTGGCCTTTTATTGTGGGCAGTCTAAGGCACACCTGTGCACTAATCATGGTGTCTAATCAGCATCTTGGTATGGCACACCTGTGAGGTGGGATGGATTATCGCAGCAAAGGAGAAGTGCTCACTATCACAGATTTAGACTGGTTTGTGAACAATATTTGAGGGAAATGGTGATATTGTGTATGTGGAAAAAGTTTTAGATCTTTGAGTTCATCTCATACAAAATGGGAGCAAAACCAAAAGTGTTGCGTTTATATTTCTGAGTGTGTGTGTGTGTGTATATATATATATATATATATATATATATATATATATATATAAATATATATTTTTTTAATTTGACATTTGTTTTGCAATGACGTGGCTGCTGAAAACAACAACAAAAAACAATTTAACACTTTCAAGTCAAACTTTTTTCCCACAAATCCTCTACATAATGAAATATGAACCAACTGTAAAACTAAATTTGGCATATACAGTGCATCTGGAAAGTATTCACAGAACTTCACTTTTTTTCCACATTTTGTTATGTTACAGCCTTATTCCAGAATGGAGTAAATTCATTTTTCCCCTCAAAATTGTGCTCACAACACCCATAATGACAACATGTGAAATGTTTTTTGAAATTGTTGCAAATTTAATAATAATAATAATAATAGTAATATTAATAATCATAAACTAAGAAATCACAGGTACATAAGTATTCACACCTTTTCCTCAAGACTTTGTTGATGCACTTTGGCAGCAATTACAACCTTGAGTCTTCTTGAATATGATGTCACAAGCTTGGTGCACCTATCTTTGAGCAGTTTTGTCCATTCCTCTTTGTAGCACCTCTCAAGCTCCATCAGGTTGGATGGGGAGCGTCGGTGCACAGCCATTTTCAGATCTCTCCAGAGATGCTCAATCAGATTCAGGCCTGGGCTCTGGCTGGGCCACTCAAGGACATTCACAGTGTTGTCCTGAAGCCACTCCTATGATATCTTGGCTGTGTGCTAAGAGTCGTTGTCCTGCTGAAAGATGAACCATTGCCTCAGTCTGAGGTCAAGAGCGCTCTGGAGCAGGTGTTCATCCAGGATGTCTCTGCACATTGCTGCATTCATCTTTCCCTCAATCCTGACTAGTCTCCCAGTTCCTGCTGCTGAAAAACATCCCTACAGCATGATGCTGCCACCACCATGCTTCACTGTAGGGATGGTGCCTGGTTTTCTCCAAACATGATGCCTGGGATTCACACCAAAGAGTTCAATCTTCGTCTCATCAGACCAGAGAATTTTGTTTCTCATGGTCTGAGAGTCCTTAGGTGCTTTTGGCAAACTGCAGGCTGCCATGTGCCTTTTACTAAGGAGCAGCTTCCATTTGGCCACTCAACCATACAGACCTGATTGGTGGATTGCTGCAGAGATCCAGAGTCCTTCTGGAAGGTTCTTCTCTCTCCACAGAGGAATGCTGGAACTCTGAATGAGTGACCATCGGGTTTTTGGTCACCTCCCTGACTAAGGCCCTTCTTCCCGTTAACTCAGTTTAGAAGGGTCCTGGTGGATCCGAAGTTTTTCCATTTATGGATGGTGGAGGCCACTGTTCTCATTGGGACTTTCAAAGCAGCAGAAATGTTTCTGTGCCCTTCCCCAGATTTGTGCCTTGAGACAATCTTGGCTCAGAGGTCTACAGACAATTCCTTTGACTTCATGCTTGGTTTGTGCTCTGACATGCACTGTCAACTGTGGGACCTTATATGTAGACAGGTGTGTGCATAAAATAATTATAATTAAGATGATGATTTTTTACATATATTTATAGTATATATTTTTTATTTATCTTTAAAATATTAGTAAATAATATAATTTCCAATATGGCATTTTTCAATTCATGAACAATATGAAATGCAGCGCCTTTTAATTTAAAACAATCAAAATAAAATTTTGTTGCTGTTGTGTTGCTTGGTGAATGAAGAAGAGAAATAAAGGTTCAGTTAATTTTCCTTAGTCCCTTTAAATACACTTCATTAAACTCATTATTCATCATTGGCCGATATAATGCAAAATTGTTTATAAGATGCAAGGGCACAATTTAGAACTAGAAATTGGGGTGGGGGGGACAAAGTGCGAGGCCCGCAGAGCCGAAGCCCATAGGGCGGGAGTCTGGGGGCCGCTTTAGGTCCCCATAAGCCAACGGTTTCTAGATAAGCTCAGATGCATTCTGAGCATCCAGAACAGTAATTTTAATGTTTTGAGAAGACCATAAAGTGGACACCATTTGACTTATGCAATTTGAAACTGTGGATATAAGTACTTTATTCTGAGAATAGCCAGCACTGATTTTATTAACATCCTGGTGTAAATAAGGTATCACCACATGTGTAGAACTAAAAAAAAACAACTGCAATGTGGTAAAATGTATTCATAAATATGACAGAACAGGCTCTTAATAATTATTAACTGTCGCATACTGTTTTTTTTCCTCAAGATTTGTTTTTGCATAAGGTTGAAAAAACAGATCATAAGTTTAGGATAAATTACTTATCATGAATTTAATTTTCGAAGTGGCACTTATGACAACACTCATACTGAACATAATTTCGCTTGCATAGACTGATTTTGGAGATCAAGCAGTAATTGCAGATGGGCTTTCTGAGGTCCCAGACAGCTTTTCTGATTTCCTTTTCTAACTTTCAGAATTTAGTAAATTAGCATATGGTTCATTGATACTTATGTGTAGACACTAGTCCCTAGAGCAGGGGTGGGCAGCGAGGGCCAAGACACTGCAGGTTTTCCTTGCAACCAGTCACCTCAGCAGGTGGGTTGCTGATGAGCTTCTCCCCTGAGCATAAACACCTGATTGTCAATTAAATCACCTGCTGAGATGATTGGTAGTAAGGAAAACCTGCAGTGTTTCGGCCCTTCATGGCACATGATTGCCCACCCCTGCCCTAGAGGTAACTATTTTTGGTTTCAAATCTGGGCAAATGCAGTCCCAGAAAATTCCGAATGTGACAAACAAGAAACAGGTGTTGTAAACAAGTCAATGCTGCTAAAAATACAAACCTGCAGAAAAAAAGATACTATTCTGACATGGTTTACACATAAGACTGACATACGAGGTCTGTTAGAAAAGAATCGGACCTTTTTATTTTTTTTCAAAAGCCTGATGGATTTGAATCACGTGTGCTTGCATGAGCAAACCTTGAACCTTCGTGCGCATGCGTGATTTTTTTCACGCCTGTCGGTTGCATCATTTGCTTGTAAGCAGCCTTTGTGTGAGGATGGGTGGAGTCTCTCGTCGTTTTTTCTTTGCAAGGAAATGGCGGAACGACTGGAGCAGCGCGACTGCATCAAATTTTGCCAGAAACTGGGCGAAAGCCAGGTGGAAACCATTTGGATTATTCAGACAGCTTTCGGTGACGATCCTCTCGGCATCACACAGATTAAGGAGCGGTACAACCGGTTTAAAGACGGCCGTACAACGGTGGAGACGCGCTGCGCTCCGGGCGGCATCAACACGCTGAAACGACTGGATCATTTCCAAAGTGAACGTTGTGGTGATGTGGGACCGTCGTGTGATTATCCAAGAATTGCGGAAGAGGTGGACATCATTTTTCGGCACATTCCACTGTGAAAGAAGATTTTGCCATGAAAAGAGCGGCGGCGAAATTCATTGGCACAAAGCTGATGGCGCAGCAACAGCGCCTCCGTGATGAAGCCTCACAGGACATGTTGTGGCATGTCCAGCTCGTCCACAATTTCTCGGATAGTCACATGACTGAAAAGCCACCGAAAGCCGTCTGAATCTTCCGAATGGTGCAAGATCTGGGCATGCCACAACATGTCCTGTGAGACTTCAATGCGGAGCTGCTTTTGCTGCGCCACCAGCGTCGTGCCGATGAATTTCGCTGCCGCTCTTTTCATGGCAAAATCTAATTTCACAGTGGAAAGTGCTGATGTCCACCTCTTCCGCAATTTCTCAGATAGTTACACGACGGGCCCGCATCACCACAGTGTTCACTTTGGAAATGATCCAGTCGTTTCAGCGTGTTGATGCCGCCCGGAGCGCAGCGTGTTCTCCACCGTTGTGCGGCTGTCTTTAAACCGGTTGTACCGCTCCTTAATCTGTGTGATGCCGAGAGGATCGTCACCGAAAGCTGTCTGAATAATCCAAATGGTTTCCACCTGGCTGTCGCCCAGTTTCTGGCAAAATTTGATGCAGTCGCGCTGCTCCAGTCGTTCCGCCATTTCCTTGCAAAGAAAAAACGATGAGAGACTCCACCCATCCTCACACAAAGGCTGCTTACAAGCAAATGACGCAACCGACAGGCGTGAAAAAAATTACGCATGCGCACAAAGGTTCAAGGTTGGCTCACACAGCACACGTGATTCAAATACATCAGGTTTTTGAAAAAAATAAAATGGTCCATTAGTTTTCTAACAGACCTCGTAGCATGTTTCAAGTACACACTCGTATATGTCAGAAGGTGGGGGGACATACCATATTCTGTCCCACCTGGTTGAAAAGGTGGGATCCCACCACCAAATTGCACCCATGAATGGAATATACGATTATTTTATTCCATGCGCATAAATGCACTTTGCCTTCTGCACCACTAGGCGGAGCACTTGCCTCATGTTGTGTCAACTTCAAATCGATGCATCTTTCTGCTTTATGAATTTAGTTCGTATTGATGCTGTCAATGCACTTAAGTTCAGAAAATATTAATATAAAACATCAGTATGCAACAGTAAAAATAAAAGGACACTTTGAGACCGAAATGTCAATGTGACATTGTTAACTTATTACAGAAGAGCAGTGTTGGGTTGGAGCAGTGCGCCCCTGTCGGTTGGTTCCTGCAGCCGCAGACAGACAGACGGCTCACAGACGGACAGGCCCGGCGGTTATCTGATCATCGTGTGGATGTGATTGGGGGTCCTCCACAGTCAAAGTCTTGGACTTCTTGTTTTGCGGTGAAGTGATGGAGTTTAGTTCAGAGTTGCTCTTTTTTTTTTTTTTTTTTAGGAAAGTTTGATTTAGTTTCAGACTGCAGTTTCATTTTATCCCAAAACCAATGGCAATAAAGGCTGAATTGAATTGAGTTGAGATAAAACAGTGGATCAGATGTAGACTAATGCAGCAGGAGCATTCAGGGCCCAGACTCATCCCACCTGGGTCTGTCAGAACACCTTTCACTCATCCTATGTCCATATTAAACACCAACAATCAAACCCGCTGGGCCCATAGTTCAGACAACAAGAACATGCCCAGAGGATGTGATCCCTAAACTTCAAGACTTCTTTGATCACACAAACTGGGATGTCTTTGGAGGTCAGAGCATGAAGACGCACGAGCCCCTGGATGAAAACACCATAGCAGTGCTGGACTACATTAGGTTTTGTGTGGATTATGTAACATCCTGGAAGCAAAAATGTGTGTTTCCAAATCAGAAGCTCTGGATGACACATGAAGTTCTACTTATTAAGGCTGGAGATGCAGCATACAGGTATGGAGACAACACCTACAGTGTGGCTAGGACTGCTTTGAGGAAAGACATTAAATCTGCCAAACTCAGACACAGAAGACTAACTGAAACCAAATTTAACAATTCTGCAAATCCCCGGCAGATGTGGGAGGGGAGCAAGGTAATCAGGGATTATAAAAAAAAACTCTCCTTCAGTGAACTTGGCTGAGGAGTTAAATCTCTTCTAGTTCCAGTCCTGAGCACACATGAGGTGAGACTGTGTGCGGAACATCAACCCCAGGAAAGGAGCTGGACCAGACTGCTGTGCTTCCTTCTCAACTAATCTCATTGTCAAATTTGCTGATGACACTTGGTGCTCAGCTCATCAACAGTAATGATGAGTCAGCCGACAGAAGCCAAACACAGTTGTGCTCAGAAGTTTACATACCCTGCTGCTGCTGCACAAAAGTGCTGACAAACCAGCTTCTGTACTGTGTGAAAACATTCAGCTGATTGAACGAAGTCAAATGAAACGCTCATGTTACAAAAACTATGCAAATGATAAAAAAAAACCATCAAGAACTACACCAAAACGAAATAAGGACAAATTGAGGTTTTCGGCGGCATTCGTTCAAATTCTTCAACAGTTTAAAAATCCTGACTAAGCACCAGCTGCAGGAATGAAGCTGTGCAAAGGTTAAATGATGCCAACAAAAGTCCAGATTTCTTGTTTCGTTTGGGCTTCTTTGCCCTTCGTTAAGTGCCATGTGACCAAGCGTTGAGTCTAGCAAAAAATCACATCAGAAATTTGTCCAGCTCTTCATCCTAACAGCTCTTCATGCCTCCAGAGGGCTTACAGCATAGAACTTACAACATTCCTCTGTGAAATGCCTGTCTGTGCTTGCTGTCCTCACATGGAAATGAACAAAAACATATATCGCTTTTGCGACGGGCTGGAGAGTGCCCACAGCGTGCACCTTGACAGGCTGTCCCAGCTGGAACAGACCGTCAGTTCATGTGGACACGCAGCAGGTGATCTGAATGTCATGTCTGTCTGACAGGACACCCGTGTACTGTGAGTGTAATTCCGCAGGACCACATGACAAGCCAGCAGTGCAACAAAGACCCCACTTTCAGGCATGTATCAGCAGAAATATGCCATTTGGTCAATTATCATGGTGCTTTTTTCTCTTTAAAAAAAAGTTTATCTGCTTGTCGATTTTAGCCATTTCACGCTCCTATTATAAGACAGTGATTGTAGTGCAGTGGTAAAGTTTCCGCCTGGTAATCAGAACTTGCAAGTTTGAATCCCATGAGTAGCATTTTTATATAATCAGGGCTATTTAAGCTTGGGGTTCTCTATTGTGTCCCCTTTTTATTTACATCAACCTAGTGATATTCACTAATTATACAGCTGGTTTTTATTTTTCTCCACATCAGCAGTGAGATGTGGTGCACCACATCCCAGCTGCTCGCACAACACTGTTGTGTTCACGAAACCATCGCAATGGGATTGTGCACGCCTGCCCTGCGGCTCAATGTTTTCCTGGTTCACTCATACGAGCTGTTCCGCCGTGACTCGACCTGATCTGTACTTATTCATACTATGTGTGAAGGGACTCTAAGGGTGTGGGGAGCCAGCAGTCATGGGACAATCCCACAACCTTCTTCCCTGCGAGACAAAGTCCAAACCACGAAGCCCACTGTGCCGCTCTTGTTAATTCATCGTTTTACTTCAATGTCTTCACAGCTTCCTTATTAAAAACTCTCCCATTACATCAGCCTTAACAGAAATGACATGACTCCGCCAGTTTTCTTCTCAATGTTGTGATCAATGATTTCATTCTGATACAGGATTGGCACAAAACCACAAAAGTAGTTTTGCGTAAAATTTTTTATTTCAGTAATTCCCAATGAGTGAAAATTAAGCGTTCATCAAAACATTATAAAAAATATAAATACATAAATTTATTGTCTGTTCATGGTGCTGTGTGTCGTCTTCCAGCTTCTGATCCTGATGCATCGTCAGAATCAGACTCCTGATCTCCTCCCTCTTCTGTCTCATTTGTTTGCTGTGGAAACCAGCTCTCCAGGCACATGGGGATGTCAAATGCACCACGGGTCCTGAGGAGCCAATCAGAGGTTTAGTTTACGTACAGACTTTAAGCACAGTGTGATCATGTTGTTTGAAATCCAGTGATGTCCACCTGCAGGAAGCTCTCCACATTCTGCAGCAGGTACAGCCCACAGTCGGTTTTTGTTGTCCTGTTGGAGGACCCCGCAGCTGATGGTCTCCATGCAGGCCTGTTTTGAAGAGGCGGGCGTGCCTTTTCGGACCCCACTCCACCTGCAGGTAGCTAACAAACAAGATGAAAAAACAAATAAAACCTTACAAACATCTTTTTGTAGGAACATCATGATCTTTAAAGAACATTTTGTCATCACGGATATTAAATCTGCAAGCATTGTGTTCGAGACTTACATTTTATACGATCCGTTCTGCTCCTCTGACTCTTTGATGTTATTCATGTTTATCTTGTAATTTGGGCTCATAAACAGTCACTCACTAACGTAGGCGTTGATGAGCAGCGGAACTAACTGCCTGATGGTGGCGCTCACATTGTTATTCTAGTAAACTGGTAAAAGATGAGACTCACTCCTCTGAGGTGCTGACAGAACGTCCTCGTGGCTCGACAGATTGAGTGAATCCATCACCAGGAAGCACGGCCTGCAGGGGGCGACAACACAGGTCAGTTTAAAGACTGATGAGGATGAAGGTGGAGACCAGAGCTGTCCAAATCTCCTCCTGGAGGACACCTGTCCTGCATGTTTTCATATCTGCCTGCTCGACTCACACCTGATTATTTAATCCTGGTGTTTCCCAGCTCCTCATTGGCTGAGCACACCTGTCAGAGTTAATTATCAGTGGGGCGAGCAGGGAGAGTGAAAAAAATCACGCAGGGCAGGTGTCCTCCAGGATCAGATTTCGACGGCTCTGGTACATGGAGCTGTCTGTGAGAACTCACCTCTTCATCACTGTGTCCTTCTGACAGCCTCGCTCAGTGCACTCCTTCAAGAAAAACAAAACAAATTTAACAAATTTAAAATGAATTTAGAACGAATTTAAAATTAAAATGATTTACAGCACATTTCTGAATAAAATCATTTCAGTTGGATAAAATCTGATGTGACAGAAGGTATGAATTTGTCCTCTAAGTAACTGCAGTGAGTTAAGATCGGGCTCCCACCCACTTTTCACAGACTCCTCCCCACACTCTCGTTGTTGTACCAGCTTCCTACATGACATCATCAGACAAGCTACTTTACCCGACAAGCTAACAAGACAACACGATTATTAAGAGTAACTGAAATAAAAAAGGAAGGTTACATACATTTTGAGTTCTATTTTTTAAATTTATATCCTGATGTCTGATGTTGATATTTACTTTGTGTTTTGTGAGACCTGAAGGTCTGAGCTTCAGCATCTCTGACATTTAATTTGAAATCCACTGAGCGAAGAAAATAATTTTCTTTTGGATTTTGGGAAAACCTGGGATCAGTTTTAACAGGAAAACCAGCAGGTTTCCAGTTGTGGAATATGAGCAGAAGATTTCATTTCAGTTTCCTGTTTAAGTGACAGACGAGTTCACAGGTTTGATTAATTTCACCTCCACATAAAGGCAGAAAAATGTTTTACCAGAAGAGACATTTGAAGTTTATGCTGCAAAAATCTATTTATATTTGACATTTAACAACAGAAAGAGAAAATGTCTAAATTGAGATTATCCAGAGAACTGGACTGAATGTAATATCCAGAGCTTGTAAAGGGCTTTTGTTGGTTGGTGTTTGTGGTGTGTATTACCGGAGGCTGCTGGATTGTTTGAGTGACAGCTGGTTTTTCTGGGGCTCGCTCTGCTCCGTCTGAAATTCAAACACGAGAACAACAGTGTCAAACTCACAAAGTCAACTTTACCATCACAGAAACTTTTTACAACCAATGAAAAGACAAACTGATAAAGAGTCATTGGGCCTCATGTATCAACGTTGCGTACGGCGATATTTGCGCGTATATGGGGTGTACGCCAAAACGGCTGCGCTACTTGGCATTATCAATGTGGTCGTTGGCGTACGCTGCGCTGAAAATATACACCAGGTCGAGAGGTGGCGTAAATTATACACCAAAATGAACCAGCGCTGGAATCCACATAAAAATGAAGATGATCAACATGATAAACAGTGCCATTATACAAATCAATGCATATGTTACATAAATAACACTTTCCTGATTATACTACATAATAATCAATACAAATCCCGCTTTTGCGGGATTGTTATGGAGCATGATCCGTGGCTACAGCGCTAACTGCAAAGACAGTGCTGCTCACCCTTTCTCCAGACTTCGAGCCTGGAGCCAGAGCAGCACTGAGCTTAACTTTATGTGGTGTGATCGTTTTAGACTATGAAATTGATAATAACAACTGTAGTTTCGTCATTCCCTTAATTCGCCCGTGCTGCAATCAGGTTGTGTCGTCTCCATTCGGTTGTCACAATAAAATAAATACAGAAATACATTTAAAAAATAAAGAAATCTGACAGATTAAGCGTGTCTTATTAATTGAGCGAGCAAATATCCACATGTCAAGAATTATTGACGTGAAAAGAGAATACAGTGGTCCCTCGCTGTAACGCCGTTCACCTGTCGTGGCCTCTGAGTCTCGCGGAGTATTTAGTCCAATTTTGCATGCCTTTTTTCTGTGTTCTGCGTATCTGTTTATAAGAATCTTGTCGCCCAGAAGAAAAAAGAGCGCCAACAACTACTCATAACTGTGTTTGTCACACGGAAACAAACGCCTGCTGCAGCGAGATGTAAGTGGGAAAAGGCGCAGCGCCAGGACGCAGAGGCCCGATCTGTGAAATACTGGTGAGTCACTATTAATAATTTATGTGTCCGACCTCATTCGTTGATCGTTAAAATTAATTCGTTAGTTCTAAATGCCATCATAATTATTTATAGGAAAACGTTCTATTTTTATGTCTCAAACAAATGTTTGGGCCTGAAAAACAGTTTGTATTATTTTCCTACTAAGGTTTGAACTTTGAGAGTGTTTACACACGAGAGAAAAGTGAGAAAATGTTCATGCCTGATTGAGAAAGTGTATAAACTGTGTATGAGGGGTTTTACAGCTTTGAAACGTCTATAATAATTGTAAAAAATAACGCTGACTACGTCGCGGTTTCGTGTATTTTGGGCTATTTTTTAGAACGTAACTCCAGCGATTAATGAGGGACCACTGTAACACTTATTGATTATATACTACAAAACAATTGATACGATGGCCGCTTTTGACGCTCTATTGGCACGCGTCGTGACTGGTGAAGTTCTTTTTCATTGCCGTCTTCCTGGCTTCCATGTCTTAATATGAGGGTGTGTCTGAAGCGGAGTCTGAATATTTATGGGCGTGTTTTATAATTACGATCGTTTCGACCCACCGCATT
Organism: Thalassophryne amazonica; assembly: GCF_902500255.1. NCBI lineage: Eukaryota > Metazoa > Chordata > Actinopteri > Batrachoidiformes > Batrachoididae > Thalassophryne > Thalassophryne amazonica. Next base: position 27,229,978 of record NC_047120.1, on the reverse strand, counting down.
TATCAGATCATGTCAGGCGTACGCCAGAAATGGGCAGGTGTGCACTGCTTGATACATGTCACGGCGACTTTGGTGTATTTCAAGTTTACGCCGTAAATTTACGCCACAAGTGCGCAACATTGATACATGAGGCCCATTGTGTGGTGAGAAGTCGACGTAAAACTCAAAACAAAATAAACAACAAAAAGTTATACTGACCAAACCAAAACTTCCTGGAGATGCTTCACAATAAAAGTCCTTCATTAGTGTGGTTTTTAACCCAAACAGTCCCACAAAAATCCATCTGTTGCAGCTTGGCAACGAATCCAATGTGCAGAGTGCAGATCAGCGCCGCCCTCCAGGACAGGTGACGTTATTATAATTAAGCATAAAAACCAGTGTTCACTTTTATGAATTATGAGAAGGATGAACCCACCGACCACGACAGGCGATGAGATACAAACTGACACAACCTGACAGCTTTGTTGCACATGTGACGACAAACACTCAGGAGCACCTGTCACTGACACCACTGTTCAATTTAACAACTGTTACTCATATTATAATATTATTTGGATAATCCAGTCTTCAAATCATTCAGCAACTTTAAAACAGGTCTGGTTTCTCATGTGGTTTCTCACCTGCAATCAGAGTGTCCACTGATTCCACAAATTACTGTTCCAGATGTTGTGTTAAACGTTACACAGGCTGAGAGACACAGTGTGTTTGAATGTGAAATGACTCACCTGTGGGCTTGTGACGGGCCTCATGCTGAACCTCATCCAGTCCCGGGAAGCAAATGACCACCAGGTACCAGTGAGCGCTGCATAAACAAATCAACACAACCACTTTAACTTCCATGATTCTGCACGTGTGAATTTTCCTGCATCACCCTCTGAAAGAGTTTCCTGCTCATTCTTTAGTGTGTTGCAGGTGATGAACCTTTAACCCACAACTGCTCCATTTGGGGTCCACAGACCGCATTTGACCCACAATCCTGTTGTTTTGGCAAAACACAGAAACTGACAAATTCTATGCAAATTAATAAATTATTGTTCAGCACATTAAAATAGTCATTTTATTATTGTCAAACTTAGTTTTATATTTATAATGTGAATTTTCTTTGTCAGTTATAATGAATAAAGAGTAATTAATGGGCTCACAGACGACCTCAGTCTGTGTCTGTGATCATCACAGACTCACAGCTGCACTGAAATGATCACTGAGCTCCAAATTAATGGATATTTGCTGTTATTTTTCACTGGTGTCATTAAAACAATATTCCTGTCCTGACAGGAGTTCTGTAATATTATCAGGGGAAAACTGATTCATCACGATGTTACACAATCCACATCACAGTGCACAATCACACTGGTGATGACTATGACATTGGTGCCCCGCCCACAACATCACAGCTGGATGGAAAGTGTTTTTCTGAGTCATTTTCTGAGGCTGATTTCTGTGTTTGTGTCAAAAGTCTGAAACAGAATTCATCACACATCTGGAAACACAAACAACAACCATGAAGTGACATCAGTCACACTTACGATTGATTGACAGGAACAAAGAGGAAGTCTTTGGAGAAAATGTCAATATTTCGGGTCCATGTCTTCACCCTCTGATGTCTCATATGACGATCACTGCAAAACAAACAAGTAAATAAACAAATAAAATAAAGTCAGCGAGGTGAGCTGCGAGACTTTCAGAAAAACAAACCTCTGTCCTGAAACAAATTTTAAAGTCTTTATCCAATTAAATTTGGTGTTTTAAATTATGAGCAGAAAGCAAACAAGTATTTGTTTTCCTGAATCAGTGCCGAAATGAAAATTTATTTTTCAAGAAAAATATATGAATATCCAACAAAAATTTTAAATAAAAACAATTCAATTTAAAAAATAATTTAAAATGATGAGAAATTCTAAATTTATGGATTTTAAGATGTATAAATTCTAAAAAATATGTTGAAATATTAATATAATAATAGAATATTACATGATGATAAGATTTATGAAACTATTTTAAATAATCTAACTGCATCAGTGATTCCACTTATTTCTGAATTCGGATTTATTTTTTGAAAATGAAAACTCAAATTGATCAGTTTGTTCTGAGCACAAAAGAACATGAGTATATTTAGTTGTGTCCTTACGAAACAGAGGGGGCGCTGTTTTCTCCTGCAGCTTGTTGTCTGCTCAGCTGATTGGAAAAGAAACTGCTGAAGACTTGACTCCGCTTGGCCACAGCGCCACCTACTCCTTCCACAAGGTACCTGCAGGAGAAAAAGGAGGCGTTTAAACACAGTCCTTCTCTGTCGCCCCCTACTGGTGGCTGAGAAGAAACAGTACAATGCGCATTGCTTCTAGTCTCAGAAATTATCTAGTTTTGATCCTGTTCTTGTCTGATGGACTGACTTGAGGTAGAAGTCGATGATGATGTCATTTAGGTAGATGCGGTCATCCAGACGGGCCAGATCATCTTTGGTCACCGTGATGCGCCCCTTACATGGCACCGCAGGATACTGGATCAACCTGATCAACACACAAATGTCAATGAATATTATGTTCATTTTTATGCTGTGAGCATGTTTATTGATGAAGCAGAGGTTCTGATGGACTCAGGTGAAGATTGTGGAAAACTGAACCTGTGGGGAAGCTGCTGCAGATCAAACGAGCTGACTTTGGTCCCTTCAGTTCTGCTGCAGGTTTCGATGTGTTTGGGACTCTCCTAAAAAGTCAATGAAAAAAAAAATTACATAATAAGACCAGAAACATTTAAAATTAGTCTTAAAAGAAACTACAAATCGAAGTTGTCTTTCTTCTGGTGTTTGAAGAACTGGTGCTGTTTTGACTCTTGCTGACTGTGGTGTGTTTGTACCTTCATCTTCTCTTCCAGAAGGGAATCATTCACTTTTAAAGCTGTTTGTTCACCTTTCTCCTCATCATCCTCTTCCTCCTCACTTGACAATTCAACTGAAATTGAAAAAAAAAAGTTTTCTTTTTCTGCCACTTTTTCAAACATTGTGAAATTGATAACATTTAATGGGAGACTTATGTATCTGATTTATTATTGTTACATGTTCAGGTTCGAGAGTTGGGCTCAGATTCTGTACCAGTACTCACTGGGCTCTGACGGTGTTGTTTTTTGGGTCAATTTTGGTCTTTGATATGTTGAAGAGGGAACAGAATCCTCTTCCTCCTCACTTGACAATTCAACTGAAACAGGAAGAAAAAATTAAGTCACATTTTGGGTGTTTTCCCCCAATTTTACAAACATTGTAAAATTGATGACATTTAATGGGAGACTTATGAATCTGATTTATTATTGTTAACATGTTCAGTTTTGAGAGTTGGGCTCAGATTCTGGACCAGTACTCACTGGGCTCTCTCTCTCTCACACACACACACACACACATACACACACACACGCTTCCATTATCTGTGGTTGTGCTGAAGGACAGTGGACTTTTTCGAGATCCACCAATTTTCCTCTAATAATAATCAATAAATAATCACAAAAACAAATTATTTTATTGAGTCTGATTCAAACTCCACAAACCCTAAACTTTCCTCACACTGGAAAAACTGATTCAAAATGACAATTTCTGTTTCTGAATCAACAAACTTGACCTATTTTCAGTCAATATTCTCATAAATATGTTTGTCAGACAAACACATATGTGAAGAATGTGAGGAGGAAAGAAATGAACTGGTGAATTCAGACAGTTTCATTCTTTCCTAAATATGAATAATAAACATCTCACCGATTTTCTTCTTCTTTGATGGACAGAAATGTTCTGAAGTTCTGAACTCCAGCAGACACTCTGACGCTGTCATCGGTCGCCATCTAGTGGAAAGGAGAAAAGGTTGAAAATTGAAAAGAAAAAATATTTTGTGGTTGTTTCTTTGAATTTAAAAGATTTCATTTCAGCTGTTCAAATGTCTGTGCTGATACAAACCTCTGCATGTGGACTGAAGAGCCAAACGAGCTCCCAGCATGCATCATGTCAGCTGCTGGAGTGACCCCAGGAACTCCGATCAAAGAAATTCAGCTGCAAACGACATGAAAACAAACAAAAGAGAAATGTTGAAATGAAGTTTGGTACATTTATTTCAGTTTTTATAACATGAACACAACACGCTTCTCTACAGAGCAATTTTAGCTCGTTGAAACCAGTTTTGCTTTAGACACATTTAAAACCAGATCAGAAACAGATTAAAATCCAGGAAACAACTTGAAAACATGATGAGTTCATCTTTGGTGGACACAACTTTAAAATCAGTTCAGAGCAGACTTTCTAAAACCAGTTTCAGACATTTGACCAGTGGTTCAGAGCTGATTAAACCCAGTTAAAATAAGATAAACTGGTTTAAATCACTTACACCAGATTGTCTTTAACACGAACCATCTTTAAAATAGTACAAAACCACTCAAAATAACAACAGTCCAATCTTCATGCAGGAAAATCTGAAACAAGTCAAAGTTGTCATTATTGTCAAAATAAAAAAGTAATTTTCAAAATAGCTTAAATGTTTGTGATGAATCATCTAATAGTTTTCAAACTAACCAATAATTTTCAGCTTGTAAACTTTTCATTTCCATGGTCATTAGCCTATTCCCTGGTAGTGATCATTCTGTTATATTTCCAAGTGTTTAATGACTTTTTCAACCATCAGCTATGACAGATCTTAATAAAACTCCACTTTGAAAATATTTCACAATGAATCAGTCGGACGTCATCGTAATTTTGTCTCTCCCAAAGAAAGTCAGTCACGTCACTCGTCCACCAAGGGGACCACAACCAACAACTCTTGTACTGACGAAGTCACCGTAACAATTCTCCAGAGCAACAATGACACTGTTTTATTTGTCACCTGAGCAGCCTGTTTATTATCTACAGACACTCTCACTCTGAAGGATTAGAACCTGGATTCATAAACCAAACCAGTTTACTTTAGACTGAAGAAACCACTTGGATGAGCAGTAAAACGACATGAAGTCCAAGTCCAGCAGTTTATACTCAACTTTGACATATTGGTACAAATACACCAAGAAAATAAAAACAGAAACAACAGCAGACAATAAAGTCTCACTGTTGTCATCCTGGAATGATGGTGTTAGTGATGTCACTGAACATCTGCTCTGGAGCAACACGAGTCAAACTACCTGAAGGTCTGCAGCTGAGGTCATCAGGTGGGTCAGTGGTGAAGGCATGTGAGCGGAGTCATTACTTGCGGGCCTTTTCCTCTTGTAGGGCCGGGATGTCTGCATGATGCTGAGGATGAAACACATCATATCAACAAAAAAGTGTGCTTTATTCATTCAAGGACACTGTCCAATCAGACAACTACGCCTTGAATTTCTGACAGACAGCAAAATGACGGCACTGTGCAGCTTGATCACTAAACCCTCTTTGGCATCCACAGACATGTAAAGTCACATAAAAATGATTAAAAACTGATTAACTCTGGAAAATGTTCATGTCAAATCTCAGATTGTCTTTAGATGTCACTGAATGAAAGCACAAAATGAAGGTCTGTGATATCTGTCAGTCTGTTTCATTAGAATGTATTATATTTTCTGATATCTGAATCAGATTTCTTGTAAATCAGATCTGTGGATTGTGACTGATGTAAAGTTCATGATGACTTCTGGTTAATTTCGACAGAGCAATTTGTCAAACATGGAAAAAACTGAGATCCAGCATAAATAACTACGAGACAAAGACAGCAGACATGTTAAAAAGGAATAACAAACAGCTGAAATACTTTAGTGTGGACTGATCCAAACTCAAATTATACAATAATACATATCAAATATCAGGATGCGTTTACTTGAAAATAAGTATTTTTTTTTTAATTATCACCACACATCAGATACAAATTTTCATTTGAGTTTTGATGATTTTTAATTTAAATTATCTCAACATAACGCAACAGATCATTGGTAGCAATACTTAAAATGTAATTAGAGATAACTTAAATCTGAATTTAACTGCATTTAGAACTGTGGTTCAAAAACTATGAACGAAAATAAAGCTGTAGATTTAGAACAACTGAAATCACTTTAATTAAAGCTAAAAAATAACAAACCTCCTCCACAGCAGGTCTTATTTATACTTGTTCATAAAATACCTAATTTCAGAGTGTTTACAGACAGTAAAGGAAGTTTTATATTGAAATTTGTCCACAATTAAAAACAGTAATAGCCCATTAGCTTCGTTTAGCTTACCTTAGCTTAGCTGCTAACTCACTGGTGTGGACTAAAAACTGTATCAAACAGTCTGTGACTAAAACTCCTCACTGTCTGGCTGTGAAAATACTGCAAATATGCTTTATCGGTTCTACTAAATCAGACAACAGCAACTCCAACCAGATGAAGCTGAACTTCTACTGAAACTGATCAGCTTCAAGCCTCAAACGTCCATCATCTGCTCCTCCACAGTGTTTGTTTACAAACAGAACCACACCCTGTCGCTATGGGCGGAGCCTTAGGGGCCCCACCCACCAAGATGCTTGTAATGTCCTCCTCGCCACTAGGGGCACAGATCCCTTTATTTATTTATTTATTTATTTTAACGATTTTGATCATAGTGCTAATTTTGTGTTAAAAATTCTAATGTTGCATTTTCGTCACCGAGACATTTCAAGACCCCGAGGGTGTTTTGCTTACAATAGAACCACGTTAAATGATATTAATGACACAACAGTTACATTAGAATTCACCAGAAAATAATAATAATAATCATCATCATCATCATCATGTTGGGCAATTACAAATATTTATGCATGTTAGAGTAGATCTAAAATTCCAGATACTGGTTGTATTTTTAATACGTATAATAGTCAATCTGATGCTACTCTTTCAGTCAAGTGTACATGAAACAGGTAAAAAATGAGATTGATGGAGGCTGCTAATAAACAGTGAATTTGAAAACATATATTTCTTGAACAATATATTTTGTCCTGAATAAATCCTATTTGAAGTACATCGATACAACCCATTTAACTGATAAATAGGCCAAAATAAAATTTCTTCATTTATGTTAAAACTGCAACCCAAAAGGATGAAAAATCTTATATGCAATAAAAATGTGTCATTCTGCAAGTAGATCTAAATATTTGTTTAAGTGTATAATAATAAGCAACATGACAGTATTAAAGTGGTTTGTGTCCAATTATTTATGCCATTTTGAACCCTTGCAGCCTCTTTAATTTCAGTCTGAGGGTTCAGGGATCAGAGGTTAGGGAGGACATTGGGACAGGGCCCATTTAGTCATTCACAGCACCTCACTCAGTAGCAGAACGTCTGGCTCCAGTCTTCTCAGGTTTTCATTCCATGTTTTAAGTTCCTGTTGTTGATGTTCTCCATGTTTCCTCTGCCATTATTAGAAATATTTGCTTCATATATTGATTGATGTGTTCTGACAATAGGATTTGACCCTCTACCTGTTTGTCTGGGTGACTTGAACATATTTCTTTCATGGCCCTCTGGGACAACATGTCCAGAGGTTCCTACAGTGCACAGCTCCCAGTCTTCTTTTGCACCCCATAATGTGAATGCTGCTTTTTGTGGCTGTTCTTCAAGATGCTCCTGCATTATCTTGATGCAGCACTGAGTCATGTTGAATCAAATCATCATGTTGTGAAAAACTCGATTCACAACAACTACACTCAACAAAAATATAAACGCAACACTTTTGGTTTTGCTCCCATTTTGTATGAGATGAACTCAAAGATCTAAAACTTTTTCCACATACAAATATCACCATTTCCCTCAAATATTGTTCACAAACCAGTCTAAATCTGTGATAGTGAGCACTTCTCCTTTGCTGAGATAATCCATCCCACCTCACAGGTGTGCCATATCAAGATGCTGATTAGACACCATGATTAGTGCACAGGTGTGCCTTAGAATGCCCACAATAAAAGGCCACTCTGAAAGGTGCAGTTTTATCACACAGCACAATGCCACCAGATGTCGCAAGATTTGAGGGGAGCGTGCAATTGGCATGCTGACAGCAGGAATGTCAACCAGAGCTGTTGCTCGTGTATTGAATGTTCATTTCTCTACCATAAGCCGTCTCCAAAGGTGTTTCAGAGAATTTGGCAGTACATCCAACCAGCCTCACAACCGCAGACCACGTGTAACCACACCAGCCCAGGGACCTCCACATCCAGCATGTTCACCTCCAAGATCGTCTGAGACCAGCCACTCGGACAGCTGCTGAAACAATCGGTTTGCATAACCAAAGAATTTCTGCACAAACTGTCAGAAACCGTCTCAGGGAAGCTCATCTGCATGCTCGTCGTCCTCATCGGGGTCTCGACCTGACTCCAGTTCGTCGTCATAACCGACTTGAGTGGGCAATGCTCACATTCGCTGGCGTTTGGCACGTTGGAGAGGTGTTCTCTTCACGGATGAATCCCGGTTCACACTGTTCAGGGCAGATGGCAGACAGTGTGTGTGGCGTCGTGTGGGTGAGCAGTTTTCTGATGTCAGTGTTGTGGATCGAGTGGCAGTGGTATGGGCAGGCGTCTGTTATGGACGAAGAACACAGGTGCATTTTATTGATGGCATTTTGAATGCACAGAGATACCGTGACGAGATCCTGAGGCCCATTGTTGTGCCATACATCCAAGAACATCACCTCATGTTGCAGCAGGATAATGCATGGCCCCATGTTGCAAGGATCTGTACACAATTCTTGGAAGCTGAAAATGTCCCAGTTCTTGCATGGCCGGCATACTCACCGGACATGTCAACCATTGAGCATGTTTGGGATGCTCTGGACCGGCGTATATGACAGCGTGTACCAGTTCCTGCCAATATCCAGCAACTTCGCACAGCCCTTGAAGAGGAGTGGACCAACATTCCACAGGCCACAATTGACAACCTGATCAACTCTATGCGAAGGAGATGTGTTGCACTGCATGAGGCAAATGGTGGTCACACCAGATACTGACTGGTATCCCCCCCCAATAAAACAAAACTGCACCTTTCAGAGTGGCCTTTTATAGTGGACAGTCTAAGGCACACCTGTGCACTAATCATGGTGTCTAATCAGCATCTTGATATGGCACACCTGTGAGGTGGGATGGATTATCTCAGCAAAGGAGAAGTGCTCACTATCACAGATTTAGACTGGTTTGTGAACAATATTTGAAGGAAATGGTGATATTGTGTATGTGGAAAAAGTTTTAGATCTTTGAGTTCATCTCATACAAAATGGGAGCAAAACCAAAAGTGTTGCGTTTATATTTTTGTTGAGTGTAGATACAAATGTTGGGGCTCGAACCAAAGTCGAACAGCTCTGCAGTCAGGACAACAAGATCAATGATCTGGATCCAAGTGAAGGATCTGCATAAATTTCGGGAGGGGGGGGGGGGGGGGGTCGTCCTCTTAACTAGTGGTGTTTTGGACGTGGGCCCCAAGCATTCAGTGAGGAGGATCAATGATCAGTGATAAGGTCAAGGTCAGGGTAAAAGCAAAGATATATCTTTATAAAAAGTAGGGAAGCACCGATACCACTTTTTTTTGTATGTACTCGTACAAGTACGAGTACATACATTTGGGTACTCCTCGATACAGAGTACCAATACGAATACTTAATGATACCATTACAGTTTTATGATGACTTTGAAAATGTGTTTTATTCATTAGTTGTTCCTTACTTTTTGAATGTCACTGCTATTAATATCATAGCTTCGGTTTTTATTTAAAAAGATTTCACTTAAACCATGTAACTTCACTTCTTGACTACAACAAATTGTCCTTAATATTAACTGTGTTTTCTTAAAATTACATCTCACTTTAATGTAACATGTGGACTTAAGCACGACAAACTATACAAACACCAGGAACAGAAGTGAAACTGTCCATCACTAACTTTATGACTGTGAAGACGAAAAGCCTTTCTTGAAAATGTGAGGGCAGATTCTTTTTGATGAAAGAAGCTTCTCTGCATTATTTCTGTTTCTGTTTTCATCTACAGTGTGTGACATTGAGCTAAACATCCTTTCACTCTCTACACTATTTTTTAAAAACTTTTAATTAAAGTGTGGCCCTGTGGGAGGAAGGAGGCTCTGCTCGCGCACCACAGGACACCCAACAAACAGATTACACCTGTAGCAGACTGAACTGGTCTCACATCAGTCTGGACAGCCACACAGGGGCTGCAACAAAGCCACCTGATGGACAAACTCCTCCGCTGAAACCGTGATCTGACAGAGGAACTGTGGTGCAACGTGCAATGTCACAGAGGAACTTTTTTCATCCACGACAAGGAATTAAGTATTTTCAGATATTGTTTTCCAAAATCAGGAGGCTTTATGGGGACAATTTTTCTTCAAGATGTAATGAATCCCACTGAACGAACAGGTAAGACTTCATATTTACTCGGTGTGAATTTACTCCGCATGAGGACTCCAGCTTTTCAGCCAATCAATAGACAGCATTGATGGACGCATTTCGAGTTATGCGTAAATTACATGAAAGCCTGTAGAAATCCCATAAATTAGCTGCATCATGTTGAAAAAAAGCATTGGCTTATATTCTGTAAATTATGGAGCGTGGTAGTGTGTAAAGTGGTATCTGATGTCATAGTATCAGAGACGTTTTATGATTACAAGTACAAGTAAATGAATAAGGTATCGGGCTGATACCCAATACTGGTATCGGGTTGGTGCATCCCTAATAAAAGGTTAAATTCATTCATCAATCAAATTCATAAGTCAAGTCAGAGATGAGGCTCTATATTCTGCAATCAAGATCCAAGTTTACAAACATGATTAACAAAATTGTGGTCCTGCAGGAAACTCTTGTCCTGTCCAGGGTGAACCCTACTCGTGCCCTGTGACTGCTGGGATAGGCTCCAGCCCCCCTGTGACCACTGACAGGAGTAAGTGTGTTATGAAACAATATGAGGTAAAGTTCAAAGATTTGTTATATGATCAAAATTATGCAGTCGCAACAAAACAATCAGTGATTAGGATGAAAGATCAAAGAGGATAAAGGTGAGTGATCAATGTCAAAGGTCACAATTATGATGAAAATGAGTGATTAGGACACAAGTACAAAGCTCAGAAGGTCAGTGATCAGGCGCCTCATGGACACAGACTTGCATGGATTTCCTACTGAAGCATGGCGTACGCCAAAATCCAGAAACTCATGTTAGCACAAAAATAACCAGATGTATCAAAGGTATCTACTCATGGACCCAAGCACATTCTGCCACTGAGCATGGAACTGAGTGCACATGCAGATGTATCAAGCCCCTCCCTTTCCATGTGCCATTTAAATATTCAAATGCATGTGAATAGGCCCTGGGAACTGGGATTCCCCAGTCCGTCAGATCAGTCAAGATGAACACATAAAAGAATTATATGAGTGTGAGCTATAGATTAGTGGAAATGACGTGGAGACATACAGGGATAGTTTATTTGGGACCCTGTCACATGGAGTAAACATGAAACGGGAAAAATGTTTGTGGGATCATGTGTGTGTGAGGCCGCTGTGAGCTCAAAGCAGCGCACAGACACTGACGTTTAAAAAGACGGGGATGCGCTGTACCTGACAGTGACATTCACAACTTTACAGACGTGGTTTATTGACAAATACTGAACACATGGAGACAATCAGGGGACTGTTACGGCTCTGCAGCTCGAGTTTCACCATCAGCAAAAAGAAAAGACATGAATAATAATAACAAAACACACATTTGAATGCACACATGCCCAATGTACACACGCAGCCTTTCATTCAGAACAATTGAACAACATTGTGCAGGGGTGCCAGCCCTAGCCTGTTCCCAACCCAATACATCTGTGCATCACATATGATGTGAAATTTATGGAATGCAAATGTTTCTATTAACAAAAACAAAGTCATCATGTGATGCGTCTGTATAGTAATATGTGTGCAGTCAGGAGCTCTGATGACATTCGACAAACGGCTCTCACTGTTGTGAAAGTGTAGGAACACGGACCCACAACAGGGGGCGCAATGAATGGACAATGGAATAAGCCGAAAATATCAACAATTTAATGTGAATGTGCACAACAGAGCAACAGACAACACAATTGAGATCAACAGTCAAATTAGTCACAGTGATGTTGAGCAGGCTCGAGGATAGAATACGCCTGTCCAGAAAAGAGCCAGATCCCACAGGCCTTCCACTTCCACCGGACCCTGAAGCAACCCTGGAGCCACCAAGCGCAGGGTCCCAGGTGGCCACTGCCTCCGGCTGTCAGATCGGGTACTGCTGGCAGGAAGAACAGACAGGTGATGGGGGGTGCTTGAAACACCCAGTAAACAGTTCAGAATAATTAGATTTCTCCTTTTGTGGGAGAATCTCCACCTCCGACACAAAAACACAGAAATGTGCAGAGACCGACTGTTACTTCTCTGGTTTGGAAAGAGGAGTGAAGTCTATCACTTCTCAACGTCCAAAACCCAGCTCCCAGCTGATTGAAGATAGGTACTCCTGCAACGGTTTTCAAAAAGACAATAATAAATGCGTTCAGCACAGACACGGCTGAGAGTGTTACCTGATCGGTAGACGATTTTCTCGGCAGTGAGGTGAAGATGCTGCCCGGCTCTTATTGGAGATGTGATTGATGATGATGAGTGACAGCTGATGTTGTTATGGGTGACAGCTGCCACTCCCGGTTGCTCCGGCGCCCTCTCATGCCTGAAGCCCGCACTTCAGGCAGGGTGCCTCTGGTGGTGGACCAGCAGTCCCTCTCTTCAGCGGGCCCAACACAACAGGACCCCCCCCCCCCCCCCCCCCCGACCAGTGGGCTTGCCTGGGTTCAGACGCTTCGCGGTCCGGATGTACTCCAGGTTCTGATGGTCCGTGAAAACCGTAAATGGTACCGCAGCTCCTCCAACAGGTGTCTCCACTCCTCAAGAGCCTCTTTCACCGCAAGAAGTTCCCAATTGCCGACGTCATAGTTCCGCTCTGCCGGGGTCAACCTACGGGAAAAAATAGGCACAAGGATGGAGAACTTTATCGGATTCCCCGCTCTGGGACAGCATGGCTCCTATCCCTGAGTCAGAGGCATCCACTTCAACAACAAACTGGTGATTGGGATCGGGCTGCACCAGAACGGGTGCAGATGAGAACCGACGTTTCAACTCCCTAAACGCGGCTTCGCACCGATCCGACCAGGTGAAGGGGACTTTAGTGGAGGTCAGGGCCGTCAGGGGGCTAACTACCTGGCTATAGCCCTTAATGAACCTCCTGTAGAAATTTGCGAAGCCGAGGAACTGTTGCAGCTTCCTACAGCTTGTCGGTTGGGGCCAATCCCTCACCGCCGCAACCTTGGCCGGATCGGGTGCGACGGAGTTGGAGGAGATGATGAACCTCAGGAAGGACAAAGAAGTGCGGTGGAACTCGCACTTCTCGCCCTTCACAAACAAGCGGTTCTCCAACAACCGCTGCAGGACCTGACGTACATGCTGGACATGGGTCTCAGGATCCGGGGAGAAGATGAGGTTGTCGTCCAGGTATACGAAGACGAACCGGTGCAGGAAGTCCCGCAAGACGTCATTAACCAATGCCTGGAACGTCGCGGGGGCATTGGTGAGGCCGAACGGCATGACCAGGTACTCAAAGTGACCTAACTTGGTGTTAAATGCTGTCTTCCACTCGTCTCCCTTCCGGATCCGAACCAGGTGATACGCATTTCTAAGATCCAATTTGGTGAAAATTTGGGCTCCATGCAGGGGCGTGAACACAGAATCTAACAGAGGCAGCGGGTATCGATTACGAACCGTGACTTCGTTCAGCCCCTCTGTAGTCTATGCATGGACGGAGTCCGCCGTCCTTCTTGCCCACAAAAAAGAAACCTGCACCCATTGGGGAGGTGGAGTTCCGGATCAACCCGGCAGCTAAGGAGTCCCAGATGTAGGTCTCCATTGATTCACGCTCAGGACGAGAGAGGTTGTACAGCCTGCTGGACGGGTACTGAGCGCCTGGGATCAAATCAATGGCACAATCGTACGGACGGTGCGGGGGAAGAGCGAGTGCCAGATCTTTGCTGAAGACATCAGCAAGATCATGGTACTCCTCAGGCACCGCTGACAGATTGGGGGGGGACTTTAACCTCCTCATTAGCTGTCACACCGGGTGGAACCGAGGATCCTAAACATTCCCAGTGGCAGGTGTCGCTCCACTGCGTCACTACCCCAGACGGCCAATCAATCCGGGGATTGTGCTTTAATATCCATGGAAATCCCAAAATCACACGTGAGGTAGAAGGTGTTATATAAAACACAATTTCCTCCCTGTGATTTCCAGACACCACCAATGTCACTGGTTGTGTCTGGTGTGTGATTAATGGGAGAAGGGTGCCATCTAGTGCCCGTACCTTCAATGGGGAAGGTAGAGCCACTAGAGGGAGCCCTACCTCCCTGGCCCATCTGCTGTCCAGCAGATTCCCTTCAGACACCGTGTCCACCAGTGCTGGAGCGTGAAGGGTAAGATCCCCACTCAGGATTGTCACTGGGATGTGTGCTGATCTACGGGCTTTCCCCGTGTGGATGTTATGGCCCACCCTTAACCCAGTCTCTAAGGGCGGGCGTTAAAGTTAACCGTTTGGGGCAGTTTTCTTTGTATGTGCTCATTAGAGCCACAGAAAAAAACATTCCCCGCAAGCCAGCCTCCGTTGTCTGTCATGTGATTTTACTTTGGACCTGCTCGTGTCCATAGCTTCGTCAGCAGGGGGAGCTGTGGCTCCACGGAGATCTCTGACTGTGGAGCGTGGGGACGGCAGCACCCTTTTCAGACCTGGAAGGAAGAGGGACGGCTCGTGCCCGGCCACACCTTCGCCCCGCTCCCGACGGTGTTTCTTTTAACCGGTTGTCCAACCGTATAACCAGGTCGACAAGCCCGTCAAAATCCCGCGGCTCATCCTTAGCCAGCAGGTGCTCCTTCAGGACCGGAGACAGTCCGTTTACGAAGGTGGCGCGGAGTGCAACGTTATTCCAGCCGGACCTCGCAGCCGCGATGCGGAAGTCGACTGCATACTCGGCTGCACTCCGACGTCCCTGTCTCATAGACAGCAGCACGGTCGAAGCGGTCTCGCCTCTATTGGGATGATCAAACACTTGTTTAAACTCCCTCACAAACCCAGTATATGTCGTTAGGAGCCGTGAATTTTGCTCCCAGAGCACCGTAGCCCAGGCGAGTGCCTCTCCTCGAAGCAAATTAATGACATAAGCCACCTGGCTAGCATCTGACGCGTACATGACGGGACGTTGTGCAAAGACGAGCGAACACTGCATTAAGAAGTCCGCGCACATATCGACACAACCTCCGTACGGTTCCGGTGGGCTTATGTATGCTTCAGCGGTCGGCTGGAGGAGGTGCTGCAGCAGCGCCCTGAGTGCGCGCTTCCACCTGGGCGGTGAGAGCCTCCATCCTCCGATTGAGTATAACGTTCTGCTCGGTTACTAAATCCAACCGACCAGTGAAGGCGGTTAAGATGTTCTGCAGCTCACCTAACACGCCTCCTGCCGACGCCTGTGCACCCTGTGTTTCCATTGGCGGTTCAAGCGATGGTTGACGCCTCTCGGGATCCATGACGCTGGCCGAGAAATCCTGTTGTGAAAAGTGTAGGAACACGGACCCACAACACGGGGCGCAAATGAACGGACAATGGAATAAGCCGAAAATATAACAATTTAATGTTGTGAATGTGCACAACAGAGCAACAGACAACACAATTGAGATCAACAGTCAAATTAGTCACAGTGATGTGTGAGCAGGCTCGAGGATAGAAGACGCCCGTCCAGAAAAGAGCCGGATCCCACACGCCTTCCACTTCCACCGGACCTGAAGCAACCCTGGAGCCACCAAGCGCTGGATCCCCAGGTGGCCACTGCCTCTGGCTGTCAGATCGGGTACTGCTGGCAGGAAGAACAGACAGGTGATGGTGGGTGCTTGAACACCCAGTAAAACAGTTCAGAATAATTAGATCTCTCCTTTTGTAGGAGAATCTCCACCTCTGACACAAAAACACAGAAACGTGCAGAGACCGACTGTTACTTCTCTGGTTTGGAAAGAGGAGTGAAGTCCGTCACTCCTCAATGTCCAAAACCCAGCTCCCAGCTGATTGAAGATAGGTACTCCTGCAACGGTTTCAAAAAGACAATAATAAGTGCGTTCAGCACAGACATGGCTGAGAGTGTTACCTGATCGGTAGACGATTTCTCGGCAGTGAGGTGAAGATGTTGCCCGGCTCTTATGGAGATGTGATTGATGATGATGAGTGACAGCTGATGTTGTTAATGGGTAACAGCTGCCACTCCTGGTTGCTCCAGCACTCTCTCGTGCCTGAAGCCCGCACTTCAGGCAGGGCGCCCTCTGGTGGTGGACCAGCAGTACCTCCTCTTCAGCGGCCCACACAACACTCACTGCAAATTGTTCTTTAATGGTGGTATGTAATGTACCTGGATAACATTCAGATGAATGTGTTTCAGACAGCTGGCATGGCTCTGCTCAAGGTTGACTGGCACACTCCTGACTGATCGGTCAGCTCCTACTGGAATGCTGTTGCCAGGAAACCCAGTGCAGTCAGCACCTGTGTGAGCACAGACGACCCCAAGCTCCTCGCCGTATTGCTCTCTGGGCCAGCCGCAGTGCTGCGAGTAACTCCGGTGACAGTGACCTTGGGACACAAAATCGGCTTATCAGCAAATTATCGGCATTTGTAAGAAAATCCTTGTGTTCCCTTAATACACGCTCACGCCGGATTGCACCACTTGCAAGGTCCTCTAACAACGCTAACGTAGCCATTGTTAGTGCCATTTTCCTCATCACTTTCCACATGCTTTAATATCCACCTATATCATTTCTAACATGTGGTTGTGTTAATTGTTCATAAGTGCATCTCTGATGTGCACATCACTCTGATGACTTCATGTTTTTACACTATTAACGGTTCCCAGCATCACCTCAGTGTGTCAGCAGTGGAACAGTAGCGCTGTACAAACGTGCGTACACCAGCAATGATTTTACGTGACGCACCACACATTTCCACGGTCATTTCACTTTTGATACATCTAATCGTTCGTGTGGAGACAAATGTAAGCCACTTTTTGTGCGTACAGATGCTTTTACATGAAGCCCCTGCTGAGTTCCCTCCTAAGATGATCTCCAGACGTCCATCTGGTTCAGTCTCTGTTGTCCCCACTGGGTGGGAGCACAGGATTATACATCTGAGTGACAAGATGGTAATAACATTGTTATAAAGCAGGTAGTTCAGTGGATAAGGAGCTTGCCTGCCAATCTGTGTCCCGCTCGTGTCCCCTGTCAAGACAGTCTGTGTTGTCTTAGTCTACACAGCTGTATAAATGGCTGAATAAGTCACTGTGAGGCATCAATGTAAAGCACTTTGAGCATCTGTTCGATGGAAAATCTCATTCTATTACAAATAATTACACTCAAAACATAAAGTTTAGTCTGTTCTTTTTTGAAAAAAAAATATTTATAGTCATGTAAATTGCATTTATGTTGTGGTCATAATCTCTCTGCCTGGACTCGAACTCACACACTCAAATTTTGGAGGTCGATGTCCTCATTAATGCCATAAATATTCATTTGATATTGTTTCGCTGTTATAATTACTGATACAAATGAACTGAATGAAGCTCAGTGATGCCACAAAAACCATGAAACCAAAGGCTCACAGGTCTTCACACCACATCAAAGCTCACACTCTGTTGTGTGGGCCGCCAGAAGAGGAGGTACTGCTGGCCCAACACCAGAGGGCGCCCTGCCTGAAGGCGGGCTTCAGGCACCAGAGGGCGCAGTCGCCTCTCAAGAGCAACCAGGAACACCGGGATGACAGCTGTCACACATCACCATCATCACCTCCATCTACATAAGTCGGGTAGTGACTCCACCTCCCTGCCGAGATATCAGCTTACCCGACAGGTAAACCTCTCAGCCCTCTCTGTGCCGTACGCACATATTTGCTTCTAAACTCTTTGCAGTCGTAACCTTCTGAATACTTACAGCTTGGAGCTGGTTTGGTGGGAGTTTGGAGGAGCTGGCGTTTCCACTCCTAAATTTCCTAAGTATTACATTAGGCACTGCACATATTCAGTTTTCCTGCTACCTGGGAGTGGAGGACTTTTCCCTCAGGAAGGAACTGTGATTTGCTGACTGTTTGCTGGGTGTTCGCACACCCACCGTAACCTTTGTTCTTCCCGCCAGCAGTACCAGATCTGACAGCTGGAGGCAGTGGCCACCTGGGGAATCAGGACTTGGCGGCTCCGGTGTGTTACAGGTCTCCATTGGCGGTGGAAGCCGTGTGGGGCCCGGCTCTTCTCTGGACAGGCGTCTCCTATCCTCGAGCCTGCCCACACATCACCTGTGATTTCATTGACTGTTACCTAAAGAGCAGCATCTGTATTGTGCACATTTCACAACATTAAATTGTTATATTTTGGCATTTCCATTGTCCGTTCATTTACGCCCCCTGTTGTGGGTCCGTGTCATTACACTTTCACAACACACTCTGCTTTATGACATTTGACACTGTGTTGTTCTAACCACAGCAGCAAGCACAACACATTTTTTCACATTTTCATAAATAAATTATATATATATATATATATATATATATATATATACACTCAACAAAAATATAAACGCAACACTTTTGGTTTTGCTCCCATTTTGTATGAGATGAACTCAAAGATCTAAAACTTTTTCCACATACACAATATCACCATTTCTCTCAAATATTGTTCATAAACCAGTCTAAATGTGTGATAGTGAGCACTTCTCCTTTGCTGAGATAATCCATCCCACCTCACAGGTGTGCCATATCAGGATGCTGATTAGACACCATGATTAGTGCACAGGTGTGCCTTAGACTGCCCACAATAAAAGGCCACTCTGAAAGGTGCAGTTTTATCACACAGCACAATGCCACAGATGTCGCAAGATTTGAGGGAACATGCAGTTGGCATGCTGACAGCAGGAATGTCAACCAGAGCTGTTGCTCGTGTATTGAATGTTCATTTCTCTACCATAAGCCGTCTCCAAAGTCGTTTCAGAGAATTTGGCAGTACATCCAACCAGCCTCACAACCGCAGACCACGTGTAACCACACCAGCCCAGGACCTCCACATCCAGCATGTTTACCTCCAAGATCGTCTGAGACCAGCCACTCGGACAGCTGCTGAAACAATCGGTTTGCATAACCAAAGAATTTCTGCACAAACTGTCAGAAACCGTCTCAGGGAAGCTCATCTGCATGCTCGTCGTCCTCATCGGGGTCTCGACCTGACTCCAGTTCGTCGTCGTAACCGACTTGAGTGGGCAAATGCTCACATTCGCTGGCGTTTGGCACGTTGGAGAGGTGTTCTCTTCACGGATGATGCGAAGGAGATGTGTTGCACTGCATGAGGCAAATGGTGGTCACACCAGATACTGACTGGTATCCCCCCCAATAAAACAAAACTGCACCTTTCAGAGTGGCCTTTTATTGTGGGCAGTCTAAGGCACACCTGTGCACTAATCATGGTGTCTAATCAGCATCCTGATATGGCACACCTGTGAGGTGGCATGGATTATCTCAGCAAAGGAGAAGTGCTCACTATCACAGATTTAGACTGGTTTGTGAACAATATTTGAGGGAAATGGTGATATTGTGTATGTGGAAAAAGTTTTAGATCTTTGAGTTCATCTCATACAAAATGGGAGCAAAACCAAAAGTGTTGCGTTTATATTTTGTTGAGTATATATATATATATATATATATATATATATATATACGAGGTCTGTTAGAAAAGTATCGGACCTTATTATTTTTTTCAAAAACTATATGCTTGAACCCTCGTGCGCATGCGTGAGTTTTTTCACGCCTGTCGGTTGCGTCATTCGCCTGTGGGCAGGCTTTGAGTGAGCACTGGTCCACCCTCACCCTTTTTATGACTGCTCAGTTGCATTTGATTTTTTTTTCTGATAATTTTGTGAAAAACCAAAAAACAAACAAGGCATACCCACATAAAATAAACTGCATTTGCCCTTTTCCTTCTCAGTTAGGTGTGTGTTTTTGTGCATTATTATTTGTCATTATACGGTCATCAAGGTCCCTTGAGTCCCCTTAAGGCTAAGGTAAGTCTCAAATGATCCTTGTCCTTACTTAACTCTAGAGGACAGTTCCTGTTATATCTGGATCACAATTTGGAACAACTGTCATGGGATCCTGAACCCTCACCTTTATCATGGTCCTAATCACTGTGCTTTGATTCTGATTTCTGAACTTTGATCCTGGTCACTCACCTTTAGTGCTACTACAAGTTACAACATTTTCATCTTTTTTTGTCTATTCCATTACAAAAAAGTAACTGTTGCCAATTTGTAGATTTGATATGGAAGCTATAGGAATAGCCAACACTGTTTTTTTAATGTTTAATTTGTGTTAATTGGTTGTCAAACGGGCAGCACGGTGGAGTAGTGGTTGGCACTGTTGCCTCACAGCGAGAAGGTCGTGGGTTCAATTCCCGTGGCCTTTCTGTGTGGAGTTTGCATGTTCTCCCCGTGTTTGTGTGGGTTTCCTCCGGGTGCTGTGGTTTCCTCCCACATCCAAAGACATGCAGGTTAGGTGGATTGGACTCTTTAAAAAAAATTGTCCATAGGTGTGTGTGTGTGTGTGTGTGTGTGTGTGTCTGTGTTTGTTTGTCTATTTGTGGCCCTGCGACAGACTAGCGTCCTGTCCTGGGTGTACCCCGCCTCACGCTCTGTGACTGCTGGGATAGGCTCCAGCCCCCCGCCACCCTTAGTTGGACTAAGCGGTAGAAGATGAATGAATGAATGGTTGTCAAACTCAACTCATCACTGCTCCTAGTGGTTGCATTGCATCTAACTGTAACTAGGATGGGTTAAATGCAGAGAACGAATGTAAGTATATGTATATGTATAATGACAATAAAGGCTCTGTTCACTCATTCATTCATTTTAAAGACAAAACTTATTCTTGATGCTGAACTTTGATCCTAATCACTGTTCTTTGATCCTGGTCACTAATAGTTTTGATCCTGCTCTATAATTGTTATCACTGAAGGTACAGTGTTCACAGCACTTCACTTTTTCTACATTTTGTTGTGTTACAGTCTTGTTTACAGTGCAGGGATTGTGGTCAAGTGGTTAGTGCAATTGATTTCAGTGCAGAAGGTTCCCAATTCGAATCCCACCCCTGCTACATATCTCAATGTAATGTGGAGCTGCGCTAGGAAGAGCATCTGGTGTAAAACTTATGCCAATTCAACATGCATGCAGATCCACTTTGAATCTGCTGTGGCGACCCGGAATGAAAACAAGGATGCAGCCTAAGGGACTTCCTTACAGCCTTCTTCCAATATGGATGAAACTCACTTTTTTCCCTCAGAATTCTACACACAATACTTCATAATGACAATGTGGATTTTTTGGGGGGGATTTTTTGCAAATTAATAATAATAAAAAAAAAAGAAATCACATGTATATACGTATTCATAGCTTTTGTCATGAAGCTCAAAATTGAGCTCACACACATCCTGTTTCCACTGATCATCCTTGAGATGTTTCTACAGCTTCATTGGTGTCCACCTGGGATAAATTCAGTTGATGCACTTTCCTGGTGCACTGTAGATCCTAATTAATCTGGATCAAAGGACTTAGGATCATAGCTCAAATGCAA
Source organism: Thalassophryne amazonica (assembly GCF_902500255.1). Classification (NCBI taxonomy): domain Eukaryota; kingdom Metazoa; phylum Chordata; class Actinopteri; order Batrachoidiformes; family Batrachoididae; genus Thalassophryne; species Thalassophryne amazonica. The sequence goes on along the minus strand of NC_047120.1, from coordinate 27,208,304 downwards.
AAGGGAGGATAAGGATCAAAAGAATGAGGATCAAAGGTTCAACAATCCAGCCTTAAAACAGATTTGCAACAAAATACAGTTGTAGCAGAAGACTGAATGGGTTGAAGAAAATGCTTTGTTACATAAGTGTGTGCAGAGTTATAAATCTGGTTTGGCCTCAGTCCTAGTTTTGTCAGTGGGATGAGTTGAGATAATCTTGGGTCCTGCTGGTGGAGGAGGCAGGGGGCTAAGCCCATCAGCTCCACCAGACAAGGACCAACTGGCTTCAGTGGGGCGGTGGAGGGAGCATCAGGTAGGGAACTGCATGGTCACATCAAGGTGGTGTCTTTGGGTGGCACTAACCATCCCTGGATTCTGATTGGCCACTTGAGATACCACCCCATTACTGTCCATTGTGATTGGCTATCTGCAAAATCAGAGGTGGGACTTAGATTGACCTTTTTGATTAGAAACTTGTCACATATATGTGCAGAGATGCAATTGTTATTAAAAGTTGTCTGGGTTGGGTATCATAACGCGTAGCCTCTTTAGAAAAGAGCTGTGATTATTGTCACTGTGATGGGAATTTATAGATTAATAGTCTTAAACTGGATTACTAACATGCCACCCCTCTATAAATCAGTCACTCAGACACAGAAGACCAAGTGAAATCAAATTTAATAACAATTCTACAAACCCCCAGTGTATGTGGGAGGGGATCAAGGCAATCGGGGACTATAAAAGAAACATCTCCTTCAGTAGCTCTTCCACCTTGGCTGAGGAGCTAAATCTCTTCTAGTTCCTGTCCTGAGCACACATGAGGTGAGACTCTGTGTGCGGAACATCAACCCCAGGAAAGCAGCTGGACCAGACTGCTGTGCTTCCTTCTCAACTAATCTCATTGTCAGATTTGCTGATGACACTTGGTGCTCAGCTCATCAACAGTAATAATGAGTCAACCTGCAGAAGTCAAACACAGTTGTGCTCAGAAGTTTACATACCCTGCTGCTGCTGCACAACAGTGCTCACAAACCAGCTTCTCTACTGTGTGAAAACATTCAGCTGGTTGAAAGACGTTAAACTAAACACTAATGTTACAAAAAACTAAGCAAATAATAAAAAACTATCAAGAACTACAGCAAAATGAAATATAGACAAATTAAGGTTTTTGGCGGCATTCGTTCAAATTTTTTAACAGTTTAAAAATCCTGACAAAGCGCCAGCTGCAGAAACAAAGCTGTGCGAAGGTTAAACGATGCCAATGAAAGTCAACGAAAGTCCAGATTTCTTGTTTCGTTTGGGTTTCGTTGCCCTTCGTTACGTGCCGTGTGAACAAGCCTTTAGTCTAGCAAAAAAAAAAATCACATCAGAAATTTGTCCAGTTCTTCATCCTACCCACTGATCCACCCAGTGATCTTCTCTGCCATTTTGGTAACCCTCTGGAGCTCTTTCCTCTTTGCCACCGTGCAGCTGGCAAACCACTTACAGAGGAGGAATGTGATGTTGCTCTCTATGGTAGAGTGGGAAAAAGACACGTAATCTCTGGTTTATGTTATTTATGTGGACTCCCAGTAAACGGACGTCCGTGACCCTTTCCACACAGGTCTTCCCCAATGATAACGGGCTGAAAGTCTGTTTTGTTTCTCCTGATTAGCTCCTTGGTTTGTATGTGTTCAGGAGCAGGTTATTTTCTCTACACCACACCGTCAGCTGTTCAACCTCATCCCGGTAGGCGGCCTCATCTCCTCCAGTGATACAGCCTACCACTGTGGTGTCATCAACATACTTAATGAAGGTGTTGCTGGTGTTTACTGGGGTGCAGTCAGAGGTGTAGAGGGTGAAGAGCAGCGGGTTCAGCACGCAGCCTTGAGTTGAACTGGTGCTGAGTGTGAGAGCTGTGGATATGTGGGGGCCAATCCTGACTCTGTGAGCGATCTGACAGAAAGTCCTTTATCCATCGACATGTGGAATGAGGTAGACTGAGGTTCAGCAGTTTCCTCAATGAGGCCACGGGGGAGGATGGTGTTGAATGCTGAACTATAATCCATGAAAAGAAGATGGGTGGAGTTATCTTGTTGCTCCAGGTGGGTCAGCGTGGTGTGGAGGGCAGCGGTCATGGCATCCGTTGACCTGTTGGTCTTGTAAGTGTGTTGGTATGTGTCTGAAGTGGGGGTTATGAATGACATGATGTGACTTCGAACCAGTTTTTCCAAAACACTTCATCACCACTGGTGTGAGTGCAATGGGCCGGTGTCACAGACCAAATGGTCCGCCCCTAAAAATTGGTCCGCCTTTTGCATCTGCACGTGCGTCGTTTCGTACCACAGCAACACAGAGTCTCTTTAACCAAAGCAATCAAATGGATTAATGGGATTATTAACATCAGATGATAAAGGTAAAAACTAAATAATTCTAAACTCAGTCTTAAGCAGGAACGAGGCAAAATCCCAGACAGTTTGAAATATCTGACGCGCAGTGAACGCATCAGCTAGCAGCTCGTTTAGCCGTGGCACTCTGATGGCCTCGCCTTTTATGATGAAATAATACTGAATTTATGAGGAATTGTGATTGTTGTACTGAAGCTTCAGATATCTGTTGCTGAGCTAGTTGATGACTGGAGTGCAGTTTGAAGTGGAAACAAGGTGTTAATCCGTGAACTGCGTCATCAGGGGGACCGATTTTTCGGGGGACCGTTCGGTCTGTGACACAGGTAGTCATTGAGGCTGTTTAAGTGGGATTTCTTGTGTAGGGGGACTATGGTGGAGATCTTAAGGGATGATGGGACAGCGGACTGTGGCAGGGTCCGACTGAAGAGCAAACTGGTCTGCAATGACAAACTGTTTTATTGAGCATCTCAGTTTTTTCCATGTTAGACAAATTGCTCCGTCCAAACTGACCAGAATTCATCATGAACTTTACATCAGTCACAACCCACAGATATGATTAATAAGAAATCTGATTCAGATATCAGAAAATATAATAAATTCTAATGAAACTGACTGACAGATATCACAGACATTCATTTTGTGCTTTCATGAACATTTTCCAGAGTTAATCAGCTTTTATCATTTTTATGTGACTTTACATGTCTGTGGATGCCAAAGAGGGTTTAGTGATCAAGCTGCTCAGTGCCGTCCTTTTTTTGTCTGCCAGAACTCCAAGGTGTTTCAAAGTTGTCTGATTGGACAGTGTCCTTTAATGAGACTGTTTGTCCTCAGCATCATGCAGACATCCTGGACCTACAAGAGGAAAAGGCCAGCAGGTGATGACTCCGCCCACATGCAGCCGCCACTGACCCACCTGATGACCTCAGCTTCAGACCTTCAGGTAGTTTGGCTCCTTCATGATGTTCAGTGACATCACTAACACCATCATTTCCAGGATGACAACAGCTATTTAAGTTATTTTGAAAATCACTTATTATTTATTTTTTGACAAAAGTGACAATGTTTGTCTTATTCCAGCTTTTCCTGCATGAAGATGGACTTTTGTTGTTTTGTTTGAGATAAACTGGTTTCATACTAATTTAAAGCTGGTTTGTATTAAAGATAAACTGGTGTAAGTGATTTTAACCAGTTTAGGGTTTGGGTTGTCTGAAACAAATGTCTTAAACTGGTTTTAGAAAGTCTGCTATGAACTGATTTTCATGTTTTGTCCACTAAACATGGACGTCTCATCGTGTTTTTAAGTTGCTTCCTGGATTTTGTTTCTGATCTGGTTTGAAATGGGTCTGTTAGGATCTGTCCATTGTCTCTCCTTGTTTTTTCTGAGTCTCTCTTGTTCAGGGTCTGCGTCCTGGGCGTGGCTGACCTCGTTTTCACTCTGCCTCCACCTCATCAAGCTCACCTGTTCCTCGTCTACACTGATTACCTCCACCTTAAGCTGCAGTATTCAGGCTCGGTTTCAAGCTCCACTCACTTCCAGTTTGTTGTTGTAACTACTTGGCCGACTTGAACTTTTGTGTCTTTGATGTATGATGTGTTTTTCTTCTTTTTCCTTTAGTCCAGCCACGCTCACCAGTCCTGTCTGCTGTGCTCATCCTACTGTCTGTCCTCCACGGCTCCCCCTTTGGAACTCCTTTTCTTTTGCAGAAAACCTTTTTGAACATTCTTCTGTTTGCAGTCTGTTTTTGTGGGTTCACTTTCTGGTTTGAACCCTGTGCTCAACAGGGTCTAAAGCAAAACTCGCTAAAATTGCTCTCTGGAGAACCGTGTTGCAATCTGTTTTTTTTTGTTTGTTTGTTTGTTTTGACAGAGTTACGGATTTTTGAAAATTCATTCAGTATTAAAGGACAGCTATTTTCCCAATGTTCCAAGACTTTTCCTGACTTTGACCTATGACTTTGAAAATTGAATCAGTTCTTGCCTATCAGGATATGAATCTTCTGTAAAAATTTCATGACGATATATGTAAAATCGTGGGTTACAGGCTGTTCAAAAACAGACAAACAAGGGTCCAATCCTGCTCGGTCTGGAGACAGCAGCTACAAAGCAACACTGGTAATTTTTGTTCTATTTTTTTATTAATCATAAAAATATATAATATAGGGTTACTGTTTTTTCTGTTTCTGTTTTTCTGTTGCACACAGCCTTTCATATTTCTTTTTTTTTATCTTATATTTTATCTTATTTTGACATATGTTATATTTTATCTTAGCATTTTATCTCTTCTTAATGTTGCACCATTGTACTGAAGCAAATTCCTAGTCTGTGAATCCTGTTCACTGGCAATGGCAATAAACTTCTTCTGATTCTGATTCTGATAATAAAAATAACCTCTGGTGTGCTTGAGGTCCTTGCTATAAGTCCAGTTCTGATCCAGGGAGTCGAGGTGGAGGCTGTGGATTCCTACAAGTACCTCGGACTGTGGCTGGACAGCAGACTGGACTGGACAACCCACACCAACCACCTGTGCAGGAAGGGACAGAGCAGGCTGTACTTTCTGGGGAGGTTGCAGTCATTCAACATCTGCAGGAAACTCCTGTGGATGGATGATGCCAGTCACCCTCTGCACACCATCATCAGCAACCAGAGGACCCTCTTCAGCCACAGACTGCTCCTTCCTAAGTGCAGGACCAACAGACTGAAAAACTCCTTTGTCCCTCAGGCCATCAGACTGTACAGCTCCTCACTCAGCAGCTGGAAGACAGAGGATGGGAAGGAGAGGAACAGTAGTAGCCAATAAACCCGTACTGATCAGTTTGTCTGGTATTTATATTTGCAAACTGTTAATTTTATGTTTTTTTTTACTTTCACTTTTGATACTCTGTGTGCTTCTTACCCTGTATGCTGCTACACAATGCTGCTGGAACCTCAGTTTCCCCGAAGGAGTCTTCCCAAGGGATCAATAAAGTTCTATCTAATGTAATAATCAAAATTCTGGAGTAAGTAAGTCTTTTTTTTCTGGATACTATTCCCAGTGTGCTTGCTCAAGGGAGCCTCAGAAAAAGCACCTTTAAGTGACTGATATTGTTATATTTTTTTAAAAAAATATTCAACTCAATCCATTGCCCACTGTCACCTCTGACCTTTATGTGTGCCATAAAGAGAATATTTCTACCAGTTTGTTGCTGTATTTGGTTGAACAGATATGAAGGTAAATTAGACTTTAAGTATTGATAAATACAGACAGACAGACTGCATTACAGCACAGTTATCTGGATGTACAACACTTCATGCACATGGTGGTAGCAAAGGGTGTGGTTCAGCAGAAGAACTGGAAAAGTATGGACATCTCAGTTAAAGTTAGTCCTCTTGAACTTTTTTATATTTCTTGCTTGAATTTAGAAGACACAAAATTCACTCCATAATTCCAAATTCTGTTTTTACGTAGTTCAGCTGTGTTAAAGGTTAAGAGTTAAGTTTAAGATTAAGATTAGGTTTTAAATTAAGTTGAAAACTTCTCCACTGGTGTGTATGATGATTTCAGGATACATATCTGAATATTCTGTGTGTGAATGTTGACTGTGCAGCATCATTCACACTAACACCATCCTGTTTTACACAAGGCCATCAAATATGACCATCGGGTATTGCAAAGGCATTTTGTCCGTCTGTCCGTCTGTCTGTGCTCAGCATAAGTACAGTCCTATTACTGCCAGAGTCTTCAAATTCAAAGTCTTCTGTCTGCTTATTGGCAGGGATGAAGCACAGCAAACATTTCGGCTTATGATTGTGTCCCATTTTCAGAGTATGGTTCATCTTTTCTGTCCAACCACATCTACTGATCGCACTGGCAGGGGCGGTCCTGGAAGCGGGCCGACCGGGCAGCCGCTCGGGGCGGCATCGTTGGGGGGGCGGCACGACCGTGCGAAAAAAAAAAAAAAAACGGGGGGGGGGGGGGTTCGTGGTTACATTACGGCAGAGCTGCGCCCCCATCTCTCCCCCCGTCCCATGGTGGGAGGCGCGCATCTGGCGCCTGTACAATCCACTGTCCTCAGATCACATCATCATCTGTCATCACGCTCTGCTCTATTATTGTATAATATTTCAAATAATGATTTCTAAATTCTCTACATTCCCATTAGGTTTGATTCTGTGTTGTGTATGATGAACCGAAGGAATTCCCAAGATTTTGGTGGTCGTGGTGGTCAATTGGTCAAGTTGAAATGGTTCAGCGACAGTCTTGTGCAGGGGGAGGGGGGAATCATTCAATGTTTGGACGAGGAGGTGGTCGAATGACAAACAGAGTAAGACATAATCATGGATAGGAAACGATCAAAGCCATCAGGTGCCCAATTTCGAAAGAAAAAGAAGAAGAGGAGAAACGAGCAAAGGAAAAAGGTATGTATCGATTTCAGTGAGTGACATGATGAATTAGTGGCCTAACTAGCCTGATGATGTTAATTTCAGCATAAGATTAGGCTTAAACTTTTGGGTTGGGTTAACGTTGGGCTCTGTGTTAGCCAACAGAATGGTAGCCCCATAATACACGCCGACGCCGTTCCACCACTGGAACGCTGTAATAGTCATTGAAATGTTGACTACCAAGTACTACACTACTACAGAGGCGATTGGTCTAAGGGAAGCTCAGCTTCCCGGCTTTCCTCTCACTCAAATCCGCAGCCCACAGTGCTTTAAACAGTGTGGACGCTGAGCGTCCACAGACTTCAATAGCGAAGCAAAGCCTGCAGCGAAACGAGACGAGTCATTGGATAATTCCTGGGCTTTGTCCCGCCCATCGGACGCTCAGCGTGTCTGGGGGTCTATGGGGCAGTGGGCTGGCCTCGGCTGGCCTGGACGCTCAGCTTCTGCATGATGATTGGATGATCTGTCTGAAGCTGAATCCCTTTTTGATTTACAGCGAAATGAGCGAATCAGCGATCTTTTGATGTAAACATCCGTGGGAGTATTTCTTCGAGCTTCTATATCTGGTGGGGTTTTTTTTTTTTTTGTAGCTGCTTGTGTTTGGAGACTGACTTCTATCACTCTTTCTGACTTCTATCACAGTTTCTGTCCCTACCGAGCAGCGGGTGCTGCTGAGCTCCTCCACCGTCACAAAGCACTCACAGGCGGACACACTTCACACTAGCCTCGCGCCAGTCCCAGCTAGCGAGCTAGCCAGCTAGGTAGCAAGCTGCACATAATGGCAGACAATTTGAATGTTGTGGACCGGATTTTGGCGAAGCCATTTGATAGTCTTCCTTACAAGGAAGCCATGGCTGCTGTCATGGCTTCAGCTCTCAATGGTTTGCAGGCCAAAGTTAAAGCAACAGCCCCCAGTGCAATGTTTGTGCATTGCTATGCACACAGACTGAATCTGGTTCTGTCTCAGGGGGCTAAATGCTTATCTGAGTACAGAATATTTTTTGCATCACTCTCTGGGTTTGCCACATTTTTCTCAAACTCCACAAAGAGGATGTCTTTTCTTGAGTTTGCAGGCTGCTCAAGGTTGCCCAGAAATGCTCCTACTCGATGGGATTTCACATCACGGATAGTGAGCACTTATTTATATGGTGCGACTTTAATGGAGTTTAAGTCTTGTTCATTATGGTGAATGGTACAAAGTGCACTCTGTTGGTAAAACTGAATGACGTGCAATATTTTGACCATCGGGTGGTGCTGTAGTGCAGCTGTGCTTTCTTAAATACCTGTACTGTACATAGTTGTAATGTGAAGTCACTGAGTCTTTTGTTTTTATGTTCAAAAACTTTATTGAAGTAATTATTGTTTATCTTTGTGTTTGTTATTGCATTAGTCATTAAAACTGGAAATTTGTTCTTGAAAATAGCTGTTGTGAGTTAATTTGTGGGATTGTGGGTGTTCTGGACGAAGTTAGTGTTTTCATGGGTGGTGGGGCGGAGGTGGTGGCCACGTTAGTGTGCGCGCGCGGGGGGTTCACCCGAGGAGTAAATCACTCTAGAACTGCCACTGCGCACTGGGGTACCTCAGGGCTACGTTACCTCTCCCATCCTTTTTAATCTGTACTCATGATTGCAGGAGCAGGCAGACGAGTAACTGTAACATTAAACTGTGAGATGATTCAGCGATTTGAAGTCTGCTGTTTGGGGATGTTTGCCCCTCTGTACACCGTGAGGGGATTTCCCTTTTTTAAAGCTTGGTGTGACAGAGACCGCCTCATTTTAATGTTTAAAAGACAAAAGATATTTGATCCCAGACAGGTGATGGTCCATGACCCAGCCTATGAAGATTCTGCACACAAGATCTTAAAGGACCCATCAAACATTCTGCTGACTGCAACGTGTTACCTTCAGGAAGACGTGACAGAGCAAAGACATGTAAAACTATTCATCTTAAACTCTCTTTCATCCCAAAATCCATCACAATACTCATTGGACAAAGTCATGAATTCCCACAGGATCTCCCTTCGATTTTGCACTTTTTCTGCAGGTTTTTTTTGTTTTGTTTTTTTTTTTACTCGTTTTTAATGTCATTTTTATATGCTTTTGAATTTCTTGGGTGATAATATGAATGTTTATAAATTGATTTTTATCATTCTTTTTAGACTGTTTTATGCCCATTTTTTAAAATTAATTTTATCTCCCAGCTTGCATTGAGCTGTAGTAGCGCATTTACTCAAGAAAAATAACCATTTCTTAAAAATATTTTGACTTCTGGAAAATGTTTACTGAAACTTTTTGAATTAAATTGATGTTTTTTTTTAATTGTAACTTTTTTTATCCTTTTCTCTGCTGCTTCGCTGTCTGCATTTAAAGGTTTTGTCTTTGTTTTCCAAATCAGTTTGTTAATTGATTCATTCATTTCATAAAACTGCTTACTCTAATTAAGGGCCCCTTCACACATAGTACGAATGTGGTCAATTTGTGCATGAAGCAGGACTCGTATGCAATACGTGTAAAATCGAAGCTGCCTCCAACGCCTCGTACACCTGTTGCTACAAGTATTTGCGCACACCAGCGGCTGAAAGACAGAGTGTGCGCTGTGAGAGCCCATTCAATCCCTCTCGCGGCAGGTGTCGGCCAAATTCCAGGTGACACACACAAACATCTAACACTGCTCGCTTGGCACTTAGAAAATGTGTGGCACTATTAGCACGAAAACAGTTAGCAGACAATCACTTTCAAGCTGGATGTGAAATTTGTTGAAGTGCCCCACGACTGTGGAGTTACACAAAGCAACACACGTGTGGTGTATCTGTCTCACATGTGTGCATGTCGCCCCCTCCCCCCAACACATATGGTGTGCTGGAGGGGGCACACTTGCATAAAATGCTTATCTGTTTGTTCAGATCTGATCACACAGAAACCACCGCCAGGACAGGTATATAAATAATTACAACAATACCTACATATGCAATTACATAACAAATAATGAAAAAGAATGACCACATAATACAGAGACATGTAGGTGTAGGTGCTGAACGGACGGGGGTGTGTCTGCTCACAGCCGTGGCTGTAAAGATCTCTGCTCCTGGACGTCCCAGCTGGAGAACATGTACCGTGTTTTGAAGGACATGAACTTACAACATTCCTCTGTGAAGCACGTGTCTGTGCTTGCTGTCCTCACATGGAAATAGAACAAAAACATATATCACTTTTGTGACCAGCTGGAGAGTGCCCACAGTGTGCACTTTGACAAGTTGTCCCAGCTGGAACAGACCGTCAGTTCATGTGGACACGCAGCAGGCGATCTGAATGTCATGTCTGTCTGACAGGACGCGTGTCCTGTGAGCGTAATTCCACAAGACCATATGACAAGCCAGCAGTGCAACAAAGACCCCACTTTCAGCCACCTATCAGCAGAAATATGCTGTTTGGTCAGTTATCACGGTGCTTTTTTTCTATTTATTTTAAAAAATACATTTATCTGCTTGTCAATTTTAGCCATTTCACGCTCCTGTTATAAGACATTGATTGTAGCGCAGTGGTAAAGTTTCCACCTAGTAATCAGAACTTGCAGGTTTGAATCCCATGAGTAGCATTTATTTATTTAATCGGGTTTCTTTAAGCTTGGGGTTCTCTTTTGATTTACATCAACCCAGTGATATTCACTATACAGCTGTTTTTTCTTTTTCTCCACATCAGCAGTGAGATGTGGTGCACCACATCACAGCTGCTTGCACGACACTGTCGTGTTCACAAAACCATCGCAATGGGATCGTGCACACCTGCCATTTGGCTCGATGTTTTCATGGTTGGCTCATACGAGCTATTCCACCGTGACTCGACCTAATTTGTACTTATTTGTACTATGTGTGAAGGGGCTCTAAGGGTTGTGGGGAGCCAGCAGTCATGGGACAATTCCACAACCTTCTTCCTGTGAGTCAAAAGTCCAAACCACGAAGCCACTGTGCTGCCCTTGTTAATTCATAGTTTTACTTCAAATGTTCTTCACAGCTTCATTATTAATACTCATCCATTACATCAGCATAAACAGACATTACATGACTCTGTTAGTTTTCTTCTCAATGTTGTGATCAATTATTTCATTTCTGATACAGGATTGGCACAAAAACCACAAAAATATTTTTGTGTAAAATTTTTTATTTCAATAATTCCAATGCGTGAAAATTAAGCATTCATCAAAACATTATAAAAAATATAAATAAAAAAATTCATTGTCTGGTTCATGGTGGCTCTGTGTCGTCTTCCAGCTTCTGATCCTGATGCATCGTCAAAATCAGAGTTCTGATCTCCTCCCTCTTCTGTCTCATTTGTTGCCGTGGAAACCAGCTCTCCAGGCACATGGGGATGTCAAAATGCACCACAGGGTCCTGAAAAGCCAATCAGAGAGTTTAGTTTACGTACAAACTTTAAGCACAGTGTGATCATGTTTGTTTGAAATCCAGTGATGTCCACCTGCAGGAAGCTCTCCACATTCTGCAGCAGGTACAGCCCACAGTCGGTGTTGTTGTCCTGTTGGAGAACCCTGCAGCTGATGGTCTCCATGGAGGCCTGTGTGAAGAGGTGGGGCGTGCCTTTTCGGACCACCCACTCCACCTGCAGGTAGCTAACAAACAAGACGAAAAACAAATAAAACCTTACAAACATCTTTTTTGCAGGAACATCATGATCTTTAAAGAACATTTTGCCATCACGATGCTAAATCTACAAGCATTTTGTTCGATACTTTACATTTTTATACATCTGTCTTTTCGTCTGACTCTTTGATGTTATTCAAGTTATCATTTAATTTTGGGCTCATAAACAGTTCACTCGTTAGCATCGTAGGCGCCGATGAGCTCTGGAACTAACTGACTGATGGTGGCGCTCACTTGTTATTCTAGTAAACTGATACAAAGCTGAGACTCACTCTCTGAGGTGCTGACAGACGTCCTCGTGGCTCGACAGATTGAGTGAATCCATCACCAGGAAGCACGGCCTGCAGGGGGCGACAACACAGGTCAGTTTAAAGACTGATGAGGATGAAGGTGGAGACCAGAGCTGTCCAAATCTCCTCTTGGAGGATAGCTGTCCTGCATGTTTTCATATCTGTCTGCTCGACTCACACCGGATTATTTTATCCTGGTGTTTCCCAGCTCCTCATTGGCTGAGCACACCTGTCAGAGTTAATTATCAGTGAGTGGAGCTGGGAGAGTGAAAAAAATCACACAGGGCAGGTGTCCTCCAGGATCAGATTTGGACGGCTCTGGTAGACGGAGCCGACTGTGAGAACTCACCTCTTCATCACTGTGTCCTTCTGACAGCCTCGCTCAGTGCACTCCTTCAAGAAAAACAATAAAAAAAAGCCACAATTTAACTGTGAAATTAAAATTAAACTGATTTATAGCACATTTCGGAATAAAATAATATTTCAGTTGGATAAAATCTGATGTGAAAGAAGGTATGAATTTGTCCTCTAAGTAACTGCAGTGATTGAAGATCGGGCACCCACCCACTTTTCACAGACTCCTCCCACACTCTCGTTGTTGTACCCGCCTCCTACATGACATCATCACACAAGCTACTTTACCCGACAAGCTAACAAAGACAAACACGATTATTAAGAGAAACTGAAATACGAGGTCTGTTAGAAAAGTATCGGACCTTTTTATTTTTTGCAATAACCTTATGGATTTGAATCACGTGTGATTGCATCAGCCAAGCTTGAACCTTCGTGCACATGCGTGAGTTTTTTCACGCCTGTCGGTTGCGTCATTCGCCTGTGAGCACGCTTTGTGGGAGGAGTGGTCCAGCCCCCTCGGCGCATTTTCATTGTCAGGAAAATGGCTGAGCGACTGTCGCTTTGCTGCATCAAAATTTTTGCAGAAACTGTGAGAGACAGCCAGGTGGAAACCATTTGGAAACTTCAGATGGCTTTCGGTGAAGATCTTACGGGGCATCACACAGATTAAGGAGCATTACAACTGGATTAAAGACGGCCCACAGCGGCTGAGAGCGCGCCGCGCTTCGAGCGGCCATCGACAGGCTGAAACGACCAGATCATTTCCAAACTGAATGCTGTGTTGATCCGGGACGTCCTCTGACTACCAGAGAAATGGCAAGAGAGGTGGACATAGCACTTTTTTGGCACATTACACTGTTACAGGAGATTTTGTAATGAAAGACATGCGGCGGAATTTGCGCATCAGGATGGAGCTGCTAATGGCGCAGAACAAAAAGCACCTCCGTGTTGGAAGTCTCACGCGACATGCCCAGCTCTTCCACCATTCGGAAGATTGAGACGGCTTTGGGTGGCTTTTCAGTCGAGTGAGTATCCGAGAAATGGTCGAAGAGCTGGGCATGTCACAACATGTCCTGTGAGACCAACACGGAGGTGCTTTCGTTCCGCGCCATTAGCGGCTCCGTGGCGAATTCCTCCGCTCCTGTTTTCATGACAAAATCTCCTTTAACAGTGAAATGTGCCGGGAAAGTGCTATGTCCACCTTTTCTGCCATTCTCTGGTAGTCAGACGACGTCCCGGATCAACACAGCATTCAGTTTTGGAAATGATCTGGTCGTTTCAGCCTGTCGATTGCTGCTCGGAGCACGGCGCGCCCTCCGCCATTGTGCGTCGTCTTTAAACCAGCTGTAACACTCCTTAATCTGTGTGATGCCCATAAAATTGTCCCTGAAAGCAATCTAAATTTTCCGAATGGTGTCCACCTGGCTGTCTCTCACAGTTTCTGGAAAAATTTGATGCAGCGCTGCTCCAGCCATTCAGACATTTTCCTCACAATGAAAATCTGATGAGGGGGGAGGACCAGTGCTCACTCAAAGCGTGCTCACAGGTGAATGACACAACCGACAGGCGTGAAAAAAACTCACGCATGGGCACGAAGGTTCAAGCTTGGCTGATGCAATGACACGTGATTCAAATCCATAAGGTTATTGCAAAAAATAAAAAGGTCCGATACTTTTCTAACAGACCTCGTAAAAAAGGAAGGTTACATACATTTTTGAGTTCTATTTTTTAAATTTATTTAAAAATTTAAACCTGAAGGTCTGAGCTTCAGCATCTCTGACATTTAATTTGAAATCACTGATCTGAAGAAAAGAATTTGCTTTTGGATTTTGGGAAAACCTGGGATCAGTTTTAACCGGAAAACCAGCAGGTTCCAGTTGTGGAATATGAGCAGAAGTTTCATTTCAGTTCCTGTTAAGTGACAGACGAGTTCACGGGTTTGATTTATTTCACCTCCACATGAAGGCAGAAAAAATGTTTTACCAGAAGAGACATTTGAAATTTATGCTGCAAAAATCTATTTATATTTGACATTAACAACAGAAAGAAAAAATGTCTAAATTGAGATTATCCAGAGAACTGGACTGAATGTAATATCCAGAGCTTGTAAAGGGTTTTTGTTGGTTGGTGTTTGTGGTGTGTATTTACCGGAGGCTGCTGGATGTCTGAGTGACAGCTGGTTTTTCTGGGGCTCGCTCTGCTCCGTCTGAAATTCAAACACGAGAACAACAGCGTCAAACTCACAAAGTCAACTTTACCATCACAGAAACTTTTACAACCAATGAAAAGACAAACTGATAAAAGAATCATTGTGTGGTGAGAAGTCGACGTAAAACTCGAAACAAATAACAACAAAAAGTTATACTAAACCAAAACTTCCTGGAGCTGCTTCACAATAAAAGCCCTTCATTAAAAGCACAGTGTGGTTTTTAACCCAAACAGTCCACAATAATGCATCTGTTGCAGCTTGGCAACGAATCCAATGTGCAGAGTGCAGATCAGCGCCGCCCTCCAGGACAGGTGACGTTATTATAATTAAGCATAAAAAGCAGTGTTCACTTTTATGAATTATGAGAAGGATGAACCCACCGACCACGACAGACGATGAGATACAAACTGACACAACCTGACAGCTTTTGTTGCACATGTGATGACAAACACTCAGGAGCAACTGTCACTGAGACTACTGATCAATTTTAACAACTGTTACTCATATTATTAATATTATTTGGATAATCCAGTCTTCAAATCATTCAGCAACTTTAAAAACAGGTCTGGTTTCTCATCTGGTTTCTCACCTGCAATCAGAGTGTCCACTGATTCCACAAATTACTGTTCAGGATGTTGTGTTAAACGTACACAGGCTGAGAGACTCAGTGTGTTTTGAATGTGAAACGGCTCAGCCTGTGGGCCTGTGACGGGCCTCATGCTGAACCTCCTCCAGTCCCGGGAAGCAAATGAGCACCAGGTACCAGTGAGTGCTGCAGAAACAAATCAACACAACCACTTTAAGTTCCATGATTCTGCACGTGTGAATTTTCCTGCATCACCCTCTGAAAGAGTTTCCTGCTCATTCTTTAGTGCGTTGCAGGTGATGAACCTTTAACCTACAGCTGCTCCATTTGGGGTCCACAGACCGCACTTGACCCACAATCCTGTTGTTTTCGCAAAAACACAGAAACTGACAAACTCTATGCAATTAATAAATTATTGTTCAGCACATTAAAAGGGTCGTCTTTTATTATTGTCAAAGTTTATTTTAGATTTAGAATGTGAATTTTCTTTTTCAATTATAATGAATACAGAGTAATTAATGGGCTCACAGACGACCTCAGTCTGTGTCTGTGAACATTACAGACTCACAGCTGCCCTGAAATGATCACTGAGCTCCAAATTAATGGATTTGCTGTTATTTTCACTGGTGTCATTAAACAATATTTCTCTCCTGACAGGAGTTCTGTAATATTATCAGGGGAAAACTGATTCATCATGATGTACACAATCCACATCACGGTGCACAATCACACCGGTGATGACGACAACACTTGCCCCGCCCCACCACATCACAGCTGGATGGAAAGTGTTTTTCTGAGTCATTTTCTGAGGTTGATTTCTGTGTTTGTGTCAAAAGTCTGAAACAGAATTCATCACACATCTGGAAAAAACAAACAACAAACCATGAAGTGATGTCAGCCACACTTACGATTGATTGACAGGAACAAAGAGGAAGTCTTTGCTGAAAATGTCAATAGTACGGGTCCACGTCTTCACCCCTCTGATGTCTCATATGACGATCACTACAAAACAAACAAACAAGTAAATAAACGAATAAAATAAAGTCAGCGAGGTTGAGTTGTGATAACTTTTCAGAAATTTTTCCTGAAACAAATTTTATCCAATTAAATTTGGTGCTTTAAATAACGAGCAGAAAGCAAACAAACAGTTGTTTTACTGAATTATAGAAATCAGTGCAGAAATGATTTTTATTTTTAAAGCAAAATGTATGAATATCCAAGAAAAAGATTTAAATAAAAACAATGAAAACAATTCAAATAAAAATAATTAAAATGAAGAAATTCTAGATTTATAAATCTGAAGATGTTAACGATGATGTATAAATTCTAAAATTATGCTGAAATATTAATAATAATAATAATAATAGAATATTAACATGTGATAAAATTGATGAAACTATTTTAAATAATCTAGCTTCTCAGTGAGTCTACTTATTACTGAATCAGATTTCTTTTGGAAAACGAAAACTCAAATTGTTCAGTTCGCAAAACACAGTTCACAAAAGAACAAGTAATTTAGTTGTTTCCTTACGAAACAGAGGGGGCGCTGTTTCTCCAGCGGGCTTGTTGTCTGCTCAGCTGATTGGAAAAGAAACTGCTGAAGACTTGACTCCGCTTGGCCACCAGCGCCACCTACTCCTTCCACAAGGTACCTGCAGGAGAAAAAGGAGGCGTTTAAACACAGTCTTCTCTGTCGCCCCCTACTGGTGGCTGAGAAGAAACAGTACAATGCGCATTGCTTCTAGTCTCAGAAATGATCTAGTTTTGATCCTGTTTTTGTCTGATGGACTGACTTGAGGTAGAAGTCGATGATGACGTCATTTTAGGTAGACGCGGTCATCCAGACGGGCCAGATCATCTTGGTCACCGTGATGCGCCCCTTACATGGCACCGCAGGATACTGGATCAAGCTGATCAACACACAAAGTCAAGGAATATTATGTTCATTTTATGGTTATGTTATGTTATGTTTATTGATGAAGAAGAGGATCTGATGGACTCAGGTGAAGATTGTGGATACTGAACCTGTGGGGAAGCTGCTGCAGATCAAACGAGCTGACTTTGGTCCTTCAGTTCTGCTGCAGGGTTTCCATGTGTTTGGGACTCTCCTAAAAAGTCAATGAAAAAATATTAGATAATAAAACCAGAAACATTTAAAAATACTCTTAAAAGAAACTACAAATCGAAGTTGTCTTTCTTCTGGTGTTTGAAGAACTGGTGCTGTTTTGACTCTTGCTGACTGTGGTGTGTTTGTACCTTCATCTTCTCTTCCAGAAGGGAATCATTCACTTTTAAAGTTGTTTTGTTCTCCTTTCTCCTCCTCATCCTCTTCCTCCTCACTTGACAATTCAACTGAAATTGAAAAAAAAAGTTTTCTTGTTCTGCCACTTTTTTCAAACATTGTGAAATTGATAACATTTAATGGTAGTATTATGAATCTGATTGATTATTGTTAACATGTTCAGATTCGAGAGTTGGGCTCAGATTCTGGACCTGTACGTCACTGGGCTCTGACGCTGTTGATTTTGGGGTCAGTTTGGGTCTTTGATATGTTGAAGAGGGAACAGAATCCTCTTCCTCCTCACTTGACAATTCAACTGAAACAGGAAGAAAAATTAAGTCACATTTTGGGTGTTTCCCCCAATTTTAGAAACACTGTAAAATTGATGACATTTAAAGGGAGACTTATGAATCTGATTTATTATTGTTAACATGGTTCTCGAGTTGGGCTCAGATTCTGGACCAGTACTCACTGGGCTCTGACGGTGCTGCTGTTTGGGTCAGTTTGGGTCTTTGATGCAGCAAAGAGGGAACAGAAGATGAAGGTTGGCTGTCAGCACAGTGAGGGTTGTTGTCTGCTGAGGTTTGATTGTGGTTTGGGGTTTGGAGGCAAAGTCATCAACCCAGATCTGATCAGAACAAGAGGCAGCAAAGGAGAACACAAACATGAAAGAAATTCTATCAGAAACATAAAAAAAAAAAAAATCAGTTTTTCTACACAGTAGGAAAAACAAAACATTGACATTAACAGAAAGAAAGCTTTGCACAAAGCTGATCACTATCAGGATAAATCATTTCTTTGTCTTGTCTCGTTTGCTCGGGGTCACTCCAGCCACATGTTGATATGGAACAGGATTCACACCAGATATTTTTTGTCCTTAATAATGTAAATATATGTTTTACAACGCATATATCTAGAAAAACTACTGTAGCATTTATGTTTGTTTTATGACATTACAAAGGAACAGACTTCTTTATAATATTAAACAATTGTGCACTTTAACTCAAAGTCAAAACAAACCTTCTCCAAGAAACATTCAGTAAGTTGGAAATGTTCCCAACTCATTGAAAGTCAACTGGCTGTAAGAGTGACAATTTTGTTGTGATAAAAAGAATGGGGTGGCCCCTTATGTTAATCAATATTTTGTATTTTGCATTTTAATTTTATTGAAATCATGCTGTGTAAATTTTGTTTTAACTTTGAAATTTGATTTTTTTTTTAAAGCGAGATTTTTATTTTGATTTGATCCCATAAACAATAAAACAGACAAACAATGAAGCATTGAAAAACCTTCAGAAATATATAGTGTTCTTTGGATCGCATGTTTACTTGCCTCCCACACAATTACATCAGAATATTAGAATTAAATATCTTCAATGTAAAATTTGCCAAAATATTCTATGTGTGACTCTGTTCAATGATTTAGGAGCTTTTTAAATTTATTCTGCCAGTAAATAACATTTCTTGATACATAAAAAGATTTCTGAAGATAAAATCTAACAAAATGAGCAGCAAAAACAAACAACAACAAAAAACCCTAAAATATTTCACAACAGTTGTTATATTTAATTTGGTCATGACCTTTGACTTCTTACCTCAGCACTGTCCTGCTTCTTCTTGCTGGACTCCATCAAACTCTCATGATGCTCATCGACCTGAAGCTCTGATGGAAAGTTGATGGCGTCAACACAGATGCTGTAATCTGGAGGTTAAAATATTTACAGAAACTCAGACTTAATCTTGATCCTCTTTCAACGAGACTTTTACAAACACCAAAAACACAACAGATGGGAAAAAAGAGACGCTCACACACACACACACACACACACGCTTCCATTATCTGTGGTTGTGCTGAAGGACAGTGGACTTTTTCGAGATCCACCAATTTCCTCTAATAATAATCAACAAATAATCACAAAAACAAATTATTTTATTGAGTCTGATTCAAACTCCACAAACCTAAACTTTCCTCAAACTGGAAAACTGATTCAAAATGACAATTTCTGTTTCTGAATCAACAAACTTGACCTATTTTCAGTCAATATTCTCATAAATATGTTTGTCAGACAACACATATGTGAAGAATGTGAGGAGGAAAGAAATGAACTGGTGAATTCAGACAGTTTCATTCTTTCCTAATATGAATAAATAAACATCTCACCGATTTTCTTCTTCTTTGATGGACAGAAATGTTCTGAAGTTCTGAACTCCAGCAGACACTCTGACGCTGTCATCGGTCGCCATCTAGTGGAAAAGAGAAAAGGTGAAAATTGAAAAGAAAAAATATTTTGTGTTGTTTCTTTGGAATTTAAAAGATTTAATTTCAGCTGTTCAAATGTCTGTGCTGATACAAACCTCTGCATGTGGACTGAAGAGCCAAACGAGCTCCCAGCATGCATCATGTCAGCTGTGCTGGAGTGACCCCAGGAACTCCGATCAAAGAAATTCAGCTGCAAACGACATGAAAACAACAAAAGAGAATGTTGAAATGAAGTTTGGTACATTTATTTCAGTTTCTATCGGAGTAACATGAACACAACACGCTTCTCTACAGAGCAATTTTAGCTCGTTGAAACCAGTTTTGCTTTAGACACATTTAAAACCAGATCAGAAACAGATAAAATCCAGGAAACAACTTGAAAACATGATGAGTTCATCTTTGGTGGACACAACTTTAAAATCAGTTCAGAGCAGACTTTCTAAAACCAGTTTCAGACATTTGACCAGTGGTTCAGAGCTGATTAAACCCAGTTAAATAAGATAAACTGGTTTAAATCATGTACACCAGATTGTCTTTAACACGAACCATCTTTAAATAGTACAAAACCACTCAAAATAAGAAATGCCAATCTTCATGCAGGAAATCTGAAACAAGTCAAAGTTGTCATTATTGTCAAAATAAAAAGTAATTTTCAAAATAGCTTAAATGTTTGTGATGAATCATCTAATAGTTTTCAAACTAACCAATAATTTTCAGCTTGTAAACTTTTCATTTCCATGGTCATTAGCCTATTCCCTGGTAGTGATCATTCTGTTATATTTCCAGGTGTTTAATGACTTTTTCAACCATCAGCTATGACAAATCTTAATAAAACTCCACTTTGAAAATATTTCACAATGAATCAGTCGGACGTCATTGTAATTTTGTCTCTCCCAAAGAAAGTCAGTCACGTCACTCGTCCACCAAGGGGACCACAACCAACAACTCTTGTACTGACGAAGTCACCGTAACAATTCTCCAGAGCAACAATGACACTGTTTTATTTTTTTACCTGATTTTCATCTGAGTCGCCTGTTTGTTATCTACAGACACTCTCACTCTGAAGGATTAGAATCTGGATTCATAAACCAAACCAGTTTACTTTAGACTGAAGAAACCACTTGGATGAGCAGTAAAATGACATGAAGACCAAGTCCAGCAGTTTATACTCAACTTTGACATATTGGTACAAATACACCAAGAAAATAAAAACAGAAACAACAGCAGACAATAAAGTCTCACTGTTGTCATCCTGGAATGATGGTGTTAGTGATGTCACTGAACATCTGCTCTGGAGCCAACACGAGTCAAACTACCTGAAGGTCTGCAGCTGAGGTCATCAGGTGGGGTCAGTGGTGGCTGCATGTGAGAGGAGGTCATCACCTGCTGGCCTTTCCTCTTGTAGGGCCGGGATGTCTGCATGATGCTGAGGATGAAACACATCATATCAACAAAAAAGTGTGCTTTATTCATTCAAGGACACTGTCCAATCAGACAACTACGCCTTGAAGTTCTGACAGACAGCAAAATGACGGCACTGTGCAGCTTGATCACTAAACCCTCTTTGGCATCCACAGACATGTAAAGTCACATAAAAATGATTAAAAACTGATTAACTCTGGAAAATGTCCATGTCAAATCTCAGATTGTCTTTAGATGTCACTGAATGAAAGCACAAAATGAATGTCTGTGATATCTGTCAGTCTGTTTTCATTAGAATGTATTATATTTCTGATATCTGAATCAGATTTCTTGTAAATCAGATCTGTGGATTGTGACTGATGTAAAGTTCATGATGACTTCTGGTTAATTTGGACAGAGCAATTTGTCAAACATGGAAAAAACTGAGATCCAGAGTAAATAACTACGAGACAAAGACAGCAGATATGTTAAAAAGGAATAACAACAGCTGAATACTTTAGTGTGGGACTGATCCAAACTCAAATTATACAATAATACATATCAAATATCAGGATGCATTATTTGAAAATAAGTTTTTTTTTTTTAATTATCACCACACATCAGATACTATTTTTCATTTAATTATCTCAACATAACACAACAGATCATTGGTAGCAATAGTTAAAATGTAATTAGAGATAACTTAAATCTGAATTTAATTGCATTTAGAACTGTGGTTCAAAAAACAATGAACGAAAATAAAGCTGTAGATTTGGAACAACTGAAATCACTTTAATTAAAGCTAAAAATAACAACCTCCTCCACAGCAGGCCTTATTTATACTTGTTCATAAAATACCTAATTTCAGAGTGTTTACAGATATACGCAACAAAAATATAACGCAACACTTTTGGTTTTGCTCCCATTTTGTATGAGATGAACTTAAGATGTAAAACTTTTTCCACATACACAATATCACCATTTCCCTCAAATATTGTTCACAAACCAGTCTAAATCTGTGATAGTGAGCACTTCTCCTTTGCTGAGATAATCCATCCCAACCTCACAGGGTGCATATCAAGATGCTGATTAGACACCATGATTAGTGCACAGGTGTGCCTTAGACTGCCGACAATAAAAGGCCACTCTGGAAGGTGCAGTTTTGTTTTATTGGGGGGGGATACCAGTCAGTATCTGGTGTGACCACCATTTGCCTCATGCAGTGCAACACACCTCCTTCGCATAGAGTTGAAGAGAAACACTCTCCAACGTGCCAAATGCCAGCGAATGTGAGCATTTGCCCACTCAAGTCGGTTACGACAACGAACTGGAGTCAGGTCGAGACCCCGATGAGGACGACGAGCATGCAGATGAGCTTCCCTGAGACGGTTTCTGACAGTTTGTGCAGAAATTCTTTGGTTATGCAAACCAATTGTTTCAGCAGCTGTCCGAGTGGCTGGTCTCAGACGATCTTGGAGGTGAACATGCTGGATGTGGAGGTCCTGGGCTGGTGTGGTTACACGTGGTCTGCGGTTATGAGGCTGGTTGATGTACTGCCAAATTCTCTGAAACGCCTTTGGAGACGGCTTATGGTAGGACATGAACATTCAATACACGAGCAACAGCTCTGGTTATCATTCCTGCTGTCAGCATGCCAACTGCACGCTCCCTCAAATCTTGCGACATCTGTGGCATTGTGCTGTGTGATAAAACTGCACCTTTCAGAGTGGCCTTTTATTGTGGGCAGTCTAAGGCACACCTGTGCACTAATCATGGTGTCTAATCAGCATCTTGATATGGCACACCTGTGAGGTGGGATGGATTATCTCAGCAAAGGAGAAGTGCTTACTATCACAGATTTAGACTGGTTTGTGAACAATATTTGAGAGAAATGGTGATATTGTGTATGTGGAAAACGTTTTAGATCTTTGAGTTCATCTCAAACAAAATGGGAGCAAAACCAAAAGTGTTGCGTTTATATTTTTGTTGAGTATAGTAAAGGAATTTTTATATTGAAATTTGTCCACATTTAAAAACAGTAATAGCCCATTAGCTTCGTTTAGCTTACCTTAGCTTAGCTGCTAACTCACTGGTGTGGACTAAAACTGTGTACAAACAGTCTGTGACTAAAACTCTCACTGTCTGGCTGTGAAAATACTGCAAAATGTGCTTTATCTGTTCTTACTAAATCAGACAACAGCAACTCCAACCAGATGAAGCTGAACTTCTAACTGAAACTGATCAGCTTCAAGCCTCAAACGTCATCATCTGCTCCCCCACAGAGTGTTTGTTTACAAACAGAACCACACCCGTCGCTATGGGCGGAGCCTTGGGGGCCCCACCCACCAAGATGCTTGTAATGTCCTCCCGCCACTAGGGGCACAGATCCCCCCCCCACACACTTTTTTTGTATGATTTTGATCATAGTAGCTAATTTTGTTATGAAATTCTAATGTTGCATTTTCATTACCAAGACATTCAAAGACCCTGAAGGTGTTTGCTTACAAATAGAACCACGTGAACGAATATTAATGACACAACAGTTATATTAGAATTCACCAGAAAATAATAATAATAATAATAATAATAATAATAATATAATAATAATAATCATGTTGGGCAATTACAAATATTTATGCATTTTAAGTAGATCTAAATTTCCAGATACTGGATTGTATTTTTAATATAATAGTCAATCTGACGCTACTCTTTCAGTCAAGTGTACATGAAACAGGTAAAAATGAGATTGATGGAGGCTGCTAATAAACAGTGAATTTGAAAACATTATATTTTTGGAACAATATATTTGTCATGAATAAATCCTATTTGAAGTACATTAATACAAACCCATTTAACTGATAAATATGGCCAAAATAAAATTTCTTCATTTATGTTAAAACTGCAACCCAAAAGGATGAAAATCTTATATGCAATAAAATGTGTCAATCTGCAAGTAGATCTAAATATTTGTTTAAGTGTATAATAATAAGCAACATGACAGTATTAAAGTGGTTTGTGTCCAATTATTTATACCATTTTGAACCCTTGCAGCGTCTTTAATTTCAGTGAGGGTTCAGGGGTCAGAGGTTAGGGAGGACATTGGGACAGGGCCCATTTAGTCATTCACAGCACCTCACTCAGTAGCAGAACGTCTGGCTCCAGTCTTCTCAGGTTTTCATTCCATGTTTTAAGTTCCTGTTGTTGATGTTCTCCATGTTTCCTCTGCCATTATTAGAAATATTTGCTTCATATATTGATTGATGTGTTCTGACAATAGGATTTGACCCTCTACCTGTTTGTCTGGGTGACTTGAACATATTTCTTTCATGGCCCTCTGGGACAATGTGTCCAGAGGTTCCTACAGTGCACAGCTCCCAGTCTTCCTTTGCACCCCGTAATGTGAACATTGTTTTTGTGGCTGTTCTTCAAGATGCTCCTGCATTATGTTGATGCAGCACTGAGTCATGCTGAATCAAATCGTGTTGTGAAAAACTCAATTTACAACAAGTACATACAAATGTTGGGGCTCGAACCAGAGTCGAACAGCTCTGCAGTCAGGACATCAACGTCAGTGATCAGGATCCAAGTTGAAGGATCTGCATTAAAGTTTGGTGGGGGGGTTCCTCTTAACTTGGTGGTGTTTTGGACGTGGGCCCAAGCATTCAGTGAGGAGTATCAATGATCAGTGATAAGGTCAAAGGTCAGGGTCAAAACCAAAGATGTATCTTTATAAAAAGTAGGGAAGCACCGATACCACTTTTTCCAGACTGAGTACAAGTACGAGTACATATATTTGGGTTCTCGTTGATACAGAGTACCAATACAAATACTTAATGATACCATTACAGTTTTATGATGACTTTGAAAACATGTTTTATTCATTAGTTGTTCCTTACTTTTTTGAATGTCACTGCTATTAATATCATTAGCTTTGTTTTTATTTAAAAAGATTTCATTTAAACCATGTAACTTCACTTCAAAATTACATCTCACTTTAATGTAACATGTGGACTTAAGCACGCCAAAATACAAACACCAGGAACAGAAGTGAAACTGTCCATCACTAACTTTATGACTGTGAAGACGAAAAGCCTTTTTTGAAAATGTGAGGGCAGATTCTTTTTTCTGTGCATTATTTCTGTTTCTGTTTTTATCTACAGTGTGTGACATTGAGCTAAACATCCTTTCACTCTCTACAGTATTTTTTAAAAACTTTTAATTAAAGTGTGGCCTGTGGGGAGGAGAGGAGGCTCTGCTCGCAGCACCACAGGCACCCAACAAACAGATTACACCTGTAGCAGACTGAACTGGTCTCACATCAGTCTGGACAGCCACACCAGGGGCTGCAACAAAGCCACCTGATGGAAAAACTCCTCCGCTGAAACCGTGATCTGATGGAGGAACTATGGTGCAACATGTGGTGTCACAGAGGAATTTTTTTCAGCCATGACAAGGAATTAAAGTATTTTCAGATATTGTTTTCCAAAATCAGGAGGCTTTATGGGGACAATTTTTCTTCAGGATGTAATGAATCCCACTGAAACGAACAGGTAAGACTTCATATTAACTCTGTGTGAATTTACTCCGCATGAGGACTGTAGCATTCAGCCAATCAATAGACAGCATTGATGGACGTATTTCGACTTATGCATAAATTACATGAAAGCCTGTAGAAATCCATAAATTGCATTGGCATAAAAGCATTGACATTGTTGTGTGGGCCGCCAGAAGAGGTACTGCTGGCCCACCACCAGAGGGCGCCCTGCCTGAAGTGCGGGCTTCAGGCACGAGAGGGCGCTGCCGCCACAGACTCAGCCGGGAGTGACAGCTGTTACTCATTACTTCCTGACAGCTGTCACTCATTCTTCATCATCTCACTCCATAAAACCCAGACGTCATCTCCACCTCATTGCGAGATATCGTACTTCATTGGAGGTAATACCCTCAGCCTTTTTGTGGTATTTTGTAAATCTGTTTATCGTGAGTGTTTGCAGGAGTACCGGTCCTTCGTTTGTGGAGGCTGTGCAGGACGGCACTCTTTTTCCTCTGAGGGACCGCTGCAACACATATTGAGTGAGAGGTGGAGGTGGCATTCCCACCGTTGTTGTTACTGGGTGTACACACACCTACACTTGACTGTCTTTGTTCTCGCCAGCAGTACCAGATCCGACAGTCGGGGACGGTGATCACCTGGGAATTCGGGACTTGGCGGCTCCAGTATTCACCAGTTTCAGTGGCGGCGGAAATCGTGTGGTTCCGGCTCTTCTCAGGACAGACGTCTTCTATCCTCGAGCTTGCCCACACGTCACCTTTGTGAATTGACTGTAATTATATTCTGAGATTGTCTGTATTTCGTTGTGCACATTTCACAACATTAAATTGTTACTTTTTGGCTCATCTATTGGCCGTTCATTTGCGCCCCCTGTTGTGGGTCCGTGTCACTACACTTTCCCAACAGGCATATTCTGTAAATTATGGAGCGTGGTAGTGTGTAAAGTGGTATCTGATGTCATGGTATCAGAGACGTTTTATGATTACAAGTAAATGAATACGGTATCAGGCTGATACCCAATACTGGTATCGGGTTGGTGCATCCCTAATAAAAAGGTTAATTTAATTCATCAACCAAATTCATAAGTCAAGTCAGAGATGAGGCTCTATATTCTGCAATCAAGATCCAAGTTTAACAAACATGATTAACAAAATTGTGGTCCTGCAGGAAACTCTTGTCCTGTCCAGAGTGAACCCTGCCTCGTGCCCTGTGACTGCTGGGATAGGCTCCAGCCCCCCTGTGACCACTGACAAGAGTAAGTGTTATGAAAATGAATGAATGAAGATTAACAATATTGAGGTAAAGTTCAAAGATTTGTTATCATGATCAAAATTATGCAGTCGCAACATAACAATCAGTGATTAGGATGAAAGATCAAAGAGGATAAAAGGTGAGTGATTAATGTCAAAGGTCACAAATTATGATGAAAAATGAGTGATTAGGACACAAGTACAAAGCTCAGAGGGTCAGTGATCAGGCGTCTCATGGACACAGACTTGCATGGATTTCCTACTGAAGCATGGCGTACGCCAAAACCCAGAAACTCATGTTAGCACAAAAATAACCAGATGTATCAAAGTGTATCTATGCATGGACACAAGCACATTCTGCCACTGAGCATGGAACTGAGTGCACATGCAGATGTACCAAGCCCCTCCCTTTCCACATCCCATTTAAATACGCAATGCATGGTGAATAGGGCTCTGGGAACTGGGATTCCCCAGTCCGTTAGATCAGTCAAGATGAACACAAAAAAAGAAATTATACGGAGTGTGAGATAGATGAGTGGAAATGATGTGGACACATGCAGGGATAGTTTATTTGGGACCCTGTCACATGGAGTAAACATGAAATGGGAAAAATGTTTGTGGGATCATGTGTGTGTGTGAGGCCACTGTGAGCTCAGAACAGCGCACAGACACTGAAGTTAAAAAGACGGGGATGCGCTGCGCCTGACAGCCTGTGACATTCACAACTTTACAGACGTGTTTATTGACAGATACTGAACACACGGAAACAATCGGGGGACTGTTAAGAATCTGCAGCTCGAGTTTCACCATCCGCAAAAAGAAAAGACATGAATAATAATAACAAAACACATATTTGACTGCACACATGCCCAGATGTACACATGCTGCTTTTCATTCAGAACAATTACACGAATGAAGTATTTACCCATCGCGCAGGGTGCCAGCCCCTAGCCTGTTCCCAACCCAACCAATACATTTGTGCATTACATATGATGTGAACATTGATGGAATGAAAATGTTTTCTATTAACAAAAACAAATTCATCATGCAATGCCGTCTGTATAGTAATATGTGTGCAGTCAGGAGCTCTGATGACATTTGACAAACCGGCTCTCGCTGCAAATTGTTCTTTAATATTGGTATGTAATGTATCTGGATAACATTCAGATGATTGTGTTCCAGACAGCTGGCATGGCTCTGCTCAAGGTTGACTGGCACACTCCTGACTGATCGGTCAGCTCCTACTGGAATGGTGTTGCCAGGAAACCCAGTGCAGTCAGCACCTGTGTGAGCACAGATGACCCCAAGCTCCTCGCCGTATTGCTCTCTGGGCCGGCCGCAGTTCTGCGAGTAACTCCGGTGACAGTGACCTTGGGACACAAAATCGGCTTATGAGCAAATTATCAGCATTTGTAAGAAAATCCTTGTGTTCCCTTAATACACGCTCACGCCGGATTGCACCATTTGCAAGGTCCTCTAACAACGCTAACGTAGCCATTGTTAGTGCCATTTTCCTCATCACTTTCCACATGCTTTAATATCCACCTATATCATTTCTAACATGTGGTTGTGTTAATTGTTCATAAGTGCATCTCTGATGTGCACATCACTCTGATGACGTCATGTTTTTACACTATTAACGGTTCCCAGCATCACCTCAGTGTGTCAGCAGTGGAACAGTAGCTGTACAAACGTGCGTACACCAGCAATGATTTTACGTGACGCACCACACATTTCCACGGTCATTTCACTTTTGATACATCTAAACGTTCGTGTGGAGACAAATGTAGGCCACTTTTTGTGCGTACAGATGCTTTTACATGAAGCCCCTGCTGAGTTCCCTCCTAAGATGATCTCCAGACGTCCATCTGGTTCAGTCTCTGTTGTCCCCACTGGGTGGGAGCACAGGATTATACATCTGAGTGACAAAATGGTAATAACATTGTTATAAAGCAGGTAGTTCAGTGGATAAGGAGCTTGCCTGCCAATCTGTGTCCCGCTCATGTCCCCTGTCAAGACAGTCTGTGTTGTTTTAGTCACCACAGCTGTATAAATGGCTGAATAAGTCACTGTGAGGCATCAATGTAAAGCACTTTGAGCATCTGTTCGATGGAAAATCTCATTCTATTACAAATAATTACACTCAAAACATAAAGTTTAGTCTGTTCTTTTTTGAAAAAAAAATATTTATAGTCATGTAAATTGCATTTATGTTGTGGTCATAATCTCTCTGCCTGGACTCGAACTCACACACTCAAATTTTGGAGGTCGATGTCCTCATTAATGCCATAAATATTCATTTGATATTGTTTCGCTGTTATAATTACTGATACAAATGAACTGTGGCTCAGTGATGCCACAAAAACCATGAAACCAAAGGCTCACAGGTCTTCACACCACATCAAAACTCACACTCTGCTTTATGACATTTGACACTTATTATGACCAGAGCACATTTTTTCACATTTTCATATATATATATATATATATATATATATATATATATATATATATATACATACACGAGGTCTGTGAGAAAAGTATCTGACCTTTTTATTTTATGCAAAAAAAAATATGGTTTTGATCCATATGTTTTTACATCAGCCAAGTTTGAACCTTCGTGCGCATGCGTGAGTTTTTCCACACCTGTCGGTTGCGTCATTCGCCTGTGGGCAGGCTTTGAGTGAGCACTGCTCCACCCCTCTCGTCGTTGTTTCATTGCGAGGAAATGGCGGAATGATTTGGGCCTTTTTTTACAACAGAATTTTTTCAGAAACTGTTAGAGACAGGCAGCTGGTGTTGTGTGGGCCGCTGAAGAGGAGGTACTGCTGGCCCACTACCACCAGAGGGCGCCCTGCTTGGAGTGCGGGCTCCAAGCACGAGAGGGCGCCAGACCCAGAGGAAGTGACAGCTGTCACTCATTACTCCAGCTGTCACTCATCTACACCACCATATAAGCCGGACTGCAACTCCACCTCCCCCGAGAAATCGACTACCAGTACTAAGTACCAGGCACAACATTAAATTGTTACCTTTTGGCTTACTCTTGTCCGTTCATTTGCGCCCCCTGTTGTGGGTCCGTGCTACGACACCTTCCCAACAGGATTCTCGCCATCGTCATGGACTCCGAGGGGCATCAACTCCACTTGAACGGCCAATGGAAGAGCCAGGAGCGCAGGCGTCAGCGGGAGGCGGGTTGAGTGAGCTGCAGCAGATCTTAACCGCCTTCAAGGCCCGGTTAGAATTAGTGACCGAGCAGAGTGTCCTCCTTAATCGGAGGTGGAGCTCTCACCGCCAGGTGGAAGCGCGCGATCAGGCGCTGCTGCAGCCACTCCTCTGGCTGGTCCTGGTCCGTATCAGACGTTCCACTGGTCGTTCAACGAACCCCCCCACCGTCCCCTGAAGCATACATAAGCCTCCGGAACCGTACGGGGGAATCTTCTGTAAAATTTCATGACGATATATGTAAAATCGTGGGTTACAGGCTGTTCAAAAACAGACAAACAAGGGTCCAATCCTGCTCGGTCTGGAGACAGCAGCTACAAAGCAACACTGGTAATTTTTGTTCTATTTTTTTATTAATCATAAAAATATATAATATAGGGTTACTGTTTTTTCTGTTTCTGTTTTTCTGTTGCACACAGCCTTTCATATTTCTTTTTTTTTTTTTATTTATTTTATCTTATTTTGACATGTTATATTTTATCTTAGCATTTTATCTCTTCTTAATGTTGCACCATTGTACTGAAGCAAATTCCTAGTCTGTGAATCCTGTTCACTGGCAATGGCAATAAACTTCTTCTGATTCTGATTCTGATAATAAAATAACCTCTGGTGTGCTTGAGGTCCTTGCTATAAGTCCAGTTCTGATCCAGGGAGTCGAGGTGGAGGCTGTGGATTCCTACAAGTACCTCGGACTGTGGCTGGACAGCAGACTGGACTGGACAACCCACACCAACCACCTGTGCAGGAAGGGACAGAGCAGGCTGTACTTTCTGGGGAGGTTGCAGTCATTCAACATCTGCAGGAAACTCCTGTGGATGATGATGCCAGTCACCCTCTGCACACCATCATCAGCAACCAGAGGACCCTCTTCAGCCACAGACTGCTCCTTCCTAAGTGCAGGACCAACAGACTGAAAAACTCCTTTGTCCCTCAGGCCATCAGACTGTACAGCTCCTCACTCAGCAGCTGGAAGACAGAGGATGGGAAGGAGAGGAACAGTAGTAGCCAATAAACCCGTACTGATCAGTTTGTCTGGTATTTATATTTGCAAACTGTTAATTTTATGTTTTTTTTTACTTTCACTTTTGATACTCTGTGTGCTTCTTACCCTGTATGCTGCTACACAATGCTGCTGGAACCTCAGTTTCCCCGAAGGAGTCTTCCCAAGGGATCAATAAAGTTCTATCTAATGTAATAATCAAAATTCTGGAGTAAGTAAGTCTTTTTTTTTCTGATACTATTCCCAGTGTGCTTGCTCAAGGGAGCCTCAGAAAAGCACCTTTAAGTGACTGATATTGTTATATTTTTTTAAAAAAATATTCAACTCAATCCATTGCCCACTGTCACCTCTGACCTTTATGTGTGCCATAAAGAGAATATTTCTACCAGTTTGTTGCTGTATTTGGTTGAACAGATATGAAGGTAAATTAGACTTTAAGTATTGATAAATACAGACAGACAGACTGCATTACAGCACAGTTATCTGGATGTACAACACTTCATGCACATGGTGGTAGCAAAGGGTGTGGTTCAGCAGAAGAACTGGAAAAGTATGGACATCTCAGTTAAAGTTAGTCCTCTTGAACTTTTTTATATTTCTTGCTTGAATTTAGAAGACACAAAATTCACTCCATAATTCCAAATTCTGTTTTTACGTAGTTCAGCTGTGTTAAAGGTTAAGAGTTAAGTTTAAGATTAAGATTAGGTTTTAAATTAAGTTGAAAACTTCTCCACTGGTGTGTATGATGATTTCAGGATACATATCTGAATATTCTGTGTGTGAATGTTGACTGTGCAGCATCATTCACACTAACACCATCCTGTTTTACACAAGGCCATCAAATATGACCATCGGGTATTGCAAAGGCATTTTTCCGTCTGTCCGTCTGTCTGTGCTCAGCATAAGTACAGTCCTATTACTGCCAGAGTCTTCAAATTCAAAGTCTTCTGTCTGCTTATTGGCAGGGATGAAGCACAGCAACATTTCGGCTTATGATTGTGTCCCATTTTCAGAGTATGGTTCATCTTTTCTGTCCAACCACATCTACTGATCGCACTGGCAGGGGCGGTCCTGGAAGCGGGCCGACCGGGCAGCCGCTCGGGGCGGCATCGTTGGGGGGGCGGCACGACCGTGCGAAAAAAAAAAAAAAACGGGGGGGGGGGGGGTTCGTGGTTACATTACGGCAGAGCTGCGCCCCCATCTCTCCCCCCTCCCATGGTGGGAGGCGCGCATCTGGCGCCTGTACAATCCACTGTCCTCAGATCACATCATCATCTGTCATCACGCTCTGCTCTATTATTGTATAATATTTCAAATAATGATTTCTAAATTCTCTACATTCCCATTAGGTTTGATTCTGTGTTGTGTATGATGAACCGAAGGAATTCCCAAGATTTGGTGGTCGTGGTGGTCAATTGGTCAAGTTGAAATGGTTCAGCGACAGTCTTGTGCAGGGGGAGGGGGGAATCATTCAATGTTTGGACGAGGATGGTCGAATGACAAACAGAGTAAGACATAATCATGGATAGGAAACGATCAAAGCCATCAGGTGCCCAATTTCGAAAGAAAAAGAAGAAGAGGAGAAACGAGCAAAGGAAAAAGGTATGTATCGATTTCAGTGAGTGACATGATGAATTAGTGGCCTAACTAGCCTGATGATGTTAATTTCAGCATAAGATTAGGCTTAAACTTTTGGGTTGGGTTAACGTTGGGCTCTGTGTTAGCCAACAGAATGGGAGCCCCATAATACACGCCGACGCCGTTCCACCACTGGAACGCTGTAATAGTCATTGAAATGTTGACTACCAAGTACTACACTACTACAGAGGCTATTGGTCTAAGGGAAGCTCAGCTTCCCGCTTTCCTCTCACTCAAATCCGCAGCCCACAGTGCTTTAAACAGTGTGGACGCTGAGCGTCCACAGACTTCAATAGCGAAGCAAAGCCTGCAGCGAAACGAGACGAGTCTTGGATAATTCCTGGGCTTTGTCCGCCCATCGGACGCTCAGCGTGTCTGGGGGTCTATGGGGCAGTGGGCTGGCCTCGGCTGGCCTGGACGCTCAGCTTCTGCAGTGATGATTGGATGATCTGTCTGAAGCTGAATCCTTTTTGATTTACAGCGAAATGAGCGAATCAGCGATCTTTTGATGTAACATCCGTGGGAGTATTTCTTCGAGCTTCTATAATCTGGTGGGGTTTTTTTTTTTTTGTAGCTGCTTGGGTTTGGAGACTTGACTTCTATCACTCTTTCTGACTTCTATCACAGTTTCTGTCCCTAACCGAGCAGCGGGTGCTGCTGAGCTCCTCCACCGTCACAAAGCACTCACAGCGGACACACTTCACACTAGCCTCGCGCCAGTCCCAGCTAGCGAGCTAGCCAGCTAGGTAGCAAGCTGCACATAATGGCAGACAATTTGAATGTTGTGGACCGGATTTTGGCGAAGCCATTTGATAGTCTTCCTTACAAGGAAGCCATGGCTGCTGTCATGGCTTCAGCTCTCAATGGTTTGCAGGCCAAAGTAAAGCAACAGCCCCAGTGCAATGTTTGTGCATTGCTATGCACACAGACTGAATCTGGTTCTGTCTCAGGGGGCTAAATGCTTATCTGAGTACAGAATATTTTTTTGCATCACTCTCTGGGTTTGCCACATTTTTCTCAAACTCCACAAGAGGATGTCTTTTCTTGAGTTTGCAGGCTGCTCAAGGTTGCCCAGAAATGCTCCTACTCGATGGGATTTCACATCACGGATAGTGAGCACTTATTTATATGGTGCGACTTTAATGGAGTTTAAGTCTTGTTCATTATGGTGAATGGTACAAAGTGCACTCTGTTGGTAAAACTGAATGACGTGCAATATTTTGACCATCGGGTGGTGCTGTAGTGCAGCTGTGCTTTCTAAATACCTGTACTGTACATAGTTGTAATGTGAAGTCACTGAGTCTTTTGTTTTTATGTTCAAAAACTTTATTGAAGTAATTATTGTTTATCTTTGTGTTTGTTATTGCATTAGTCATTAAAACTGGAAATTTGTTCTTGAAAAATAGCTGTTGTGAGTTAATTTGTGGGATTGTGGGTGTTCTGGACGAAGTTAGTGTTTTCATGGGTGGTGGGGCGGAGGTGGTGGCCACGTTAGTGTGCGCAGCAGCGGGGGTTCACCCGAGGAGTAAATCACTCTAGAACTGCCACTGCGCACTGGGGTACCTCAGGGCTACGTTACCTCTCCCATCCTTTTTAATCTGTACTCATGATTGCAGGAGCAGGCAGACGAGTAACTGTAACATTAAACTGTGAGATGATTCAGCGATTTGAAGTCTGCTGTTTGGGGATGTTTGCCCCTCTGTAACACCGTGAGGGGATTTCCCTTTTTTAAAGCTTGTGTGACAGAGACCGCCTCATTTTAATGTTTAAAAGACAAAAGATATTTGATCCCAGACAGGTGATGGTCCATGACCCAGCCTATGAAGATTCTGCACACAAGATCTTAAAGGACCCATCAAACATTCTGCTGACTGCAACGTGTTACCTTCAGGAAGACGTGACAGAGCAAAGACATGTAAAACTATTCATCTTAAACTCTCTTTCATCCCAAAATCCATCACAATACTCATTGGACAAAGTCATGAATTCCCACAGGATCTCCCTTCGATTTTGCACTTTTCTGCAGGTTTTTTTTGTTTTGTTTTTTTTTTTTC
Source organism: Thalassophryne amazonica (assembly GCF_902500255.1). NCBI lineage: Eukaryota > Metazoa > Chordata > Actinopteri > Batrachoidiformes > Batrachoididae > Thalassophryne > Thalassophryne amazonica. Next base: position 27,173,765 of record NC_047120.1, on the reverse strand, counting down.
TCGTTTTTAATGTCATTTTTATATGCTTTTGAATTTCTTGGGTGATAATATGAATGTTTATAAATTGATTTTTATCATTCTTTTTAGACTGTTTTATGCCCATTTTTTAAAATTAATTTATCTCCCAGCTTGCATTGAGCTGTAGTAAGCGCATTTACTCAAGAAAAATAACCATTCTTAAAAATATTTTGACTTCTGGAAATGTTACTGAAACTTTTTGAATTAAATTGATGTTTTTTTTAATTGTAACTTTTTTATCCTTTTCTCTGCTGCTTCGCTGTCTGCATTTAAAGGTTTTGTCTTTGTTTTCCAAATCAGTTTGTTAATTGATTCATTCATTTCATAAAACTGCTTACTCTAATTAAGGGCCCCTTCACACATAGTACGAATGTGGTCAATTTGTGCATGAAGCAGGACTCGTATGCAATACGTGTAAAATCGAAGCTGCCTCCAACGCCTCGTACACCTGTTGCTACAAGTATTTGCGCACACCAGCGGCTGAAAGACAGAGTGTGCGCTGTGAGAGCCCATTCAATCCCTCTCGCGGCAGGTGTCGGCCAAATTCCAGGTGACACACACAAACATCTAACACTGCTCGCTTGGCACTTAGAAAATGTGTGGCACTATTAGCACGAAAACAGTTAGCAGACAATCACTTTCAAGCTGGATGTGAAATTTGTTGAAGTGCCACACGACTGTGGAGTTACACAAAGCAACACACGTGTGGTGTATCTGTCTCACATGTGTGCATGTCGCCCCCCCCCCCCCAACACATATGGTGTGCTGGAGGGGGCACACTTGCATAAAATGCTTATCTGTTTGTTCAGATCTGATCACACAGAAACCACCGCCAGGACAGGTATATAAATAATTACAACAATACCTACATATGCAATTACATAACAAATAATGAAAAAGAATGACCACATAATACAGAGACATGTAGGTGTAGGTGCTGAACGGACGGGGGTGTGTCTGCTCACAGCCGTGGCTGTAAGATCTCTGCTCCTGGACGTCCCAGCTGGAGAACATGTACCGTGTTTTGAAGGACATGAACTTACAACATTCCTCTGTGAAGCACGTGTCTGTGCTTGCTGTCCTCACATGGAAATAGAACAAAAACATATATCACTTTTGTGACCAGCTGGAGAGTGCCCACAGTGTGCACTTTGACAAGTTGTCCCAGCTGGAACAGACCGTCAGTTCATGTGGACACGCAGCAGGCGATCTGAATGTCATGTCTGTCTGACAGGACGCGTGTCCTGTGAGCGTAATTCCACAAGGACCATATGACAAGCCAGCAGTGCAACAAAGACCCCCACTTTCAGCCACCTATCAGCAGAAATATGCTGTTTGGTCAGTTATCACGGTGCTTTTTTTCTATTTATTTAAAAAATACATTATCTGCTTGTCAATTTTAGCCATTTCACGCTCCTGTTATAAGACATTGATTGTAGCGCAGTGGTAAAGTTTCCACCTAGTAATCAGAACTTGCAGGTTTGAATCCCATGAGTAGCATTTATTTATTTAATCGGGTTTCTTTAAGCTTGGGGTTCTCTTTTGATTTACATCAACCCAGTGATATTCACTATACAGCTGTTTTTTTCTTTTTCTCCACATCAGCAGTGAGATGTGGTGCACCACATCACAGCTGCTTGCACGACACTGTCGTGTTCACAAAACCATCGCAATGGGATCGTGCACACCTGCCATTTGGCTCGATGTTTTCATGGTTGGCTCATACGAGCTATTCCACCGTGACTCGACCTAATTTGTACTTATTTGTACTATGTGTGAAGGGGCTCTAAGGGTTGTGGGGAGCCAGCAGTCATGGGACAATTCCACAACCTTCTTCCTGTGAGTCAAAAGTCCAAACCACGAAGCCACTGTGCTGCCCTTGTTAATTCATAGTTTTACTTCAAATGTTCTTCACAGCTTCATTATTAATACTCATCCATTACATCAGCATAAACAGACATTACATGACTCTGTTAGTTTTCTTCTCAATGTTGTGATCAATTATTTCATTTCTGATACAGGATTGGCACAAAACCACAAAAATATTTTGTGTAAAATTTTTTATTTCAATAATTCCAATGCGTGAAAATTAAGCATTCATCAAAACATTATAAAAAATATAAATAAAAAAATTCATTGTCTGGTTCATGGTGGCTCTGTGTCGTCTTCCAGCTTCTGATCCTGATGCATCGTCAAAATCAGAGTTCTGATCTCCTCCCTCTTCTGTCTCATTTGTTGCCGTGGAAACCAGCTCTCCAGGCACATGGGGATGTCAAAATGCACCACAGGGTCCTGAAAAGCCAATCAGAGAGTTTAGTTTACGTACAAACTTTAAGCACAGTGTGATCATGTTTGTTTGAAATCCAGTGATGTCCACCTGCAGGAAGCTCTCCACATTCTGCAGCAGGTACAGCCCACAGTCGGTGTTGTTGTCCTGTTGGAGAACCCTGCAGCTGATGGTCTCCATGGAGGCCTGTGTGAAGAGGTGGGGCGTGCCTTTTCGGACCACCCACTCCACCTGCAGGTAGCTAACAAACAAGACGAAAAACAAATAAAACCTTACAAACATCTTTTTGCAGGAACATCATGATCTTTAAAGAACATTTTGCCATCACGATGCTAAATCTACAAGCATTTTGTTCGATACTTTACATTTTTATACATCTGTCTTTTCGTCTGACTCTTTGATGTTATTCAAGTTATCATTTAATTTTGGGCTCATAAACAGTTCACATCGTTAGCATCGTAGGCGCCGATGAGCTCTGGAACTAACTGACTGATGGTGGCGCTCACTTGTTATTCTAGTAAACTGATACAAAGCTGAGACTCACTCTCTGAGGTGCTGACAGACGTCCTCGTGGCTCGACAGATTGAGTGAATCCATCACCAGGAAGCACGGCCTGCAGGGGGCGACAACACAGGTCAGTTTAAAGACTGATGAGGATGAAGGTGGAGACCAGAGCTGTCCAAATCTCCTCTTGGAGGATAGCTGTCCTGCATGTTTCATATCTGTCTGCTCGACTCACACCGGATTATTTTATCCTGGTGTTTCCCAGCTCCTCATTGGCTGAGCACACCTGTCAGAGTTAATTATCAGTGAGTGGAGCTGGGAGAGTGAAAAAAATCACACAGGGCAGGTGTCCTCCAGGATCAGATTTGGACGGCTCTGGTAGACGGAGCCGACTGTGAGAACTCACCTCTTCATCACTGTGTCCTTCTGACAGCCTCGCTCAGTGCACTCCTTCAAGAAAAACAATAAAAAAAAGCCACAATTTAACTGTGAAATTAAAATTAAACTGATTTATAGCACATTTCGGAATAAAAATAATATTTCAGTTGGATAAAATCTGATGTGAAAGAAGGTATGAATTTGTCCTCTAAGTAACTGCAGTGATTGAAGATCGGGCACCCACCCACTTTTCACAGACTCCTCCCACACTCTCGTTGTTGTACCCGCCTCCTACATGACATCATCACACAAGCTACTTTACCCGACAAGCTAACAAGACAAACACGATTATGAAGAGAAACTGAAATACGAGGTCTGTTAGAAAAGTATCGGACCTTTTTATTTTTTGCAATAACCTTATGGATTTGAATCACGTGTGATTGCATCAGCCAAGCTTGAACCTTCGTGCACATGCGTGAGTTTTTCACGCCTGTCGGTTGCGTCATTCGCCTGTGAGCACGCTTTGTGGGAGGAGTGGTCCAGCCCCCTCGGCGCATTTTCATTGTCAGGAAAATGGCTGAGCGACTGTCGCTTTGCTGCATCAAAATTTTTGCAGAAACTGTGAGAGACAGCCAGGTGGAAACCATTTGGAAACTTCAGATGGCTTTCGGTGAAGATCTTACGGGGCATCACACAGATTAAGGAGCATTACAACTGGATTAAAGACGGCCACAGCGGCTGAGAGCGCGCCGCGCTTCGAGCGGCCATCGACAGGCTGAACGACCAGATCATTTCCAAACTGAATGCTGTGTTGATCCGGGACGTCCTCTGACTACCAGAGAAATGGCAAGAGAGGTGGACATAGCACTTTTTTGGCACATTACAACTGTTACAGGAGATTTTGTAATGAAAGACATGCGGCGGAATTTGCGCATCAGGATGGAGCTGCTAATGGCGCAGAACAAAAAGCACCTCCGTGTTGGAAGTCTCACGCGACATGCCCAGCTCTTCCACCATTCGGAAGATTGAGACGGCTTTGGGTGGCTTTTCAGTCGAGTGAGTATCCGAGAAATGGTCGAAGAGCTGGGCATGTCACAACATGTCCTGTGAGACCAACACGGAGGTGCTTTCGTTCCGCGCCATTAGCGGCTCCGTGGCGAATTCCTCCGCTCCTGTTTTCATGACAAAATCTCCTTTAACAGTGAAATGTGCCGGGAAAGTGCTATGTCCACCTTTTCTGCCATTTCTCTGGTAGTCAGACGACGTCCCGGATCAACACAGCATTCAGTTTGGAAATGATCTGGTCGTTTCAGCCTGTCGATTGCTGCTCGGAGCACGGCGCGCCCTCCGCCATTGTGCGTCGTCTTTAAACCAGCTGTAACACTCCTTAATCTGTGTGATGCCCATAAAATTGTCCCTGAAAGCAATCTAAATTTTCCGAATGGTGTCCACCTGGCTGTCTCTCACAGTTTCTGGAAAAATTTGATGCAGCGCTGCTCCAGCCATTCAGACATTTTCCTCACAATGAAAATCTGATGAGGGGGGAGGACCAGTGCTCACTCAAAGCGTGCTCACAGGTGAATGACACAACCGACAGGCGTGAAAAAAAACTCACGCATGGGCACGAAGGTTCAAGCTTGGCTGATGCAATGACACGTGATTCAAATCCATAAGGTTATTGCAAAAAATAAAAAGGTCCGATACTTTTCTAACAGACCTCGTAAAAAAGGAAGGTTACATACATTTTGAGTTCTATTTTTTAAATTTATTTAAAAATTTAAACCTGAAGGTCTGAGCTTCAGCATCTCTGACATTTAATTTGAAATCACTGATCTGAAGAAAAGAATTTGCTTTTGGATTTTGGGAAAACCTGGGATCAGTTTTAACCGGAAAACCAGCAGGTTTCCAGTTGTGGAATATGAGCAGAAGTTTCATTTCAGTTCCTGTTTAAGTGACAGACGAGTTCACGGGTTTGATTTATTTCACCTCCACATGAAGGCAGAAAAAATGTTTTACCAGAAGAGACATTTGAAATTTATGCTGCAAAAATCTATTTATATTTGACATTTAACAACAGAAAGAAAAAATGTCTAAATTGAGATTATCCAGAGAACTGGACTGAATGTAATATCCAGAGCTTGTAAAGGGTTTTTGTTGGTTGGTGTTTGTGGTGTGTATTTACCGGAGGCTGCTGGGATGTCTGAGTGACAGCTGGTTTTTCTGGGGCTCGCTCTGCTCCGTCTGAAATTCAAACACGAGAACAACAGCGTCAAACTCACAAAGTCAACTTTACCATCACAGAAACTTTTACAACCAATGAAAAGACAAACTGATAAAAGAATCATTGTGTGGTGAGAAGTCGACGTAAAACTCGAAACAAAATAACAACAAAAAGTTATACTAAACCAAAACTTCCTGGAGCTGCTTCACAATAAAAGCCCTTCATTAAAAGCACAGTGTGGTTTTTAACCCAAACAGTCCCACAATAATGCATCTGTTGCAGCTTGGCAACGAATCCAATGTGCAGAGTGCAGATCAGCGCCGCCCTCCAGGACAGGTGACGTTATTATAATTAAGCATAAAAAGCAGTGTTCACTTTTATGAATTATGAGAAGGATGAACCCACCGACCACGACAGACGATGAGATACAAACTGACACAACCTGACAGCTTTTGTTGCACATGTGATGACAAACACTCAGGAGCAACTGTCACTGAGACTACTGATCAATTTAACAACTGTTACTCATATTATTAATATTATTTGGATAATCCAGTCTTCAAATCATTCAGCAACTTTAAAAACAGGTCTGGTTTCTCATCTGGTTTCTCACCTGCAATCAGAGTGTCCACTGATTCCACAAATTACTGTTCAGGATGTTGTGTTAAACGTTACACAGGCTGAGAGACTCAGTGTGTTTGAATGTGAAACGGCTCACCTGTGGGCCTGTGACGGGCCTCATGCTGAACCTCCTCCAGTCCCGGGAAGCAAATGAGCACCAGGTACCAGTGAGTGCTGCAGAAACAAATCAACACAACCACTTTAAGTTCCATGATTCTGCACGTGTGAATTTTCCTGCATCACCCTCTGAAAGAGTTTCCTGCTCATTCTTTAGTGCGTTGCAGGTGATGAACCTTTAACCTACAGCTGCTCCATTTGGGGTCCACAGACCGCACTTGACCCACAATCCTGTTGTTTTCGCAAAACACAGAAACTGACAAACTCTATGCAAATTAATAAATTATTGTTCAGCACATTAAAAGGGTCGTCTTTTATTATTGTCAAAGTTTATTTTAGATTTAGAATGTGAATTTTCTTTTTCAATTATAATGAATAAAGAGTAATTAATGGGCTCACAGACGACCTCAGTCTGTGTCTGTGAACATTACAGACTCACAGCTGCACTGAAATGATCACTGAGCTCCAAATTAATGGATATTTGCTGTTATTTTTCACTGGTGTCATTAAAACAATATTTCTCTCCTGACAGGAGTTCTGTAATATTATCAGGGGAAAACTGATTCATCATGATGTTACACAATCCACATCACGGTGCACAATCACACCGGTGATGACGACAACACTTGCCCCGCCCACCACATCACAGCTGGATGGAAAGTGTTTTTCTGAGTCATTTTCTGAGGTTGATTTCTGTGTTTGTGTCAAAAGTCTGAAACAGAATTCATCACACATCTGGAAAAACAAACAACAAACCATGAAGTGATGTCAGCCACACTTACGATTGATTGACAGGAACAAAGAGGAAGTCTTTGCTGAAAATGTCAATATTACGGGTCCACGTCTTCACCCTCTGATGTCTCATATGACGATCACTACAAAACAAACAAACAAGTAAATAAACGAATAAAATAAAGTCAGCGAGGTTGAGTTGTGATAACTTTCAGAAATTTTTCCTGAAACAAATTTTATCCAATTAAATTTGGTGCTTTAAATAACGAGCAGAAAGCAAACAAACAGTTGTTTTACTGAATTATAGAAATCAGTGCAGAAATGATTTTTATTTTTAAAGCAAAATGTATGAATATCCAAGAAAAAGATTTAAATAAAAACAATGAAAACAATTCAATAAAAATAATTAAAATGAAGAAATTCTAGATTTATAAATCTGAAGATGTTAACGATGATGTATAAATTCTAAAATTATGCTGAAATATTAATAATAATAATAATAATAGAATATTAACATGTTGATAAAATTGATGAAACTATTTTAAATAATCTAGCTTCTTCAGTGAGTCTACTTATTACTGAATTCAGATTTCTTTTTGGAAAACGAAAACTCAAATTGTTCAGTTCGCAAAACACAGTTCACAAAAGAACAAGTATATTTAGTTGTTTCCTTACGAAACAGAGGGGGCGCTGTTTTCTCCAGCGGCTTGTTGTCTGCTCAGCTGATTGGAAAAGAAACTGCTGAAGACTTGACTCCGCTTGGCCACAGCGCCACCTACTCCTTCCACAAGGTACCTGCAGGAGAAAAAGGAGGCGTTTAAACACAGTCCTTCTCTGTCGCCCCCTACTGGTGGCTGAGAAGAAACAGTACAATGCGCATTGCTTCTAGTCTCAGAAATGATCTAGTTTTGATCCTGTTTTTGTCTGATGGACTGACTTGAGGTAGAAGTCGATGATGACGTCATTTAGGTAGACGCGGTCATCCAGACGGGCCAGATCATCTTTGGTCACCGTGATGCGCCCCTTACATGGCACCGCAGGATACTGGATCAAGCTGATCAACACACAAATGTCAATGAATATTATGTTCATTTTTATGGTTATGTTATGTTATGTTTATTGATGAAGAAGAGGATCTGATGGACTCAGGTGAAGATTGTGGATAACTGAACCTGTGGGGAAGCTGCTGCAGATCAAACGAGCTGACTTTGGTCCCTTCAGTTCTGCTGCAGGTTTCCATGTGTTTGGGACTCTCCTAAAAAGTCAATGAAAAAAATATTAGATAATAAAACCAGAAACATTTAAAAATACTCTTAAAAGAAACTACAAATCGAAGTTGTCTTTCTTCTGGTGTTTGAAGAACTGGTGCTGTTTTGACTCTTGCTGACTGTGGTGTGTTTGTACCTTCATCTTCTCTTCCAGAAGGGAATCATTCACTTTTAAAGTTGTTTGTTCTCCTTTCTCCTCCTCATCCTCTTCCTCCTCACTTGACAATTCAACTGAAATTGAAAAAAAAAAGTTTTCTTTTTCTGCCACTTTTTCAAACATTGTGAAATTGATAACATTTAATGGTAGGATTATGAATCTGATTGATTATTGTTAACATGTTCAGATTCGAGAGTTGGGCTCAGATTCTGGACCTGTACTCACTGGGCTCTGACGCTGTTGATTTTGGGGTCAGTTTGGGTCTTTGATATGTTGAAGAGGGAACAGAATCCTCTTCCTCCTCACTTGACAATTCAACTGAAACAGGAAGAAAAAATTAAGTCACATTTTGGGTGTTTTCCCCCAATTTTAGAAACACTGTAAAATTGATGACATTTAAAGGGAGACTTATGAATCTGATTTATTATTGTTAACATGGTTCTCGAGTTGGGCTCAGATTCTGGACCAGTACTCACTGGGCTCTGACGGTGCTGCTGTTTGGGTCAGTTTGGGTCTTTGATGCAGCAAAGAGGGAACAGAAGATGAAGGTTGGCTGTCAGCACAGTGAGGGTTGTTGTCTGCTGAGGTTTGATTTGTGGTTTGGGGTTTGGAGGCAAAGTCATCAACCCAGATCTGATCAGAACAAGAGGCAGCAAAGGAGAACACAAACATGAAAGAAATTCTATCAGAAACATAAAAAAAAAAAAAAATCAGTTTTTCTACACAGTAGGAAAAACAAAACATTGACATTAACAGAAAGAAAGCTTTGCACAAAGCTGATCACTATCAGGATAAATCATTTCTTTTGTCTTGTCTCGTTTGCTCGGGGTCACTCCAGCCACATGTTGATATGGAACAGGATTCACACCAGATATTTTTTGTCCTTTAATAATGTAAATATATGTTTTACAACGCATAATATCTAGAAAAACTACTGTAGCATTTATGTTTGTTTTATGACATTACAAAGGAACAGACTTCTTTATAATATTAAACAATTGTGCACTTTAACTCAAAGTCAAAACAAACTTCTCCAAGAAACATTCAGTAAGTTGGAAATGTTCCCAACTCATTGAAAGTCAACTGGCTGTAAGAGTGACAATTTTGTTGTGATAAAAAGAAATGGGGTGGCCCCTTATGTTAATCAATATTTTGTATTTTGCATTTTAATTTTATTGAAATCATGCTGTGTAAATTTTGTTTTAACTTTGAAATTTGATTTTTTTTTTAAAGCGAGATTTTTATTTTGATTTGATCCCATAAAACAATAAAACAGACAAACAATGAAGCATTGAAAAACCTTCAGAAATATATAGTGTTCTTTGGATCGCATGTTTACTTGCCTCCACACACAATTACATCAGAATATTAGAATTAAATATCTTCAATGTAAAATTTTGCCAAAATATTCTATGTGTGACTCTGTTCAATGATTTTAGGAGCTTTTTAAATTTATTCTGCCAGTAAAATAACATTTCTTGATACATAAAAAGATTCTGAAGATAAAATCTAACAAAATGAGCAGCAAAAACAAACAACAACAAAAAACCCTAAAATATTTCACAACAGTTGTTATATTTAATTTTGGTCATGACCTTTGACTTCTTACCTCAGCACTGTCCTGCTTCTTCTTGCTGGACTCCATCAAACTCTCATGATGCTCATCGACCTGAAGCTCTGATGGAAAGTTGATGGCGTCAACACAGATGCTGTAATCTGGAGGTTAAAATATTTACAGAAACTCAGACTTAATCTTGATCCTCTTTCAACGAGACTTTTACAAACACAAAAACACAACAGATGGGAAAAAAGAAGACGCTCACACACACACACACACACACACGCTTCCATTATCTGTGGTTGTGCTGAAGGACAGTGGACTTTTTCGAGATCCACCAATTTTCCTCTAATAATAATCAACAAATAATCACAAAAACAAATTATTTTATTGAGTCTGATTCAAACTCCACAAACCCTAAACTTTCCTCAAACTGGAAAAACTGATTCAAAATGACAATTTCTGTTTCTGAATCAACAAACTTGACCTATTTTCAGTCAATATTCTCATAAATATGTTTGTCAGACAAACACATATGTGAAGAATGTGAGGAGGAAAGAAATGAACTGGTGAATTCAGACAGTTTCATTCTTTCCTAAATATGAATAAATAAACATCTCACCGATTTTCTTCTTCTTTGATGGACAGAAATGTTCTGAAGTTCTGAACTCCAGCAGACACTCTGACGCTGTCATCGGTCGCCATCTAGTGGAAAAGAGAAAAGGTGAAAATTGAAAAGAAAAAATATTTTGTGTTGTTTCTTTGGAATTTAAAAGATTTAATTTCAGCTGTTCAAATGTCTGTGCTGATACAAACCTCTGCATGTGGACTGAAGAGCCAAACGAGCTCCCAGCATGCATCATGTCAGCTGTGCTGGAGTGACCCCAGGAACTCCGATCAAAGAAATTCAGCTGCAAACGACATGAAAACAAACAAAAGAGAAATGTTGAAATGAAGTTTGGTACATTTATTTCAGTTTCTATCGGAGTAACATGAACACAACACGCTTCTCTACAGAGCAATTTTAGCTCGTTGAAACCAGTTTTGCTTTAGACACATTTAAAACCAGATCAGAAACAGATTAAAATCCAGGAAACAACTTGAAAACATGATGAGTTCATCTTTGGTGGACACAACTTTAAAATCAGTTCAGAGCAGACTTTCTAAAACCAGTTTCAGACATTTGACCAGTGGTTCAGAGCTGATTAAACCCAGTTAAAATAAGATAAACTGGTTTAAATCATGTACACCAGATTGTCTTTAACACGAACCATCTTTAAAATAGTACAAAACCACTCAAAATAAGAAAATGCCAATCTTCATGCAGGAAAATCTGAAACAAGTCAAAGTTGTCATTATTGTCAAAATAAAAAAGTAATTTTCAAAATAGCTTAAATGTTTGTGATGAATCATCTAATAGTTTTCAAACTAACCAATAATTTTCAGCTTGTAAACTTTTCATTTCCATGGTCATTAGCCTATTCCCTGGTAGTGATCATTCTGTTATATTTCCAGGTGTTTAATGACTTTTTCAACCATCAGCTATGACAAATCTTAATAAAACTCCACTTTGAAAATATTTCACAATGAATCAGTCGGACGTCATTGTAATTTTGTCTCTCCCAAAGAAAGTCAGTCACGTCACTCGTCCACCAAGGGGACCACAACCAACAACTCTTGTACTGACGAAGTCACCGTAACAATTCTCCAGAGCAACAATGACACTGTTTTATTTTTTTACCTGATTTTCATCTGAGTCGCCTGTTTGTTATCTACAGACACTCTCACTCTGAAGGATTAGAATCTGGATTCATAAACCAAACCAGTTTACTTTAGACTGAAGAAACCACTTGGATGAGCAGTAAAATGACATGAAGACCAAGTCCAGCAGTTTATACTCAACTTTGACATATTGGTACAAATACACCAAGAAAATAAAAACAGAAACAACAGCAGACAATAAAGTCTCACTGTTGTCATCCTGGAATGATGGTGTTAGTGATGTCACTGAACATCTGCTCTGGAGCCAACACGAGTCAAACTACCTGAAGGTCTGCAGCTGAGGTCATCAGGTGGGTCAGTGGTGGCTGCATGTGAGAGGAGTCATCACCTGCTGGCCTTTTCCTCTTGTAGGGCCGGGATGTCTGCATGATGCTGAGGATGAAACACATCATATCAACAAAAAAGTGTGCTTTATTCATTCAAGGACACTGTCCAATCAGACAACTACGCCTTGAAGTTCTGACAGACAGCAAAATGACGGCACTGTGCAGCTTGATCACTAAACCCTCTTTGGCATCCACAGACATGTAAAGTCACATAAAAATGATTAAAAACTGATTAACTCTGGAAAATGTCCATGTCAAATCTCAGATTGTCTTTAGATGTCACTGAATGAAAGCACAAAATGAATGTCTGTGATATCTGTCAGTCTGTTTCATTAGAATGTATTATATTTTCTGATATCTGAATCAGATTTCTTGTAAATCAGATCTGTGGATTGTGACTGATGTAAAGTTCATGATGACTTCTGGTTAATTTGGACAGAGCAATTTGTCAAACATGGAAAAAACTGAGATCCAGAGTAAATAACTACGAGACAAAGACAGCAGATATGTTAAAAAGGAATAACAAACAGCTGAATACTTTAGTGTGGACTGATCCAAACTCAAATTATACAATAATACATATCAAATATCAGGATGCATTTATTTGAAAATAAGTTTTTTTTTTTTTAATTATCACCACACATCAGATACTATTTTTCATTTAAATTATCTCAACATAACACAACAGATCATTGGTAGCAATAGTTAAAATGTAATTAGAGATAACTTAAATCTGAATTTAATTGCATTTAGAACTGTGGTTCAAAAACAATGAACGAAAATAAAGCTGTAGATTTGGAACAACTGAAATCACTTTAATTAAAGCTAAAAATAACAAACCTCCTCCACAGCAGGCCTTATTTATACTTGTTCATAAAATACCTAATTTCAGAGTGTTTACAGATATACGCAACAAAAATATAAACGCAACACTTTTGGTTTTGCTCCCATTTTGTATGAGATGAACTTAAAGATGTAAAACTTTTTCCACATACACAATATCACCATTTCCCTCAAATATTGTTCACAAACCAGTCTAAATCTGTGATAGTGAGCACTTCTCCTTTGCTGAGATAATCCATCCCACCTCACAGGTGTGCCATATCAAGATGCTGATTAGACACCATGATTAGTGCACAGGTGTGCCTTAGACTGCCGACAATAAAAGGCCACTCTGAAAGGTGCAGTTTTGTTTTATTGGGGGGGGATACCAGTCAGTATCTGGTGTGACCACCATTTGCCTCATGCAGTGCAACACATCTCCTTCGCATAGAGTTGAAGAGAACACCTCTCCAACGTGCCAAATGCCAGCGAATGTGAGCATTTGCCCACTCAAGTCGGTTACGACAACGAACTGGAGTCAGGTCGAGACCCCGATGAGGACGACGAGCATGCAGATGAGCTTCCCTGAGACGGTTTCTGACAGTTTGTGCAGAAATTCTTTGGTTATGCAAACCAATTGTTTCAGCAGCTGTCCGAGTGGCTGGTCTCAGACGATCTTGGAGGTGAACATGCTGGATGTGGAGGTCCTGGGCTGGTGTGGTTACACGTGGTCTGCGGTTATGAGGCTGGTTGGATGTACTGCCAAATTCTCTGAAACGCCTTTGGAGACGGCTTATGGTAGAGACATGAACATTCAATACACGAGCAACAGCTCTGGTTATCATTCCTGCTGTCAGCATGCCAACTGCACGCTCCCTCAAATCTTGCGACATCTGTGGCATTGTGCTGTGTGATAAAACTGCACCTTTCAGAGTGGACTTTTATTGTGGGCAGTCTAAGGCACACCTGTGCACTAATCATGGTGTCTAATCAGCATCTTGATATGGCACACCTGTGAGGTGGGATGGATTATCTCAGC